>NC_088655.1:4554263-4716757 GCF_964019385.1 Sycon ciliatum | reverse complement strand
TCTAATTCGAATACGGTATAATTCGAACATTCCGCGTGATTCGAACTTTTTCGTCGTACCGATCTTCTGCAAGTCACTTCAAGTCAAAATCGAATGCATAATTTCGATTATTCGAAGTACGAAAAGTGCGCCGGTTGGATAATTCGAACCCAGTCTTCGTACAGAAGAGCTGTTTACAGTACATTGGCTATAGGCCTTGGCGGATAATGCTCGAAAAGGTGGCAGATTCTGCTTTTTTTGCACCGAAATTGGCAGAACCATACAAACCTTATGGCGGGCAATTCCTCGAATTCTGCTCCATTTCTTTATCCACATACCAAACATGCATGAAACTTACCAGAAGAAGTACCGAATTCTGCCAATTTTTCTGCCGGCATTATCCGCCAAGGCCTAATTGGCTATGTCCTTTGAACGCTTATTTTGAAGTGAGATTGAGTTGCTATCCTTGTAATTTGAGGTTCATTCTTTTCTCCTTCTCTAGCCAAGAGTAGCTCAACAATCGATTGATGGTCCGCTGCAGGATCGACTATAGCGTTCAAGAAACCCACCTTCTCTCGAAATTTCTTTCAAGCCAGTGCGAGGCAAATTGCTAAGGTTTGATTGAAGACGACTTCTTCCTGGTGGCTGACTCTTTTCGCGGATCTCGATGGCCTTTCTTGCCGTGCCAGCTCGTGCGCGGAGATGTTGGCGCACAGCAACACTATTGTTGTAAATATTGTCGATGCCTATGCTCCACTTCCGTTCTTCAGAACGACGTGCTGGTGTCCGACGGCCTTTCATGACGAGGATTAGGCAGCGCAGTTCTTTTCCGTTGAATTATGTTTCAGGAAAGCTGCAGTGACTGACAACTTCTTCACTAGAAGATGAAGATAATGTCAAATGATTTTGTGTCGATCCAGTGTTTTGATGATCCGTTAACGTTGTACATGACCGGTACGACCACCTATGTTTCGTTGATGCAAATAAAAATGTGCAAAAAATATTCAGCATGCGATTTCAAGCATTTTGACATACATATCAGTACATGGGGCTGCATTTGGATAATTCGAAGTTTGGGCCTGGCAATTTGAGGTTCGAATTAAAGGGAGTCTACCTGTAGTAAGAGCCGTGGTTGGCTCTGGCCATCCTGGCAAGAAGGCAGATATGCCTGTTCGATTGGTGAATTAAAATAAAAAATAGCATACCATTCCATACCAATCTGCACTCATTTTGCCTTCAATTGACTACTTTTCCACAATATTACTCATAAAAAGAACACACTTCAGTCTCATTACAAACATCTTGAAAGTTTTTGTCTTCACAAGTATACTTTCAAGCCTTCTCATCAGGTGAAATACAGGCAAGGGAAAAGGAACAGGAACAGTGGATTAAATACAGTAAGAAGGTAGTAAAACAGCGCAAAAAAGAAAAAAGAAAGAAAGAAGATAGCTAAAGTAAACAGCGAAAATTGCAATAATGACACAAAGGTGCAAATGCGAGAAAACTCAATAAGCGCGACATGTAGTGCAAAAACAAGAGGCAACCACTGGACATACATGTAACTAACGAGGTTTTGACGACCTACCTAACAGCCTAAGTGCGAATTTGATTTGTTTCTGCTTGCAAAGGTTGGGTTTCCTTGTGTGGATGTATACAGCTTCCAAAACATTCAGCAATCTAGCACTGCGTACACGTGACACAATCGAAAAACAATCATCTGAATACACAGCACGACAATCAGGATGCTCAAACAAATGACTAGCAATGGACGACTCATACTTATCAGAACTAACATCAGAACAATCAGCATGTGCGGTGGACATATCCGATTTCACATGGCTAGTCGAGTGGACCCTAGCCGTTGCCTCTGTCTGTACTTTAGTCGCTGCCATCGCCGCCGTTGCCGATCTTGTCATTCTTCTGGTTGATGCGGTTCCTGTCATTGCCACGCCAGTAGGTGTCTTGTCCGGTTGTTTTTCTGGTGGTCTAGTTAATTGTGAGGTGACGTTGCTTGGTGTTGATGCCGCTGCGTTGGACCATCTTGTACCAGGATGATTCTTTGCTGGACGTCCCCTCCGTGGTCGAGTGGATCGTGCGTGTTGTGGAATAAGGTGTAGCGGTGCGTGTTGTCGGATGCGTGCGTCCAGATGTTGAGAAAGTCCTACCTACATATCGGCTCTCACATTGCCGACACTCGAAGTGATAAATCAACTTGGATAATTGGCCTGTAGGTAGGACGTCCTTCCTCACCGAGGAACAGGAACAGTGGATTAAATACAGTAAGAAGGTAGTAAAACAGCGCAAAAAAAGAAAGAAAGAAAGAAGATAGCTAAAGTAAACAGCGAAAATTGCAATAATGACACAAAGGTGCAAATGCGAGAAAACTCAATAAGCGCGACATGTAGTGCGACAACAAGAGACAACCACTGGACATACATGTAACTAACGAGGTTTTGACGACCTACCTAGTCCATTGCTAGTCATTTGTTTGAGCATCCTGATTGTCGTGCTGTGTATTCAGATGATTGTTTTTCGATTGTGTCACGTGTACGCAGTGCTAGCTTGCTGAATGTTTTGGAAGCTGTATACATCCACACAAGGAAACCCAACCTTTGCAAGCAGAAACAAATCAAATTCACACTTAGGCTGTTAGGTAGGTCGTCAAAACCTCGTTAGTTACATGTATGTCCAGTGGTTGTCTCTTGTTGTCGCACTACATGTCGCGCTTATTGAGTTTTCTCGCATTTGCACCTTTGTATCATTATTGCAATTTTCGCTGTTTACTTTAGCTATCTTCTTTCTTTCTTTCTTTTTGCGCTGTTTTACTACCTTCTTACTGTATTTAATCCACTGTTCCTGTTCCTTTTCCCTTGCCTGTATTTCACCTGATGAGAAGGCTTGAAAGTATACTTGTGAAGACAAAAACTTTCAAGATGTTTGTAATGAGCCTGAAGTGTGTCCTTTTTATGAGTATTATCGCATTTTTGTCTCAGAGGAAACTGTTTCCACAATATCCTTAAAATTTAATTCACAGTGGGTCCGATGTTATCAGGCTGTTCACTTGGTGAAGTAAAATAAAATAAACAAACAAACAAACCTCTTGAGTTGTGCTCTCACCTTCAGCTGTCTAGTTGCATACCCGTGCGCTGTATCTCTATACACTTTGGTGGTTGAACTTCGGCGAGAACCTTGCACGGAGCATCAAGGATGTTTTCATTCGCTGTGTTATTGTGATGTACAGTTGTCGGCGTACTGGCACCCTGCTGTGGTGCTAATGGTGCTACCGCTGATGCTTTCTACAACAAGTGTTCAAGTTATTGCCAGTAAGTATACATACTGACTAGTGGCATGTATTAACTGCCTCCTCTCAACAATCACCAACCACCTGTCTACTTTTCATGTACACTCATAACATACCCCGGTTATCCCGACACTGAAGTTACGGGCACTTCGGTCTACCGGGCACCCTTTGGGCGAGTTTTAGTGGAAATATTACTACTCTTTTGTCACAGGCCCAAATCCTTTAGGAAATCCTTAAATACAGGTAGACTCCCTCTAATTCGAATACGGTATAATTCGAACATTCCGTGTAATTCGAACTTTTTCGTCGTACCGATCTTCTGCAAGTCACTTTAAGTCAAAATCGAATGCATAATTTGAAGTACGAAAAGTGCGCCGGTTGGATAATTCGAATCCAGTCTTCGTACAGAAGAGCTGTTTACAGTACATTGGCTATGTCCTTTGAACGCTTATTTCGAAGTGAGATTGAGTTGCTATCCTTGTAATTCGAAGTTCATTCTTTTCTCCTTCTCTACCCAAGAGTAGCTCAAAAATCGATCGATGGTCCGCTGTAGGATGGACTATAGCGTTCAAGAAACCCACCTTCTCTCGAAATTTATTTTAAGCCAGTGCGAGGCAAATTGCAAAGGTTTGATTGAAGACGACTTCTTCCAGGTGGCTGACTCTCTTCGCGGATCTCGATGGCCTTTCTTGCCGCGCCAGTTCATACGCGGAGATGTTGGCGCACAACAACACTATTGTCGTAAACATTGTCTATGCCTATACTTCACTTCCATTTTCTTCAGAACGACGTGCTGTTGTCCGACGGCCTTTCATGACACGGATTAGGCAGCGCAGTTCTTTTCCGTTGAAATTGTTTCAGGAAAGCTGCAGTGACTGACAACTTCTTCACTAGAAGATGAAGATGTCAAAATGATTTTGTGTCGATCCAGTGTTTTGATGATCCGTTAACGTTGTACATGTTTTGATGATCCGTTGTGCACGACCAGTACGACCACCTAACAAGTATATGTTTCGTTGATGCAAATAAAAATGTGCAAAAAATATTCAGCGTGCGGTTTCAAGCGTTTTGACATACATATCAGTGCATGCATGGGGCTGCATTTGGATAATTAGAAGTTAGGGCCTGGCAATTTGAGGTTCGAATTAACCCTTTGCATGCTGAGCCCCTTTTCTCCAATCCACTGGCCGTACAGCGCACTGACTCTCTTGGTGGAGTATGCACTCACAGCTCCGAACGAAATTTATTCTGATTTTACTCAACCTTGATGGATTTTCATCGTCCTGGGCTCGTTGGAAAGATCAGGACCAAGCGAATCCATCCTGGCAGCTCTCAGCTCCATAGACACATCAGGGCCACATCCAGGTCCTCTCCGAATTACTCCACCGTGCCTCGGAACGGCACAACAACTCAATTTCACATTCTTGTTCGGCTTCTTGCCCAAATTCAACAGATTTTCACAATTCAAACTGCGCTGCAAAGCTCAGATCCAAGCGCTTCATTTGATGTCCATCACGCATGCGCCGTGCCAAAAGGGAAATCCCCTGGCACGCTCTGCAACAAAAAGAAGTTATGAACAAAAAAATTCGCGTTCACTCGGGGCCGTGATTTCCGTGTTCATCTTGTCGCCGCTCAATGAATTCTTATCCTATCGCGAAGAACTTTATACCCCCGGAAGGATGAGGTGAAGATCTTTCCAACGGTGTATTGATTGTCGCGATGCGTTTATGTTTGACGAAGTTACGAAAGTTTGTACACTGGTCTATGCACTGCGATACAGCGCGCGTTCACTCTGGGCCGTGATTTCCGTGTTCATCTTGTCGCCGCTCAATGAATTCTTATCCTATCGCGAAGAACTTTATACCCCCGGAAAGATGAGGTGAAGAGCTTTCCAACGGTGTATTGATTGTCGCGATGCGTTTATGTTTGACGAAGTTACGAAAGTTTGTACACTGGTCTATGCACTGCGATACAGCGCGCGTTCACTCTGGGCCGTGATTTCCGTGTCCATCTTGTCGCCGCTCAATGAATTCTTATCCTATCGCGAAGAACTTTATATCCCCGGAGAGATGAGGTGAAGATCTTTCCAACGGTGTATTGATTGTCGCGATGCGTTTATGTTTGACGAAGTTACGAAAGTTTGTGTACTGGTCTATGCACTGCGATACAGCCCGCGAACTTTTTGCGAGTTAACTCGTACGTAGTGGATCAGGTCATGCATAAAGTGCGAGTTAACTCGTACTCAGCACGCAAAGGGTTAACCCTTTAAGAGCCACAGGAAAATTTCAAAACTCTGCATTTTTTCGTGTTCCTTGGTCCATAGCTTCAGTTCTACTTACTCAATCCTCACAATCTAGGGCTTCCTGGAAAGGTCTCCGCAAGAGGAAGAGAATGACGTCGATCATGATAGGCAGCACACCGTCTATCCAGCGCTAGATCGCAGCGACAGTACGAAAAATGCCCCAAATGCGTCCAATTGCGTCCCGCTCCAGATATTTCATTTTACTCGATCGTGGAGTTCTAATTTTTTCGCTGTGTACTCTTGACAATATCAACAGTGAAACCCGTGCAAATTCGAGTAAACTAGCGTGCCGAAAAGTCTCAACGTTCTCAATACTAAAGTCGCACTGCGCGCTTTTGAAATTGCCCCGATCGCGGCTCAACTTACGAGTGATTTATTTCAGGAACCGTTGCTCGCAGCGCTTCGCGGATTGTTTCTCCCGACAGGTGAGAGTTTTCTCTTTGCCCTGGATATTTCGATCACTGAATTTGAGCGAGATTGGACTGAGTTACGATCTTTTGAAGTTTTGCATTTGAATGCGTCGTTTACGACGCATTCAAGTATGGGGCGGCTCTTAAAGGGTTAAAGGAAGTCTACCTGTATAATAAAATACGAAAATACAAAATACAAATACCTTTCGTGGAAATAGTGACATCATGTGCTACTAGTATATTTATGGTCTTTCCACATAAATTGTGTATGATGCGGAGTTAAGGATATTTCGTAGTTAGTGCCCGGTCCCGGACCGCCCGGATAAGCGAGGTATGAGTGTACATGTGTTGTTATGGCAGCAACTACCAATTGCCATGGCAAACATTTACAATTATCGGAGACTTTGGCATTGCATCCATGTTGGACTCCCTTCCTGACACCATTGGATGCCTGAAGCTGTTTTGACGGAGATTTTCATTCCATAAATAAGAACTGAACATGACGCTTCCATTCCTGACGGCCAAATATTCTACAGTAAAACCTGTAATGGCGACCACTCGGATATGGCGACAACTCGACCATGGCGACCACTTTTCCTTGTCACGGACGCATTCACATTCGAAACAGCTCGGATAAGGCGACCACTCGCTCAACGCGACCGGCGACCACCCACCCGCGACCGCGTTGCACAGTGCTAGTACATGTAAATGTACGTATTGCTTGGTGCACCATGCATGGTAGATCTGCACATCAGTGCAGGAAGTGTAGATGTACATGTACATGGCCCGGTGCATGCACAACAGGTCTGAGGATCCCAGTCACCCCAGGCACATGAGTCGTACTAGAGTAGCCGTAGGTGTGTGCACTGTGATACACTGATCAAAATGATGTGTCACATGTGGATATGGTCACGTGACCCACTGAACCTGGATAAGAAGACCACCTGGCCACAGCGACCACTTTTTCTCGTCCCTTGAGGGGTCGCCTTAGACAGGTTTCACTGTATATCTGTCGTGGTACATTATTTTGTGTACGTCATGTGTACGTGAGCGTTGGAAAACCTATGTCGCTGATAATATATACTGCAAGGCTTGAGATTTGAAATCCAAATACGTATTTGAACTCAAGGAGGCCAAAGCAACTTGCTTGTGGTCCCACCTGCTAGCACTGCTCGTTCTGCTAAGCGCCTAATGCACGCTGGAGCCATTATGTGGAATAGATTGCCACCAGCAGCAAAATGTTCAAATAGGTATTTGGATTTCAAATCTCAAGCCTTGCAACGACATAGGTTTTCCAATGCTCACTGGATTGATATCTGTTCGTTGCAACCAACCTTCCGTTTTTCTTTCCTTTCTCTTTTTCTCTTATATCTACTTTTCCACAATATCCTTTAACTTTTTATTCACAGTGGGTCCAATGTTATTAGGCATTTTGCCTGTTTTGATTTCCACTATAAATAAAGTATACAACAACAACAATAACGTGGTGTTGGTGCAGGCCAGTGGTGCCGTGGTATGAAAAGCAGTCTTCGGTTTCAGTTCGTCATGTCCAGTTGTGCATCTGTAGTCGTCTTGTGATAAATCGTAATCCAAATGTAATTCTTTCGTCTCCTTGTCTGAATGTGGATTGATAATTCCTTAACCATCAACTAATCGACTCGGAGGGAGAGCCAAGGATACATTTTATAGAAAAGACAAAAAGGACCAAGAAACTACAAGTTACGCTAAAATGTCCACAAACACCACCAGTTGCTTAACAATCAGCTCATGCGATGACATTGCACGACACTGACTGACGGTACTGACTTTCTACAACTACTGTGAACCCCCTATTTTTGCGACACATAAACCTTAGCGAATTTAGGGAATCAATCAAAATCGCTAAAGTTAGGGTGCTCGAATTGCTTTTCCGAGATCATCGAATATGTGTACTACACAATCCTAGATCAACGTCATCGAGTCGATGCACAAATGTTGGAACGGCCACAGTGCCTGTACAACTGAGCACGGCGTACTGTACTGTACTACATCGTTCAAGAGGTCTTGAGTGCATGACCTGTACTGATCCGCGATCGAGGAGGAAACTGTTTTGTTTTGTTGTGTAAACAAGGAGAGATCAAAACTGCCCAGCTTTCGAAGCCACTGAGCGTGTTATTCCTTAGTGTGTATCAGTCTGCGTAGAATAGTTTTTGTGACAATGTTGCTGGTATCCTGGTTGAAAAGCCTGCTGCTAAAATTGTCGTGGAAGATGTGGACCCAATTCTGCCCGATCCTGCTCTGGAAATGATGGTTGAATAGCGAGGTGAAACGGCGGCGAACAAGGAAGTAGTCACATCCCAACTCCTTAATTACCAGATTTTGTATACCTCGATCTATTTCCTTAGCCTATCCTCAATTAACTGCTCCCTCTACATAAAGGTGTCATTTCATTCTTCTTCCAGGAGATCCCCTCGACAGGCCCAAAGCCTTTGGGAAATCCTTAAATATAATAAAATACAAGAATACAACTGTCGTCGCTGAACTGTAGTCGAGAAAGAGGAAAACCTATTTCAACTATGACGACGATAAAGGAGCTCAAATTAGGCTGCGTTTACACGGAGACGAAAAACGAAACGGAACGAAATGGAACGAAAACGGGCTGGCCTCGAATCGTTTTCAAACCGTTTACACGAGAACGGCAAATCGTTTTGAACCGTTCACACGAAAACGGAAAACGGGCGAGCAGGCTGGAGTTAGTACGTGCTGGCTTGGCGCAAGGGCGGGAAGTAACACGTTAGTTGGAGTTGGTACGCGCTGGTGGTCGCAAAGGTCAGGTATTTCCCGCGAAATATAGTCCCGCGCGGAATGGTTTCCATGACCGCGCTCCGTTTCCAATCGTTTTCACTGTTTTCACCGTTTACACGAGAACGAAAACGTTTTGAAAACGTTTCAAAACACTTTGAAGTGCGTTTCCATTTCGTTCCGTTTAGGTATCGTTTTCGGGCGTTGTCGTGTAAACGATAGTAGTAAACACAACGATTTCGTTCCGTTTAGGTCCTACTTTGTTGTCGTGTAAACGCAAATCGTTTTCAATCGTTGTCGTGTAAACGCAGCCTTAGTCGATATGCAGCGTAGCACAGCAATAAAGCGGCCTGTGAAAAGTTTTCGAAGGCGCTGGACCATCCTTTAGTGGAGAGCACTGTGAGAAACTTCAAAAAGCGATACAGGTAGACTCCCTTTAATTCGAACCTCAAATTGCCAGGCACTTACTTCGAATTATCCAGAACTTCTAATTATCCAAATTCAGCCCCATGCACTGATATGTATGTCAAAATGCTTGAAATCGCATGCTGAATATTTTTTGCACATTTTTATTTGCATCAACGAAACATAGGCGGTCATACCGGTCATGTACAACGGATCGTCAAAACACTGGATCGACACAAAATCATTCCGACATTATCTTCATCTTCTAGTGAAGAAGTAACAGTCACTGCAGCTTTCCTGAAACAATTTCAACGGAAAAAAACTGAGCTGCCTAATCCTCGTCATGAAAGGCCGTCGGACAGCAGCACATCGTTCTGAAGAACGGAAGTGGAGCATAGGCATTGACAATATTTACGACAATCAGTGTTGTTGTGCGCCAACATCTCCGCGCACGAGCTGGCACGGCAAGAAAGGCCATCGAGATCCTCGAAGAGAGTCAGCCACCTGGAAGAAGTCGTCTTCAGTCAAACCTTTGCAATTTGCCTCGCACGGGCTTAATCAAATTTCGAGAGAAGGTGGGTTTCTTGAACGCTATAGTCGATCCTGCAGCGGAGCATCGATCGATTTTTGAGCTACTCTTGGCTAGAGAAGGAGAAAAGAATGAACTTCGAATTACAAGGATAGCAACTCAATCTCACTTCGAAATAAGCGTTCAAAGGATATAGCCAATGTACTGTAAACAGCTCTTCTGTATGAAGACTGAGTTCGAATTATCCAACCGGCGCACTTTTCGTACTTCGAATTATGCATTGGATTTTGACTTGAAGTGACTTGCAGAAGATCGGTACGACGAAAAAGTTCGAATTACACGGAATGTTCGAATTATACCGTATTCGAATTAGAGGGAGTCTACCTGTACTACGAAACGGTAAAACGAGTTCGAAATCCAGCGGCTATAACCTCCTTGCCTAGCTTACCGTCCGGGCGTCCGTCCGGATCTCCAACGATGGAAGTAGCACTGAAAGACAATCTCTGCAAATTTCGGCAAACCGTAGGTTTTCAGCAGTAGTTTGCGATTATTCCGACCGCGATGCGGCAAAAGAACATGGTTTACAGAGTGAAAAACGAATGCGTCGAATTCGACGCATTCGCATTATGTATGGCTGGTAAAGGGTTAAAATCGATTAAACGACGGGTTTCTCTTAAGCCCGCACAGTACAATACATTATACTATAATTAATTTTTGAATCCCCTTGCCCCCTCCCTTTCTCTGAAGGTTTTGATGTGTGATGTACGCCGGAAGCCATAAAGACATTATTGTGTTACATCGCTGTGCGCGCTTGCTGTTCCTGTTGTGTTTGCAGGAGAAGAATGCAACGGATTTCTAGTTGAAGTTCACAGCGATTTGCTGGGCTACACAGCTGCCAAAGAACAGTGCAGTTCTGGTTCACTATTCAATCCTGAGAATAGGTTCCACTCATCTTCATGTGCTTATAAGTACCTGGCATACAACACGATGAATAACAACAAACATTACCAGTACTGGACTGCTGATCCCAACAAGGTTTTGCACTTTCGACAAAACTCAAGTTGGTACGACGGCGTTTTGATCGACAGAAATGTTACTTTACGCTACTTGACAGCCTGTTATGGTAAGATTTAGATTGGGTGTGTTGGTTTCGGGGTGATGCAAATCGTAAACACCCCCTCCCCCCCCCCCCCCCCCCTCTCCCAGGCCATGCTCCTTCTTCTGGTTCACTTCCTGGGGTCCTCAGGGCGAGACAGCGATGATAACACCAATAATTATGGCCTCTAGTGACCCATCACATGCACATCCTCGCTGAACGATTGGGCGGTATGCAAAACAACACGAGGTGAATTTTGTTTCCAGGATGGCAGTGTGAGTGTGAGTGTGCTATCCGCGGCGTTGTGTGAGTGAATCGCTGGCTTTGCGTTTCATTCTGTACACGGCATACGGTGGGTTGTTGTTGTCATCTATCCGGCCTTTCTATTTTCTTCTCTCCCTCCTTTCACAGAGTGGCTGTTTGTTTCATATGCAATTGTTTATTTAGTATTTTAATTCCACGATGGCGTGATGCCAATAAGGAAGATTGATAAGTGTGATAAAACTGATACTAGCCAGAAACAGCTAGATGGAAATTAAGTTGATGTGATGAATTAACCCAGGGAGGCATTAACAATGGACATAACTTTTTTGCTTCCTCAGTATTTGTGGCCGTCCCGAAAATGCGCACTCATTTTCCAACATAACTTTGGTTCTACTTCACCGATTTTGAAGATATTGGGCTCGTTGGAAAGCTCTTGATGAGCGAAATACAATGAGCCCAAACTCGCCAATAGCACTACAGTCAGACCTCGCATAACCGCACACATCCGTTTTCCACAAAAATATCCGGATAGGCGAGGGAACCGGATAATCGAACACACATACTGTATGTAAGCATGGCATATGCTGTACATTTGTAACCAACTTTTTTCTTCCGGATGGCGAGGGATCCGGATAAACGAGGACCGGATAAGCGAGGTCTGACTGTACTCATTGTCCGCCAAACGCGTATCCAGCTCCAGATCTGAGACAAAATCAGTCTCCTGCAGCCATTTCACTGAATCTAGCTCGGAACTGTTCAAATTTTTTCGAGTAGCAGCTTACTTTGCCGTGATTTCGCGCCGCGCCGGTCCTGGCACGTGCCGCCAGTCCCGAAGCTGGGAAAATCCCTTTTTTCACGCACTACTGACTCGCAGCACGCAGCTCAGAAAATTCAAAATGTTCGATCGATCGCCGCTCACTCGAACTTCATCGGAGAGACTTCAAAGCTGTTTGAGGCGATAGCTGAGAGTTTTCTCTACCACCTAGACCCTTCGATTGTTGAATTTGGGCAAGATTTGGCAGAGAACCGAAAGTTTCCTGTGCCTGACTTGAAAGGGCGTGGAGTCGACAAGGGTCAGTCGGATTGTCCAGTCTATTGTCCACAAAACATACTATGCATTGAATGTACTATGCATTGAATGTAGTAACTGTCTTCACCACGATACGTTCTTTCACGGCGTAGAAGGACGTCCTGCCGACCCATCATTTGAGTCAGCTCATTAACCATTCTGAATGCCGACAGTGCGGTAGTCGGTATGTTGGCAGGATGCTTCAACACTTGTCCGAATGTATCAAACAATACGTCCCATTGTCCTTGTTGTCACAAGCGGCCAGGGCAAACAAGCCAAGCGTGGGAGGACACGAAAACACTGCTTGCCTACTGCTACACCTGCCAGTATTACAACACAACCAGGAACAGATACAACACCAGAATCGACAGGAGCGCAACACATGAATCTGGTACCACTCTTGACAACAACTGCGCGACATGGGAGACCGCCGGACCATCGTTCGTTATCAAACCTAACAGACGTGTTGAGTCGCTTATCTCAAAATTCAGTAGTCGTATCGCTTCGTCGATTGTTTTTATCGCCAGCTGAGAGTTTTCTCTTGCAGAAACATGTTTCGATTGTGGGAATCCACCGAGAACCGAGTTACGATAGTTTGAACGAGCCACTATGGACACGTTACTGACCGCAACTATGTGATTCAGGTTCACTGCACAGCATGGTACTAGGACGACGGCCATGGGACACACAACTCCTGTGAGTCGTACTAGTTTGATGCTCTAGTACGATGCTCTAGTACGACGCTCACGCTAAAGAGTTTAACCCTTTGCCGGTCTAACTCAATGCATGTGAGGGGTGGTCACGCAAATACATGTACACACAACCAGCAATAACTCAAGAACCATGTGATGTAGGTATGGGTAAACCATATATTTTCAAAATCTGTATGCCTGAACGCGTCCAGAAAATTCAAATATGACTAGGTCTAGGCAAGGATAGGGCCCATGGTAGCCTTTCAAGTTGAGAGAAAATACAATTGCGAATGGAATACACGAATATCACAGCACGAAGGGCATACCAAGTTCGTGATGGAGCTGAAGTCGTACGATAAACAATCAGGTAAGGGCTACGTCTTTACAAAAAATGTAGGCTCTCTACAATACCGGCATTGAACACCAACACCTCGCCATCGGCGATACGCCAGCAGCAGCAATTCCCATTCCACGATATCGCAGCTTCGGTTTGTTCATCTCAGGGCTGCTCGCGTCACATTCACTCTCGCTCAGATGAGCACTCAGGCGCGAGCTTACGCATGCCGTGATTCTCACGGCCAGGCGAATCAGCTGATCGCACCTGACGAGTCCTTGTGACAGTCGCTGTCGCCGTGTCGGCATCAAGAAGGCTTCCTCTCTGTTTGGAGAATTTTGTTTCTTCATTCGTGGACGATATATTTTTGAACTAGCAGGACTCAACAGAGCTCTTTTTCTCAACACACTACACTGCAAAACCTCCCGGGAGATCCAGCCGGGACTGGTGGTGTTACTGCTCTCAGAACGCTTGTCAAACACGGCCCCAAGAGATGCACTCGCATTCTCGAAATGCACGCATGGCGGATGGTCGTCTTTTCCAATTTCAACAAACTTCAGTCGATCGATTCGGCAAAATTTGTATGGTAAGCATGGTTGTTTTGTACATCGTCAGCAAGCCTTGGACCTCAGCTACGCGTAGAGCGCCATTTTAGCTGTCTCCTAGCAACAAGACCCCAAAAAATGAGGGCCAAACGTACCGATACTATAGTATCGGTTCGCTTATGGTAGACCGGTAAAGGGTTAAGAGAGCATGTCTGAGAAAACCAGAACATATGTGCAAGTCGGTCTCTCAGATTTTGCTCAAATTTTGCAGGTAGGTTTGCTTTGGGGTGTAGATCGACATTCCAAAGCCCGCGCAAAATATTTTGAAGGGAACCATGAGGTAATGTTGGCTTGATGGAGTTTTGTTCGTAGCTTGTTCTTGTAGGCTGTGCTGTGGCTCGTTTGTAGACCCATAAATCGTGCCAATATTGGGCCAATATTGAGGGGTATACCAATTTCATGGTTCCCTTCAAAGGATTTTGCGCGGGCTTTGGAATGTCGATGTACACCCCAAAGCCAACCTACCTGCAAAATTTGAGCGAAATCTGAGAGACCGACTTGCACATATGTTCTGGGTTTCTCTTAAGAGAGCATGTCTGAGGAAACCAGAACATATGTCCACACAGCTTTTTATTTATTTGTTTGTTTATGGCAGCCGGACCTCCGTCTGGCGCTATTCCGTATCTGTCCTGTAGCGTACCGTACCATCAAAGACAGCTGGCCACAAACAGCTGGCGACAATATTCAAATAGGGCTTTCAAATGCAAGATCATAATGTGAAGCAACTTGGGAGAATGAGTATGAATGCGAAGTGTATCGGGTAATGCATGTAGGGCGATTGTGCGGGTTCGAATCCCAGGTTATGCCTTAAAAAAAATAGGAGAATTGAAAAATTTATCACATCCCAATGCTTTTTGCCTAGGTCATTAAGGTGGTAGACGGTGTCGTATTATCCTTGACCATACCTGTCCTGTACCGTACCATACCATCAAAGACGGCTGGCCACAAACAGCTGACCACAATATTCAAATAGGGCTTTCAAATGCAAGATCATAACGTAAAGCAACTTGGAAGAATTAGTATGTATGTAAAGTGTACCGGGGATGTAGGGCGATTGTGCGGGTTCGAATCCCAGGTTGTGTCTTGAAAAAAAGGATAAATGAAAAAATTTACTATGCTTTTTTCCCTAGGTCATCAAGGCAAAAAAGCAGAGCGTAGTGCCCTGAGCTTCCAAGCTCTCTCGTTTATTTTCAGTCGGAGTGGAATAAAGAATCAGACTAGCAAGCCATGGCCTATATTTACACGATTTGCGGTTGCAAGCATTAGAATATGAAGCGGGACGTAATTGTGGTGGATGGAGTGAGCAAACACTATGTAGTTAATGGGTGTAGAGAGGGAGGTGGAGAGCGAGGCTATCGGCTGGATTCTTTCCAGCTTGTCTAAGCTGTTGTTATATCTGTTGCCGTCGCTGTGGCTGTTGCTGTTACCGATATTTTTTACAGAGGAGTATGATGAATGCGAGTATGGTTTTCATGACTGTGGAAAAAACCCTTGCATCAATACCGAGGGATCTTACCGCTGTGACTGCACTGATAACACAAACAACGAGTCATACCATGGTGCTCGCTGTGATGGTGGGTATTTTGCTGTGTGTGTGTGTGTGTGTGTGTGTGTGTGTGTGTGTGTGTGTGTGTGCGTGCGTGTGTGTGCGTGTGTGTGCGTGTGTGTGTGTGGATATATGTGTGGATATCTGTGTATGTGGTTTTTTTTGGGTTTTTTTCTAGAGCCACGTAAACCCGTCATGTGTGAGCCATGAATAAGGGGAGTGGTGGCGTGGTCTGGGATGCTCTGCCGACCTTGGGTCTCGGCTTCATCACAACCAGGTGTGCCAATAGCAGAGAGAGAAAGAGAAGGAGAGAGAGAGAGAGAGAGAGAGAGAGAGAGAGAGAGAGAGAGAGAGGAGAGAGGGAGAGGAGAGAGAGAGAGTGTGTGTGTGTGTGTTCTCTTCCCGAGTCAATGTCATTGTGTTCTACTTACATGTAGGGCCGCACCGAATAGGTCTTTGGTTTCAGGTAACATGGCCAGAAAAATACCGGTAGGTCGGCACGGCTGTCTTTTGTGCGATTTTACGCCACTTAACAATGTGGCCGCCGAAAATCTCGATTGGGCTTCAATGGCAAGAAAATTTGAATTTTCAAATCGTCAGAACACAAGTAGGCCATGGTTTCCCCTGGATTCTGGAGACGAGTCAGCCCGGACAGCCCGGGGAACACGCTGATCATCTGCGTCTTGTTTCAAGCTTTCCGCTCGTTCCTCACATGACTGCCTTTCCTTCAGAACATTTGTTCTGTGTTGTGCGACTTTGGCTTCGTTCTGGGATACTCCTTGTGTCGTCGCTGACAAACTCGGCTCCGCGTCAGGCGAAATTACTGGTCAGTCGGCGACAGGCATTTTTCACAAAAAAATTGCGCTTCACCTGCTGGGAGAGTATGCATGTACTCGAGTATCATCCTGAGCACGTTTTTTTCAGCTCCAGTAAAGCTGTATTTTTCATTGCAAAGCCGTCCTCGATTGTTGTGTTCATTGTTCAAACGAAGTGGACATTCAATCATGAAGGCAGAGGACATAGGAGCCTGATTGGAGTTTCTCCTGGCATAGGACGGCCACACAGAGACACTTTGGGATTTTTAGAATATAAAATACCGATGCTGAGATCAATTTGTGCGATATCAAATTGTTTGTGATCTACTACATCGAGCAGAACGGGATTCAAACACAAGCTTACCGACGGTTAGGCTGCCAACCTGACAGGACAAATGACACCATGTCCTTTGCCGCGACGTCCATCTCCAAAAAGAACTCCATCTTCGTCGTGAAAAGGCTTGAAATATTCAATATTCAACCGAGATTCGCGGTCTCACCCTTTCTCAGATCGAATAATATTTTGTTGTAGCAGTTGCAGGGCATATCCCCACCACTACTTCAACAGGGGATGGCTCCAAAGCATGCCTGGAACAAGCAATATCGAGGTTGCAAGCCACCCCTCTCAGCAAGAAATTCGAAATTTCAATGGTGGAAGATACACGGCCCAGTATCAGCGAGAATCGACCTTCGGGTGAAAATCATTTTTTCAGAATAAGTCATTTTCTGCAACGGCAAAAAACTCTTGCTTCGCGCTCTGCACATTCAAACAAAAAATTAGTTCATCGCAACAATGAATGCTTTTGATCGTCCCAGTAGCAGGAGAGTTCGCTCACGATGGCCAGCTAGCTACCGTCCGGCTCCGCCAGAAGTCATTGGATTTTCTAGGCAGGAATCGTCGCGCCTGATAGAGAACGACGACAGTTTCCAGAAGATGTTTTTGTCGACGCGCAATTCCTATTTAGCGACGAGAATTTCAACTTGATATAGGCGCTCCGCCAAAGGAGCTCTCTGCTGGCAAAAGTACTTTCTGACACCTGAAAATCGGCAACAGAGGTAGACGAACTGAAACGCCCTGGATCAACTCGAGTCAGGACGAAAGAGCGCTGCCGCTAGTGACATGGTCTGAATTTTCGCAGGCTCCCACACTGGACTCCGTGGTGAACACCAAACCCCTTGGACGGGGCAAGAGCTGAACATTGATTGATGAGCTATGAACTCTCTGCGCTCAGTGCTGGAATCATGGCGCACTGACTCGCATGCAGCCAGTTCCCACAGAGCTCAAATTTCACAGAGGTGCTGCAATGATGGACTTCCTCTAAATCGTGTATGACTATGAGATGAAGTGTGGGGTGTTAGAATGTTGTGCCTGTGTTGTATTCCCTGTGGGATGCACAGACTGGGACTCCAGGTGTAGTTGTAGCCACCCTCCCTCCTGTTCTGCACTTCTGTGGATTTTCAGCAGACTTGGGATGGCATTCAAACAGTTTTCATTGGTATGCAGTGATGAGGATTAAGGCCATCCATGCTCTATGCCAGAGGTTGCCCAAGAGTTGTTTTACAACAAAAACTGGATGGATGATTTATTACACTGTCCATTTTTTATTTATTTCACTGTAGGGGTGAAAGTTGGCACTGAGATCCCGAGTTCGAGTACTCTGATTTTCTCCGATCGAATATTCGAGTATTCGAGTATTTTTCATCTCCTAAAAATTGCACACCATGATACAACCCTGATTGAACCGAGTAGCAGTCATTTTTCTCGGGTATATTGGTTGGTGGGTCATTTGGGCTCTCTCTACTCGTGAACAAATGTTCACCACACAGCCTGCACATCACCATCTGCCGACTGCTGCCCTGAAACTGCAGATTTCTGTAGTAAATGCATGTACCATGTATGAACGAGTACTCTGATTTATTCCGAGTACGATTATTTTTGAAAAAACCGAGCGAGTACTCGAGTACTCGGTATAATTGGTTCACCCCCATTTCACTGTAACACATAGTATTCTGATTTGGAAAACACTGTGATAAATTGTTTTATCACATGGAACGTGATTGTTGCCCGTACTCCAGCGAATCAGCACCTTCTGCGCCGCGGGCAATAATACGCGATATTGCCTGCAAAAAAAGTTTATTTGCTCGCAAAAAAATAGTTTATTTCAGTGATCGCGTGACTACGAGTACGACGACTCTGTAGACTGTGCGACTCTACGACGAGTCGCAGTGCAGCATTGATATGAAGATGGAATTCTTTTTGGAGACGGACATCCCGGCAATGGACATGGCCTCGAACATCTGCCGTGTGGTGCTTGCAGGGATCAATTCTGTTCAGTCATGTTGGCAGCGTGACCGTCGGTAAGCTTGTGGATAAGATTCAGTTCTGCTCGAAGTGGTACTGTGATCACAAACAATTATTTGAAATAACACAAATTCATCTCAGCGTCGTGCGTTTTCGAATCCTCGCAAAGTCACTTCCTGTGTGTGGTCTTCATGTGCCACGCAAAACTCTTACCAGGCTCATCTGTCCTCTGCTTTCACCTTTGCTTGAACAACAAACACAACAATTCAAGAATGTTTTTGCAATGAAAAATATAGCTATCTGGAGCTGAAAAAAAGAAGAAAAATTGTCCTCAGAATTACACACCAGGGAGTCGTCAAATACTTGCACTTGTTGCAGTACTGTATTTGACAACTTCCTGATACACATGTAAACATGAAGTAACTCTTTGTGGTAGCACTCTTAATTTTTCAACTGAAATTATGATTCTGCTGTATTTTATTGTCGTTGCCATGTCTATTGCTATGACGATGCGGTGCCGGCACTTTTTTTTCTGTCTCCGTCTTTCAGTACTGTATACTCTCTGATGGCCTGTAGCAGACTTTTTGTTAGGGTGTAGGAGAAATATCTTCATTTTTCCTGTTTTGATAATGATAGCACATCAATATACATTGTGGTCATAATGTGTTGGCATTTGGGCAAATTTCAACAGCAGCCCAATGGTCTGCTCTGTGGGCCATGTGATAAATTTGTTATCGCATGGTTGCTGCGGGCCTTATGGCATATTATTGCCCCTCGAGGTTAGCCCTCGGGGCAATAATATGGCATAAGGCCCTTGCAACCATGCCATAACATATACGTATTTCCTGATATGTACCTATGCTTGTTTGAGAAGCTTCTGGGTCATCAATATTGCTTTGTTCGGTCTAATACTTTTGCCATGTGATCACAATGACAACAGCGGAAAAAAGTGATTTTGTGACAAATCACCCTAAGGTCCATTTCCGCAGATGCTGGGCCATACTATGAGGACAATTTCAAAAAGTATGTTTCGCGGAGCGATCGCTCAACCTACGTCATTCAAACTTTGCAGGATGGTCCAGACGTACATGCTAGGCATGGAACCACAGGGGATGATGCCATAGCTGACACACAGAGTCACACACGCAGCAGATTCGTGTGAACCGATACTAAATTAGTGGACGTCGTCATCGTCTTCCCGCTGATCTCAAATGTACTATGATGTGCTATTTCGCCTGACGAGAAGCCCGTCCCGATTTTGTCCCAGCTAAAATCGATATTTTCCCAAGCAGAGGACTATCCTCTGGTTGTATTCCCCAAGTGTCATTAGAATACGCGCGTGAACTTCTAAATACACGCGACGAGTCAGGAGCCTGTTTTCTCTTGATTTGGAAGACAAATGATGTGGCCCTTTAGTTGCTATTGAGTTTAGAAGGCTGCTTCCTGCTGTAAATTGCTAAGTCGGCATGTGGGATATTGTAGAAGAAGACAACAGCCGGCCAAGTGAGCTTGAAATTGTGATATCTACCCTATTTTGCGTTGAACGATTACGAAATGTCTAGCTTGAATGTTGTACACGCGAGCACGCCAAGCAGAGGCTGACAATTGCTGGCGAGATCAATCTCCAGACTGCCAGGAGTAGTTCGAGCAAGTTTGAAGTGGAAAGACAGCTAACTGGGCAGGCCAGGACACCTTTCCACCCTCTTTCTCTCTCTAATTGCCGAAAAGTCGAGTATCTTGCTCGAGCGCTTTCAAAACTTTTCTCTTGGTTTCGCGTCCCAAATCGTGGAACCACGCGAGAATCGACATGAGTTTCTTCCAAAAATGCAAACTCATTGGGTATTTGTACTATTCGCACAATGTTACATAAATCGCACTGAACGACGCCATATTTATAAGTGCCTGCGCATGAACAGCCGGGTCGGTGGGCTTCCCTTCTTTATTGCTGATATTTTTTATGCGTGTCAGACTGGTACTAGTACGAACATGTCAGTACACATCCCAGATGGAAAATGGGTGGTCGATAAATCAGGCACACTTCCTCTGTATACAAAAACTTCGTGACTTTTTTCTACGGTGTTTTTAGCAAGAACCCGCTCAACGAACGGTGCTGAAGGCTGCCATCGACAACCCGCATTCATGTCGAGGTAAGTTTAGTTGATCCCGAACAGATTCTCCAAGGAAGCCATGCGTGTGAGGTCATTGCCAACAGGAACTCACGAGTCAAGTAAAAAATGTTCTCGGTCGAAACTGACACAGTGACGCAGTGGTGCTCGCGGCTGGAACGTGGATTCATGCGGCACTCGCTGCCCTGAAGCTGGCTAGACTCTGTACTTACAGCACAACGGCGTGCGGCCTCATAGAATATATCTGATCTCTCTGCAGCATGAGAACATTAAGCTGTTGCGCTCACACAGCAAGATGAAACATTTCAGTCGCCGTGCAACCAGGCAGGCTGCGGATCGGAATGTTGACCTTGAAAGTTGGCATTCTTTGCTTCTCTCCAGTCAGACATCTCCTTTGTCGCGAAGGGGAATTGCAGGGGCCTCCTCGAAGCCGTTGTAGAATGCTGGGAGGAATATCACGCAGAGAAAATGTGAAGCGTGCGGATGTGCTTGTATGACCCATTTCACGGCATAGTGGTGGTCAAAGGTGGAAACGACTGAATATAGTGGACACCGAGGTGTACACAGCTCTGAAGACGAAGAGAAGGTAGGCAACGTCCCATGTCGGATCATCACTGCAGCTGATAAGAAGCTGAACTAAATGCGAGCGGAAGCAGCGACTTTTTCAGATGCAGAGTCAGCGTCATCAGGTGACAATGACACGAGCAAAGAAGACTCTGAATAAACTCAATCTCATTCTTCTGAGTTGCTTTTTTGTCTTTGTGTATGGCTTATAAATAGGTTAGATAATTCCACTAGTGTTATTCCAAGTCAAGCTGAACAATTCCAGAGCTGTGCGCGGCCTTAAAAAAAGTCACGAAGTTTTTGTATACGAAGGAAGTACATGTAGACTACATAGCAATCAACACCTCGATCAGATCGCCAGGAATAGTCAAACTGGTCATGCTCACACACCGAGCATAGCAGAGCTCCGAGACGTTGTGCATCAAAACATCGTTCAGCGATTGTTGCGGGGCAGGAACTACAGCTTGGCCTGTTGTCGAACGCAAAGAAAAAGAATAGGCGTCTGAATTAGAAATGAAGTCCAACATTATCACTCTTGCCATCACGGCTGTGGCTTGACCCGATTTCGGAAGCAAACACTGCTTTGAAGCGAGTGACGTGACGCCTTCTGGATGAAGAGTTTCAAACAAATTGCTCAGGGTACATGACTCGAACAATGCAGATGTTGACGACGGTTCAGCCGCCGTCAAGTGGCGGAACGTTTTGCCAGTAGAGTTTCTAAACTAAAACTTGTCAGTGTCAAAAATGTTACGTTTGGCAAATAGAACCACCCTGCAACGAATCCGACTCAATCGAGTCAACTCGAAACCGACCAGAGCCAGGAGAAGGAAGAAAGAGCCTCGGCCTTGGACATGTCATAAGGCGAAGTGCGAGAATGTAAATGTACGTGCATATGATGCACATATGCGTAAGTGCATACAAACAAACAAACAAAAACTGGATGGCGCTCAAAACATCGGTCGGTCGGGTTATCCGAAACCTAAAGCTTATTCGTTGCGGCCCACAGTCCATTTCAAAAAGATTAGCAATCAGGTTTTGGTCTTAAAATGTATGAAGACAAGGGAAATTTGGACAACAAAGTACATAGATTGGCTTGTTAGGACACGGCACATTGTTCTGTGAAGGTTTCGGAACAATTGGACCAACTGGAGTTAGAATTTCGGCCAGGTTTCCAGCCTTTTCCCATGGTTTACAATTTGCCCTGGAAGCCAGTATCGATTTGTTATCAAAACCCACGATTTCTCCTTTCCTTTTTGGCCTTGTGGTTATGAATGCTGTCTGGTGACCATGAAGTTGTGAGTTCAAAAATCCCAAACTATCTTCAAGTCAAACTTTTTTTCATTGTTTTGGTGATCACGCTGGTAGATCTACAAAAAGTACAAACCAACGAAAGTGGCTGCGCCAAACGACTTGTTGTTGGAGCTCGCTTTTCCTGCCGAACTTACTGACAATTGACTGGTTCACGCCATGTGAACACACCTACAACACTGAAACGGTGTGAGTGAACACGGAAGTCATTGCGCTGTGGCTACGTGTTGTTGAATACAACGGCCCATCGATCGATCGATTTCTTTTTGAGAATTATTTTAGTAATTCAAGATCGCCAATTTATTTGAATGCAGGAGTCAACGCCGTCTTCTATCAGCTTTCACAGGCGTCTGCTTTTCTCAAAATGCCGTCGAAGTCACACGGATAGCTTTGCCAAGTCATGGCCTTGGGAATGAGTCTGTGTCGATGTCGTTTTCGTCACGTGGTGAGAGTAAATTGCATCGCAGCTCAAATAAATTGGGCACGAAACGAATTGGGATCCATCCCGCGCGCCAATATTTACCACACTTTCGACATGTCCTCTCTGACTCCATATCGATACGAGGAAGAACTCGTTTGTTGTAAACCAGACATACATGCACCGACGTTAGTACGTTGTCATTTTTTATGCTTTCGTGCGGATTATTTCTTCGACTTCGACTTATAATGGAGATAATACGGTAAATGTAACATTTCTCTACATTGTTTTCTCTACATTGCAGGATGGACGACAATAGGTGACTTTGGCATTGCGGTGAAGGTTTTTCCAGTTAATCTCATTGTCCCAGTCGGGCCTCATACTTACAATGAAGCCGTTCACCGCTGCGATACTCTTTCTGGTGGATCAAGAGTATACTTCTACAATGGTATAGGGAATTTGGTGACGTCCTCCTTGAAAGCTCTACACGAAACTATTGACCTTGCTAATGACTCCAGTTCTTACTGGGTTAGGTACAATGGTATCGGTCAAGAATGCTTCGATATTCATGGTACAGATGCACCTAAACAATATAATTGTGAAACAAAAAGACAGGCAATGTGCAGTCGGCCTGCTAGTAAGTATAGACTTGGCAATGTATGTGTGTGTGTGTGAAAATATTCCTGAAGTCGTTAGCAGCTCAAATCAGTGACAGGAACCGTGATCTTCCCTACTCACTGATCATGCGCCAGCTTCGTGCCTGAATCAGTGTGTGCCTGATTCGCTGGAAAATTACTTGCCTGCGGGGGTCACGACACTTGTACCGCCGAAGGCTCATGGGTGCTGGTCATGGCGGTTTTGTGTTGGAGTGCAGAGCCCGTGCTCACCTGGCTGTTTAGCCTGACCTAACTGTTTCATGATAATATATATTATTGTCTGTATTTTTGTTGTAACAATTTTGCTATTATATATTGGTCATAAGTTGATGGTTGACTTACTCGTTTCCTTTGTGTGCCTTATCTGGTTTTCTCTTGTCTGGGTTGTTGGATGAGTTGGGTAAACGGTGCTGCTTGGATGATGTTTGCGGATGCGGGTTTACTCTTTGTTTTTGTTTTTGTTTTAGTTGACTTGATTCTTTTATTTTGTTTTCTAATTGGATTTTCCTATTTATTTGATTTGATTTTCCTATCTACAATATACTTGATTGGATTTATCACCATTGCCTTCTTTGCTTCCGCTTTTTGAATTCTTCATTCCGACACCCAGTTTGTTATCAAATAAAGTTAAAGTTCTCAGTAGTAGTAGTAGTAGTAGTAGTAGTAGTAGTAGTAGTAGTAGTAGTAGTAGTAGTAGTAGTAGTAGTTGTAGTAGTAGTAGTAGCAGCAGCAGCAGCAGCAGCAGCAGCAGCAGTAGTAGTCGTTACATAAAAATGTAATAACTTAAACACACATTCATATACATGTAGCTAATATGGTTTCAGGTAGAAATACAGCAAGAACAAAAAGCGAAGTTTGCACCTTTGCAATGTGTGAATATAGTGATGTGTGATAGTAATGTGGCGTGCTGGATGCTGAAATGATGTGTTGGCCAAGAATAGGTTGTTACATTCACACAAATCCAGGAGCAGCTGGAAAGCTTTATTCCGCTTTCCCCTGCCGTGACTGCCGATCGTAGTTTCCCTTGCTTTACGGGTGCCAGCCTTTGCATTGAAGTCACCCGTGATGTACAGCAAAGTGCTCGACTTGACTGTATCATATGCTTGCAAGAGTGCGTCATAGAATTTATCCAATTCATCCGCCGACTGTAAGCATCGCGAGCTCGCCGGTGCATACACGTTAATTATTGATAGTTCACCTCACGTCAACGAATAGAAAGACAATTTCATGGAGTCAGGAACACGCGGTTTATTTTATAGACATGCATGCGCAAATGATTGATAGATGAATGATAAGGTTGGAATTTATGGCAGACAATAAAAGTTTAACGAGGATATTCACAAAGTAAGTATATTAATGGCAGAAAGAGCTTTCCGGAAGGGACCAGGGACATCTATCACACTAAAATCAGAGGGGAGGGTGTATATATGTGTGTGTGTGTGTGTGTGTTTGTGTGTGTGTGTGTGTGTGTGTGTCCACAGCCACGACTCGCACTAAATATATCTGAAGCACCCAAACTACGGCTGCCACTAGCCACCGTTTCTCCCGGTTTACTCTGATTGATGACACGATAACACATAGTACTGTCTCTCTCGTTTGGGCTACGGCCATCGTGAGAATAAAGATAATATAATATAATGATATTATCTAGAAGAGAAAAGGACATATGGATACGAGATAAGAGTAACTGTCCATCACTGTAACATGATACTATATACAGTCAGAAAGTGCAATAACTAGGCACAACTGACAGAGTACTGAAACATTCGACGTCCTGACACCTAGCTTCAACACATCTCCGTAGCGCTAACCGACAGCCTTCCAACTTGGAAGGTTCAAGGTTATGGAAAGACCAAGATTGTCCAGTAACAATCGACATTCTTTGTTCCGTTGGGACTGTAGCTTTTGCTCGTTTTCGTTGCGCTTGCCGTCCCCTCTTTGGTCTTTCCATAACCTTGAACCTTCCAAGTTGGAAGGCTGTCGGTTAGCGCTACGGAGATGTGTTGAAGCTAGGTGTCAGGACGTCGAATGTTTCAGTTCTCTGTCAGTTGTGCCTAGTTATTGCACTTTCTGACTGTATCTAGTATCATGTTACAGTGATGGAGAGTTACTCTTAACTCGTATCCATATGTCCTTTTCTCTTCTACATTTATTTATGGCTCAACATCCGAGTTTCATAATGATATTATCTGTACATGTATGTGTATGCTGTTATGTTCGCAGTGTGGTACCGGAATGAGGATAATGTCGAGGAACAGGACACCACCCAGTCAGGTGTGGGCAATTCCAGGCTCAAGTGTATGCCAAATACATATTTTATAGAGTCAACCTGGTGGCAAAAAGACACGCTCAGTGCATACAATGAAACTGCTGGTCAATGCAAAAAAAACCTTGGACACACATTGCCAAGTGCAGGAAGTGTTCCGTGTCTGGTGGATTTCATGGAATTGCGAAATAAAACCAACGTCTGGACAGAAGGTGAAAGAGCTGTGCAAGCCAATGGAGAGTATCATACAACAACAACTGCTTCCATTGTTTGTGAGGGTAAGTTGAGTTAGCGTTCATGATGTAAGGCAACAGCCCAAAGAAGTAGGATTTTTACATTTTTTTATAAGAAAGTGTTTGGGCTGGCATCCCATTCCCGTAAGTCTGCACTGAACATGGGTGCCATCATCAGGTTGTAAGTATTTTGAGTAATACATGTTTTGCAATCTAGCTATACATCCGCATTCAAAGATGCAAACCCACACAATCAAGTAGTCACTTCCTTTCATCTATCTAACTTTTTCTTTCTCTTCTCTTCAGGATAGTACAGGGATAGTACAGGGAATGTTGGAAGTTTGGAAAAACACATAAGTATATGTTATCGCATGGTTGCAAGGGCCTTATGGCATATTATTGCCCCGAGAGGTTAGCCCGAGGGCCGTAGGCCCGAGGGCTAACCTCGAGGGGCAATAATATGCCATAAGGCCCGCAGCAACCATGCGATAACAAATTTATCACATGGCCCACAGAGCAGACCATTGGGCTGCTGTTGAAATAGCCCAAATGCCAACACATTATGACCACAATGTATATTGATGTGCTATCATTATCAAAACAGGAAAATGAAGATATTTCTCCTACACCCTAACAAAAAGTCTTCTACGGGCCATCAGAGAGTATACAGTACTGAAAGACGGAGACAGAAAAAAAGTGCCGGCACCGCATCGTCATAGCAATAGACATGGCAACGACAATAAAATACAGCAGAATCATAATTTCAATTGAAAAATTAAGAGTGCTACCACAAAGAGTTTCTTCATGTTTACATGTGTATCAGGAAGTTGTCAAATACAGTACTGCAACAAGTGCAAGTATTTGACGACTCCCTGGTGTGTAATTCTGAGGACAATTTTCTTCTTTTTTCAGCTCCAGATAGCTGTATTTTTCATTGCAAAACATTTCTGAATTGTTGTGTTTGTTGTTCAAGCAAAGGTGAGATGAGATGAGCCTGGTAAGAGTTTTGTGTGGCACATGAAGACCACACACAGGCAGTGACTTTGCGAGGATTTGAAAACGCACGACGCTGAGTTGAATTTGTGTTATTTCAAATAATTGTTTGTGATCACAGTACCACTTCGAGCAGAACTGAATCTTATCCACAAGCTTACCGACGGTCAGGCTGCCAACATGACTGAACAAATGATCCCTGCAAGCACCACACGGCAGACGTCCGAGGCCATGTCCATTGCCGGGATGTCCATCTCCAAAAAGAATTCCATCTTCGTCTCAATGACAATGCTACACTGCGACTCGTCGTAGAGTCGTACAGTCTACAGAGTCGTCGTACGATCGTAGTCACGCGATCACTGAAATAAACTATTTTTTTGCGGGCAAATGAACTATTTTTTTGTGGGCAATATCGCATATTATTGCCCGCGGCGCGAAAGGTGCTGATTCGCTGGAGTACGGGCAACAATCACGTGCCATGTGATAACTATAATTAGATTAAACTCGGATGGAGAGCCAATGATTAAATTTTATAAAGAGGACCATAAGTTTACAAGTTATCCGTTTTGTCCAACTCTAACGGTTATAAGCAGAATACTGTTGAGTCAATAATGTGCAACAATTAGCACAAAAACTGACTGACGAGATCCTGACATTCAAAGACCTGATGCTTAGCTGCATCACGTCTAGAATGCGCAAACCAGCAGCCTTCCAGCTTGGAAGGTTCTAAGTTATGAAGTAACGTAAGAAAGCGGAAGGTGAGCGCACTCTAGACGAAAACAAGCTAAGCACCACAGCGAACTAAGAATGTTAGCTGTGATGAATGATGAAGGACCACGGCACAGGACGGCCACAGCTCACTTCGAAAACGTGAAACGACCACCCAACTTGGGAGGCTCATGTTACAGTCGGCCTACCCTTATAACGATCACCTCTATAACCAGCCTACGTGATAAACTCCCTATTGCCATCGCTACTGCCTCAGCAAGCAGCTAAACTTTGATCTCTCTGTATCTGATCCCCGTGCCTGTAGTTATTTTTCTCTTATTGGCCACAGTTCATCGTGAGAATAAAAGATTTCAAACGATAATTATCACCCTTATAATGATATTTTCTGTGAAACCAAATCACTTCATTGACTTGTGTATACAATGCCTTACCTCTATAGCAATATTGCTATAACGATATTACCCCCATAACGATATAAAATGGGCTGACCAATCGACATTTTCCATTTTATAACAATGTCTAGCAGGGAATATGTAGAGCCCACTATCCAGGTAAGGCAAGCTTCACTTGATAAGTCGCTGAGACATGACGAAATGCAATGGTGGCACCAGTGGGCACCTTGCTGTGTACATAATGTGCATGCACATCAGTTTTTTTTAATGCCACGAAGAGTGTAAAAAATGAACAAAATCCAGGCATTATGACGCTGTGTCTGGGCTGTCAAGTAACATGCATACAGTGCAGTGTATGTGATGTGGGCACTCTCGATCTACTTGCACATGTATGATTAAGTCGGGTTTTTTTGTGATCGGCGTTCAGGCATCACTCTCAAGAAGGAAAATGCGTTAAACACCCAGCCTTCAAAGAAAAACGCTAATCAAAACCAAAGACTGCTACGCAATTGTGATTTTGTATAGCCGAAAGTGCGATGCAAAAACATGAGAATAAATTCATCCCTGTATGTACATGTGGAATGGAACTTGTGACGGACTAAAAAACATCGGCGCAAGCAAGGCAGAAAAGCTGGCAGACGCATTTGTAAGACAATTCTCGCCAAACCCTAGCTTCGACCTAGCTGCAGCTCTCCTGACGCCCTCGTTCTCCACACCTGACCATGAGTTTGATCTACCAAGAATAACTGAAGAAGAAGTCTTCCGAAAGCTCCGAACACTTCCGGCAAGAAAATCTACCGGAGGACTGATAACAAATAGAATCCTGAAAGAAACTGTGCCCGTGATCACGCAGTCCTTGTGTCAGCTTCTCAACCTCAGTCTTCGTCTCGGACAATACCAGTAGACTGGAAAAGCGCCACTGTTATCCCGATATTCAAGAATAATAGGCAACCGGCAGTACCCACCAGCTATAGACCAATATACCTCCCTCCGGCCATTGCCAAGCTCCTAGATTCGATCGTCGCGGAGCACCTGACGACGTGCCTATCCAGACATTACATAATCTCTGCCCACCAGTACGGTTTCGTCCGCCGGAGGTCAACACTGGATCAGCTCGAGATGCTGACATCTAAGATAGCCAAGGCGATGGACAAGCGCAGCACCTACCACACCCTGTTCCTTGACTTCGCTAAAGCGTTCGACAAAGTGCCGCATCCAGTCCTCCTCTACCATCTGGGCCCGTTTGCAACCCAGAACGCATCTTGGTGACCGGCAATTCACGGGCAAAGTCACTTCCTCCATATCCACAACCCACCCTATAGCCGCTGGCGTACCACAAGGATCCCATCTCGACCCTATCCTGTTCCTTCTGTACATCAACTCTCTCCCGCAGACCATCCCAGATGAGGATCACTGTCAAGTTTTTCTCTTTGCCGATGTGCGAGCACAACTGGTTGAAGTAATCCGCTTTGCTGTGCTTGAGGCTGCGAACCACCTTGTACACAACCCAATCCTGCACGGTGTTGGTTGCGCTTGGCTAGGGAAAGCCTCCTGTTTTGCTGTTTGTGCAGTCGCTTGTGGCTTGCCGTGAACCAGGGCTTTGCAGGCTGCTTTCTTTGTGGTCTGAGCAAACGTGTAGCCAAGTAAAGGTGGATGCTCTCGTGAGCGTAACTCTGCCATTAAAACCAAGCGCTCTCGATTGAGGTAGCTCCTTCTGAACATTCATACAGGGGCTGTGTCCAAAGGTCAGCGCGCATAGCTTCGAAGTTTGCACTTGCATAATCCGGAATAGATATGTCTATCTGGTGCTGCTCTCGAGGTTGGAGGAGTTTGACATTGCAGATGACTGGGCAATGGTCAGATAGTGGTGGGAGAACTGCAGGCTTAGTGACAAGATGGGGAGTGTTTGTGATGATGAGATCGAGAAGGGACGCGGAGAACCGGCCTGTTGGTAAGTAGCATGTCGGCGTGCCACTTACAATTTGGAGAACTCCCAGGTCATCTAGAATGGTCGAAAGCTGCCGACCTTCCGTGGAATCTGGATCTGATAGGAGCCAACTAGATAATTTACTTGGTCCGCATCAGCAATATCGTCGCTTATCGTTGGCAGCCATTTCATTCCAATTTTGGTTAGTAAGTTAGTTTACTAGTACCTGAAAGGTCTAGCTAGATTACGAGTGAATTTTGAGAGCGAAGGGGTGGGTGATTCTGATGGATACAGCACCGCACCAAAATAGATTATCTTGTCACACTGCGCAGGCAAGAGCAGCGCGAAGCACAAGAAAGTAACCGGCTACTCGGAATCAGTTCCATTTTGCAAAACGGCCGAGATCGCTCACCTCAGGGATCGCTCGCCAAGCTGAGATCGCAACTCCCTTACCTCCAGCTCAACGCTCGGAGTATCCTGCGCATCGTGGAGATTTGCAAGTACTGTAGCCGTCGTCATCGTTCAAAATAAATCTTGCAATAGAACGGCGACTGATTTGAACCAAACAGGCAGTCATGCTGCCCACGCGAAGTCCTATAGAGGTGATGGTCACGGTCGACTTTCCTTTAGAAAATAGCCAGGCAGTGGAGAGGAAGAGAGATGAGCTTGCGAAAGCGAGAGTGTCAATCCCGAGCAAAGATATGTGTCACCAGCGCTGAGAGCAGCGATGAAGAGGTCCAAATAGTATGAACCCTTTCTTGGACAATATAATTATTCCTCATGGCCAGTTGTCATTCTGTGCCTTACCTTCCATCGTACCAAGTTTTATCGTCTCAAGTGCACGTGTTGATGTCCAAAGTCTCAGTTCAAATTGTCGAAAGATAAGCGACAATATTGCTGACGCGAACCAAGTACAATTGAAGTCACCAAACAAGAGGAGTGGGACATGTGAATGGTCTAGGTGGTGAGTAACAGTGGCGTGAAAGACAGTAAAGAATGTATCTCGTACCGCAACGTTGCTATGTGGGGGTCTATAGAATGCATGGAAAACACATATAGGGTACTTAGAGTTGTCCCGTTTGTGGTAAATTAAACAGATGTCCTTTAGGGAGGAGGATTCAAGGTGAGGGCACCATGAGAAATACGGTATTAGAGTAGAACGAACGTAGATGGCTACCCCACCACCAGTAGACGAAAGTATTGAATTATTCCTATCGCGCCTATACAGATTGTAACCATTTAGTCTGAGCACAGTGTCCAGGAGGGACTGATGAAATCATGTTTCAGAGAGAAAAATGACATCTAGATTAGAATTATATAGCAGCTGTTCAATCACCGGCAGTTTGCTTACCGCACTTTGGCAGTTGAACTGGCCAACACGGAGACCCGAGAATTCCTATGCCTTGCTTTTTGCTTGCTCTTGCTGGGGAGTGGCGTCCCTGGCCAGCATCCTCTTCGCTTCAGCCTCAGAAACGGGCTTCCAGTCCTTCATGATGGTATCTCTTGGAAGACTACATGCAATGCCCATCTTTCTCAGGTCTTTGTACAACGGTAGTACTGCTCTTCGTGCTGCGCACTGCTTGGCAGTGAGATCGTGGTTTACATAGACGTTAGCATCGCCAATTTTTAGGCTACACCTTTGTTTCATTATCATGGTCTTTGTAGGAGCTGTTGTACGCACTCTAATAAGCCATAACTTGCCTCCTGTTACTGGTTGACCCAGTCTCTGTGCCTGCATGTCCGCTGCAGCAGCTCCTGGCACAAGGGACTGCAATGTCTTGGCAATATTCTCATCAGGTAGCTCAGCCATTCCGGAGATGATGACGTTGTTGCTGATCTCATCTTGCAGCTGCTGGTCTTGAATCAGCATGGGTTCTGCCTCGGTAGTGAGCCATCGGCTCAGGAATCGCCTGTGGGTTGGTCTGTCTGCTACGGTATCGCTTGCTGCATGCATACTACAGAGTGCGCGGGTTTCCAAGGCGTCCAGGCGCTGCTTGTGGTTGTACACATCAGTCTGCACAGTCGAGAGGTACGACTTGCTCTCTTCCTGCAGCTCGGTCAGTTTGACAACCCGCTTGACATTGTCCGCCAGGCGGGCAGACAGCGATGTACGGTTGCTCGAGTTCATCGTGCGTAGCTCTTCAAATTTATCTTCAAGGCCGTTCATACGGTGCTTCAAATCCGTGTATGCACTGTGCATTTCTTGCACCTCCTGTCTCACTGATCTCATTTCTCTCGTCATCTTTCTCCTCGAGGATTTCGGCCATTGCAGATTTGAACTAAGAAATTAAAACATCTATGTCAACAACACCGGTGGTGTTGATCACCTCAGCCGCCAAGTCTATGGACGGATCATCCACTTCAATCACTGCGGATGCTTCGATGGGATGCAGCTGGGCCGAGCAGCATGTAGCTTGACCAGGGCGCTTCTGGGTCGATAACCCTCCAGTGCGAATGTTGTCCGGTGGAGATCTCTCCGAAGCAGCACTTCTTCTACATGCGGGGGTAACGGGTTGACTAGTAGGCCTGCCCTGCATTGATACTGGAATTCTTGAAGCCATATTTGGTATTAGACACTGGTTACCGCTGAATTCTATCGGAGCTCAGAAACATGCAACCGTATTCAAACAAGTATTTATTGGTACCTTAGTTAGTTGGTGGACTCGATCGCAGAACTTGTGCCCACAATTTCCCATGTTATAGGGGAATCACACACACGGGTAAAATCACGGTTATGGGAAAGTTATTATGGAAACTATGGTACTGGGGGAAAGGAGGAACCTCTCGGGAAAAAATTGGCAAAGCCATGGCGTGGGCCTCAGGGCAGTTGTCATGGGAAAAATCCCATGGCTATACGACACTTGTGTGCAGATCTTGTGACCGATGGTCTATTCTAGGACGAATTTCCAACCGGTTACGGTCCAATGAAGAGTGGGGGGTCCCCCCGGAATTTTTTTCCAAATACAACCCAAATATGGCACTCGACAGCAATTTAACAGATTTCTTGGCGTTTGACCATTCACAGCTCCATTCACCAACAGAAAAGTTCGGGCGGTTGGAACTGATTTGTAACTTTTCAACCGGTCGCCAACAATTTCAACCGGTCGAAAACCGGTTGGGGCGGTTCTAGAAAATTCCTTGCTTGTCTTTGGCGAGAACTCTGAACCCGTAGTTGTATCGGTGCATCGCACCCTGCATTTGCCAGACAGTGCCCATCGAAAAATCATGCATGGCGAATGCAAAATATAGTACAGAAATGTACTACAAAAATGCAGTACAGATTATTTTTGAATTGCCCTGCCACAAATTCATAGCCAAACATGAGGCCAAGGGAAAACTGACCACGGGTGTGAACGGACCCACTCCGTTGACTGAAGGTCTGAACTTTTACCTTGTCCCGTGACCTCAGGTTTCCCCGTGAGTGTGAATCCCCTATTACTATCCAATTGTGTAAAATTAGTAAAAATGGAATATTTGGATGTCCCATAATTCCCTAAAATGAACAGTAAATTGCCAATTTTTGGGTAGTTCATCGACACATACCCTTCAGACTACACTGATGTCGTCTCGGTTGGAGAACGAGCTGACTCTTCTACGTTACCCTTGCCACGCCACACATCAGAGACACAAATACAGCAGCAGGTACGACGAAGAGATAACACTTGCAGGCACATGTACAACACTGACATCTTTGGATGAAGAACATTTCGGGCCGATTTTTTAACATTTGAGCCTGGTTCAGCAAAAACCATCACATGTGCAAAATTTTTGAAAAATATTTTGAGCTCCAAATTGATCCACAACCACTGATAACCAGTCTCAAGAAATTTTAGATCAATCACAGCACCGTAAGTGACCAAAAAATGCGGTACACCACATCTCTGTACAAATGTTGGAAGTGGCATTTCTGTGTAGGATGCAAGTATGAGCGTTGGTATGTGTCTGATCCTGTTAGGCATTGCCATCACTCAGCTGGCTAACAAGGAGGAAATTTATAGTCCTTGGGGGTGTACTCAGACACTGGCTTGTCCAAGTAAATCATTGGCTTCACTGACTATCGCGTAGCTAACGGCATATGGCCAAGTTCCAGGGGCTGATATTGCATCCACACCAGGCTCTGTACTGATGCTCTCCAAGCCCTTCACTTCCATGAAAACATATCTGCACACACGGAGTGCAATCACAGTAGCTGTGACTACTTAGCACACAGGCTCATGAGCATGAGGTACGTAGATCTACTAGGTGCAGATACATTCAACGTTTACCTGACCCTACAGGAACATATTTTTTTGAATTACTTCTTTGAAGTATTTTGGGAGCTGCTGCATGGACCAAAGAAATGTTTCAAGTTGCTCAGTGTCCAAGCCAACGAAGCAAATCTTGTCTGGCGCTAGCTCTCGTTGCTCTTCCAGTCGTGAATCGAGACGCCTTTGCTCTGCATCGTCACTGTCGATATCCGACAAACTTACTAGTGAAGGAGTCGTTCATCGCTCAACAATATCCACTCTAGTCGTCGTCATTCTCATCAGTGCTGCTTTCTTCTACACGAAGTCTGCAGCCTAGCCGAGTCGCTTTGCGGCAGGAGAGAGTCGTCCTCTGGAGCTCCGCGGCTTTCACCTGACTCCCTTGATGAGCAATCGCCATCCCAGTCATCACCAAAAAATGTCGTGTCGTGATTGGCGTCAACGACGATCGATGCGCGTGCGATGCTCGCACCCCACGATCGTACCTATTCGCCAGCCAAGCTCAGGTACGTGGGGTTTCCCAGCCGTGTCTCCTCACTTGCCTGGAGCTGGGGCTCGCCTAGCTAGGTAGTCACTGACAAACAAACAAACACGGGCTTGTCAGGCGGAAAGAAAGACTAGTGACAAGAAAGACAGAAAGGTGGTGGGCAGTTGTTAGGTCCGCGACTTTTCTTTCGCTCGACTTCAACGTCACTTTTTGATCAACTTGATATCAAACACAAGTGATGGTTTTCGCTGATCCGGGCTCATTTCTCACTTCCAGCGTGGTATCCACAGTACTGTTTGGCGTTACCATTGGGCTTTTAACCTGGCCTGTTCTAAGCAGGACTTGAGTGCTAAATCGCGGTTTTTTTATTGCTCAAGTGCTGATGTGCTCCCTTCGATATCAAAGGATGACAGGTCCACACTCAAGCATGTAGTCTATTTATCGTAAATCATCCAACTCTCAACGGATTTTCGAAATCGAAATACCTAGCAGATAGGGACGAGTGTCAGCTGTTGGTTCAAAAAACTCCCAGCTCTCTGCGATGAAGTTTGAGCGAGCCATGTGGGATCGAACCTTTGCAATTTTTCACTCTTTTGCGCTGAAAAAGATTTCATGATATTTGTGCAGAAAAGGGTTTACCCTTGTCCCTGCCACGGCTGAGTGTGACCTCACTCACTCCACCGGTCTCGCTGGAAAGCTCTTGGACCAAGATCATTAATATCGGTGAAATACAACTGATATTATGATCGAAAATCAAAGAATTAGTAGTCACATTATATCAAATTTTGTAACATGATTTGACCAGTAGCACTCTAAAGGGTTCAAGTACTGAGAAGATACTAGTACATTGTTCTGCTTTACTTTTTGCCGTACAGCTCAGCTGCACACGCAATGCTGGGACGGCACTGGTTCCAAATACAATGTATTTGCTTTTCCTCACTATGAGTTTACTTGGAAAGCAGCAAAAATCAAATGCGAGTATCAAGGTGGAAAGATGTTCGATATATCTCAAAACACCGAGTGTTTTAAGAACTTTCTTCTACAACTACGTTGGAGAATTTCTTCTCAATACATGTGGGCAGTGAACAATCATGAGAGAGGCTACGGAATGGACGAATGGTCATGGTTAAAGCCTGTGACCTTGCCAAACAAACGTGGAAATACTGTTGTTTGTACTTGTGAGTTTCAATATTTCAACTGCGGGGGAAAGTTACATGGGTACTTTTTGTGTGTGATGGCTTTACGGGTTATTGCACGGGTTATTTTCTTGCTACAAGAAGCGGGGAATTAGAATGTTAGTAGCACTTGAACAACTTTCTAAGAGACAAGAAGCCTATCATTGAAAGAAGAAGAACAAGTGGACACTCGATCAGCTAATTGTCCTGTCTTCAAGAGTGGCTAAAGCACTGACTACCATGCTCTATTCTTGGATTTCGCGAAAGCGTTTGACAAGGTACCGTACACTGTTCTTCTCCGTCAGCTCGCTACTATCATATCCCCTCAAGCCGTTTCTTGGTTCACCAACTACCCCAGAGACCGTTCCTTCTGTGTCAAAGTTCTCTCTGCCAAGTCGCCGACCCACCCAGTTTCTGCAGGCTTTCCCCAGGAATCTCACCTTGGCCCCATTCTTTTCATTCTCTACACTATCGCCCTTCCTCGCACCATATTGTCTGATGTCATTACTGATGTGCTCTTATTTGCCAATGACACTACTCTAGGGAGAGCAGCCGGAGGACCTAACCAACAACAAAATTAATGGTTCACCGCCTCCAGGCAGCCTCTGATGGCATTCTGCAGTGGGCTGATTCAGTCGGAGGGTGCTTCAACCCTTCGAAGTCTTGCACCATGCAGTTCTCTCCTAGGAGTCGTTCAGAACGTGCCCACCCTACTCACTCGACTCCGCACCTGAGAATGCAGAGAGATGACGTGTCTGATGTAACGACTCACCGACATCTTGGAGTCATCTTGGACTCTAACCTCGACTTCGCCAGCCACGTCGCCACCATCACAACAAAGTTCCGCCAGCGAGACGTCCTGCTGATCCACATGACCAAGCGTATCACCTCAGCCGTAGCCAGCCACTTGTACACTGGATATGTTCGACCTGCGGTTGAATGCACCTCATCCCTCCGGCAATTTTAACTCACCAAGAGTGGCACGTGTGATCCTGCGGCAGTATGGCGTGTAACCTCCTCAAATGGAGCCGAAAGCCTCACTTCTCGCGCATCTCCATTGGCCCAGCCTCGCATGGCGAAGACATATTCAGTGCCTTCTTGAGCTCCACCACCTTAGCAATAGCCAGATGACGACCCTGGAGGACCTAGGCTACACAGTGTCAAACAGCGCCAGGCGCCCCCAACATCTACTCCCACCTGCAAGAGCCAGCACACACATCCGTGCCACCTTTCTCTTTGTCACCACTGCCACATGGAACTCCCTTCTGGCTGCCATTCGTACTGTATCCAGCCCAAAATGTTTTACCGCTGTTGTCCGCACACACTTTGCTATCACTGGTTATGAGCCCTCTGGTTTCATTCCACGTAGAGTAGCGATGTCATAGAGCACTGTGTTATATTACTACCACCCCCGCATCATTCTATCTCCTATCTATATTTTTTTCTCATCAGCTTCTTCTTCATAAGCTGTTGATGGAGACTCCCTCGATTTAGGCTAAGGCCTGTGGAGAATCCATTAAAATACAAATGAGCTGCACCATGGCAAAAGTGTGCTTATGGCAACAATTTCACAAACTGAGTTATGGATACAGCGCAATGACTGAATTCTCACTGCTTCTGTTGCAAAAAAACGCATTCAAAAAGCTTGATAAATCGCAAGGAAAACTAATCGAATTGAAAAAGAAAATGTGCACTCTCATTATTGCATACTCAACTTTCAACGAGTTTTTCTCAGTTTGATGTCGCGTGCCATAAGCAACCTTTTGTCGTGTCGCGGCTCAAATACAATTCAAGAAGTTTCAACGGCTCAATACAATACTTTACTCTTTGAGGACTACCCCAAACCACCTGGATTCCTACCATTTGCAGGCAAAAATCGGTATTTTCAAATATTGATCTAGTGTCATAAAATTTGGTTCCAAGGGGTCGTCAATTTTTTTCGAAAAATTAAAAAATCCGTCCTCAGGCAAAAATGGGGTGGGTACCGTATTTTACCGGTTGTAAGTCGACCCCGGTTATAGGTCGACCCCCGTATCCGGAGGTCTCAGTTCTGCGTTTTACAGTTTTCACCCGAAAAGCACTACTAACCACTCCCTTCTACTAACACATCAACAAATCATGTAAACATTCCTTATTGGAGGGTATAATGTCCCAATTCTTGAAAAAGGCCAATAAACTCGCAAAAAGGTGCACACACGGTGCACTCGTGCATGCAGTGCAGGTCGTTTTTGTAAGATACTGATAGTTCCCGGTTATAAGTCGAATCCCGGTTGTAAGTCGACCCCCACCCTTTCTCCTTCTATTTTAAGTCGTAAAAGGTCGACTTACAACCGGAAAAATACGGTAGTCAAGAGCGCTGGCAGAATTTAATTTTTTGATTTTTGTTCCATTTTTTTACTTCAGTGACTTTCATACACTTGTTGGACCAGCTGTATAGTGCACTGTAGATAGTAGGATCGCAAACACCAGTATGATATACATGACTCTTCATGTAGTTGTAGGACGTGCATGGCCGTCACGTCGGTAGACCTACTACTCACTGACTTAGCTACTAGTACATGTACTTGACATAGGTGCAATCAGTGAACATGGGGTCAGGAGTTCTTATTTTCGAGCTGGGCATCGGTAAAAATCAAAAAATTAATGGGGAAAAATGGGGGTTGGTGAGTGGGTCAGAGACAATTTGGCACGAGGACGGATTTTTTAATTTTTCGATAATTACGGACGACCCCTAAAGAGGCATAGGCGTCAGTAGGCATAATTATATCCATTATAGAGGTCAGAATGGTAAATTCAAAATAGGTGTATGTAGGTGTATGTTGCGATTTGCTCCAAAAGTTGGGATTTTCAAAAATTGATATAGTGTCCTAAAGTTTGATTCTAAAGAGGCATTGACATCAGTGACATCATCCTCACTATCGCTGCTCATAAAGATAATGCTGAGGGCCCAGAACTCAGTGCAGAAGAAGCACACCAAACTCCAAAGCAATCACCATACAGGTTCCGCCAAAGCGGAGGTTCCGTTCGCATTTTTGGCGCAGCGAAATCCAAACTTGCCGCCAAAGCGTAAGTTACGCTTTGGCGGAACCGCCAAAAAAGTCCATGTGTGACCGCGGCCTGACTGCCCTTCGACGTCTTCGGCATTTTGCTAACTGTCCTTCGACGTCTTCGTCATTTCGCTATCTGCTAGGGTCCAGTGGATAATGCCAGTATTATATTCGGCATTATACGACTTTCCGAGCATCAGAGCATTATGGAGCATTAAAAAGGAACAAAACGAGCATTATGTGAGGTTTGAGCAGCATAACGAGTTTCATATTGGATAATATCGGGAGATCCCAGGTTTTTGGCAACAATCGGCGACAATCATGATCATGAGATGTCTGATGATTGGTTTTTGCCGTGAAACTCTGAGTAACAACGAAATAGCCCTATTTTACTCCCTTTGTGTACCTCTTGTGTACTACGCTCTGCCCATTCCGGGCATTTGAGCACTATGCGTGGTACCGGCGCTTGACTTTGTGATTGTGTAGACACGCAACACCTTTAGCACTAACGCTACATAACTATTGCTACATAAAAACGTTATGATTGTAGCGATGTGGTCAGGTAAATGACAAGCCATTTGTGAAGCATGCCCAACCGAGGCCGAGGCAGTTCAAGTGACACAAATCTGGAGAAATTATTTACGAGGTTTCTTTACTTTTAGAATAATGGAGAGCTATGGAGGAGACATTTGCGGAGTGAATATCAAACAGACGAAGAAGAGTTTTCTAGTTGTGCCAGAGGCTCTGGCGATAGCATCTCTAGCGACACTGATGCATTGCTAAATTTGGACCAGGATGAAGGAGCGAGTATGAACAGAAATAGCTCGTTCCAAAAGAACTGCCTTTGCCGAGTCCAGCTCAGGAGGCTCGAAAAGAACTAGAAAGAATTTCTCATGGTGTCAGTACCAAGTCGATTGCTCAGCAGCGCCGGTCCTACTTTCCTGATGAAGCACGTACAGTTACATGTAGTTGTGGACGGTTGTAATGCCAGGCCTACAGTGAAATGCTATCAGAAAGGAAGAGTATTGTGGCAAGCCATACGTCTACACACCATCTCAAGGAGAAGATGAGAGCACAAGCAAAGGATGTAGAGTGGCAAAATAACTTCTGACCACGTGTTTTCAGGATTTCCGCAAATGGGAGGGCTCTCCATCTGAGATCGGATCTCAGGAGCTGGCCTCAAGTCTGGTGTTTCAGATGAAGACATTATTCACAGAGTGGACGCAGTGAAAGCTTGTCTGCAGGCAGGAATACTATTTGCCAAGATTAACTTCATCCCAACAATGATCGACTACCTGCAATAATGGTTTCATCTCGCACTACATGGATAATTAGGGGAAAGATTTGTTACATCACTATTCTGCCACAACCCTGCATCAAAGTTGGAATGGAGAGCAATCAATGGAGAAGCGATCATGTCTTATAGTGCTAAGAAGTAGTGGAGCTCGTGAGAGATAAGGTGGCAGCTTCAGATGCAGATCGACGATATGCATAATTTCCTGGAAGTTTGACAATGTGCAGACTTTCTTCCATTTTTGTCCCAAACCAAGAGCATTATATCCCTTTCTGAAGCATTATCCGCTGGACCCTACTAACTGCCCTTCGACATCTTCGGCATTTTGCTAACTGCCCTTCGACGTCTTCGGCATTTTCCTAACTGACCTTCGACTTCTTCGTCAATTTGCTAACTGCCCTTCGACGTCTTCGTCACTTTGCTAACTGTCCTTAGACGGCTTCGTCATTTTGCTAACTGCCCTTCGACGTCTTCGTCATTTTGCTAACTGTCCTTCGACGTCTTCGTCATTTTGCTAACTGCCATTCGCTTAATAAAATACAATACTGTATAAGTATTGTATTTTTAGCAGGCCAAGGACAGAAACAATTACATGTATAAGTATTTATTTTTATTTTTTTATTTCACCTTCCCGTGGCCAGAGAATATAGGCCAATATGGAGGGAGGGGGGGGGGGGGGCGGTAGCCAGCCATGACAGTAAACAAAAACAAAGCCAAAAAATACACATTACTGGACGCAGAGAGAAACAAATCTGGATGAAGAATTAGTAGATAATAGAACACGAACTTCATGTTGGCCTTGAAATCATTTAGCGCACAAGACGATTTTACTGATAGAGGCAGGGCTAGCCAGAGAGAATAGGCAGCGAAAAACGGAGATCTGTTATAAGCTGATGTTCGGGCTTTAGGTAAAGTGCAGGGATTACACGTAGGACGAGTGGGAGGAAACCAGTTATATTTACGCAAGTGTGGTGGGGCTTTGTCAAGACGAATAGAATGAACCACAATACACAGTTTTCGATTCGCTTGACTGGAGATAGGGAAGGTGTTAAACATATCATACAGCTCGGCAGAAGGAAAGTATGATGGTTTGCGGAAAAGAACTTTCAGTATCCTGATATTGTGGATTTCCAGGGTACTCATTAACGATTTACTTAGTAGGGATAACCAGGCGGTTGAGCAATAGAGACAAATGGGGAGAATATAGCAATGATAAAAAAAGGCGAATGCATTCAAGCGGTAGGTGGGAGCAGGGAGAAACGAGGTAGCCAACAGCTTTGCCATCGGCACTCTCAACAAAGGAACAAGTTAGTTTCAAATTCCAAATAATTTCCCGATCGGCGCATTCTCCGAGTATGCTCAAATGTGGCCGGTTCTCCACGGGACCGACGCGGATCGACTACGACATGTCTCACCTTGACAAAGAATCAGACCGTAGTCGTCTGAGCAACATATGAGCGACTTCAAGCACCTAAAAATAATTATATTGACATCGCAATTTTCTCAAAAACGGATATACTCGTCTTTAGGAATCTAGCTATATCTTAAAAAACGGATATACCCGTCCTTCGTCCTCAAAGGGTTAAGGACTCAAGAAATTTCAATGAAAACTGAAACAAAAATTTTGTTTCAGTGTCCTTTAGTACAACGACGATTCCTGATGAGTGTTGTACGAAAACTTGTTTGAATCCATATATTTTTTCCCTACACCATTTCTTCATATTTTCATCGTTTTATTGCACATCGTCTCCACCGTTTTTACATTGCATGAATAAAGTACACAAATGTCGGTTCAGCTAGTTTTATTGATTGCGGTTATCAAATTATTGTCTCCTCGCCGTGTGTTTAAAAAATTATTATTATTATTATTATTAGTCTGAAGAGAGTGTTGAACGGTCTCTCCTGGGATGACGACTACACCATAGCTCAGTGGTTAGAGCATCGCTGGCTACAAGCGAAGGTCCCTGGTTCAAGTCCTGGTGGTGACAGTCAATTTTTTCTTCAGACTTTTCCCGTTTGTCTCTTTCCCTCAAACCAGTTAACATTATTATTATTATTATTCTTATTATTCTCGTATCCGTTCCCAAGAGGAACTCACGACAATGGAGTGAAAACATAAATCAAATAAAAAACATGGTGACGTGGAGATAATAGTGCTGCATACATTGAGTACAAAATAATACAGATACAATCAGTGCTTCGGATGCCTGTAGACCCCGATATAGTAGTGAGCACAAGCACCGTCCACACCCGTAAGACAGTCCATATGTTCATGTGATGGCCGAGCAGATGTTGCCCCATCTCGTTCAATCGGCCGCAAAGTCCCGGAATGTGTCTAGGTGTCGATTCGTCTTCAGTGCAACTGCAGTTAGCTTGCAGTCTCGCTAAAGGGTGGTTACCAGGCAGGACCGAGGTGCTCCCTTCCTGTGTTTAGTTGTTTCCTCTGCAGTTAGGTATGGCATCATTGCTTGGTTCCCTGGTGTGCAGATTGGTTGGCGTAGAATGTGCCTGAGTAACCGCCATCTAGCTGGCTTCGCAATTCCAGATATTGGCTCGGTGTTGGTGAGCTTCTACAGTTCGTTGTCATGTATAGGGTCAACGAAATTGCATTTGAAGACAAAATTGACTGTCACCACCAGGACTCGAACCAGGGACCTTGGCTTGAAGCCAGCTATGCTCTAACCACTGGGGCTCAGACCACCAAACTAAAAAAAAAACCTAGAAAGTTGATAGAAACTTGGGAATTTGTTCCTTGGGTAGTGCTTATGTTGATTGTCTGAAAAAATTGGGTGTGGGGGGGGGGGGGGCACCAATATGTTTGGCGTCATATGAGTTGTGTTTTGGAGAGGCGTCGATGCATGACGTTTTGCCATTTCCAATAAGAAAGAGCTGTTCTGTTTCCTGTTGAAGTGTATCTTACTCAGATTTTTTAGTCTAATCTATTCAGGCCACAACTATGACACATACCCACCATTGATAAATGTATTATCTTACTTTACTTAGGATATTACAACAAATTGGTGCATTCGCAATTTCAGAAATAAATTATTTGTATTTGTATTTATGGATGCTCCACAGGCCTTAGCCTAAATCCAGGGAGTCTCCGTCAACAGCTTATGAAGAAGAAGCTGAGGAGAAAAATATAGATAGGAGATAGAATGGTGTGGGGTTGTAGTAATATAACACAGTGCTCTATGACATCGCTACTCTACGTGGAATGAAACCAGAGGTCTCATAACGGCTGATAGCAAAGTGTGTGCGGACAAGAGCGGTGAAACATTTTGGGCTGGATACAGTACAAATTGCAGCCAGGAGGGAGTTTCATGTGGCAGTGGTTATAAAGAAAAAGGTGGCACAGGTGTGTGTGCTGGCTCTAGCAGGTGGGAGTAGATGTTGGGGGCGCCTGGCGCTGTTTGATACTGAGTCGTCATCTGGCTATTGGTAAGGTGGTGGAGCTCAATAAGGCTCTGAATGTGTCTTCACCATGCGAGGCGCGGCCACTGGACGTGCGCAAAAAGTGAGGCTTTCGGCTCCGTTTGAGGAGGGTACACGCCATACTGCCGCAGCATCACACGTGCTACTCTTACCTGCAGCCGTTCAAGGGTAGTAGCCTGAGCACTGGAGAGTTGAAATTGCCAGAGGGATGCCACCGGTCGAACTTATCCAGTGTACGAATGGCTAGCTACGGCTGGGGTGATACGCTTGGTCATGTGGATCAGTGGGACCACTCGCTGGCGGAACTTTGTTGTGATGGTGGCGAAGTGGCTGGTGAAGTCGAGGTTAGAATCCATGATGGCGGTGAATCGTTACATCAGACACGTCATCTCCCTGGATTCTCAGGTGCGGAGTCAGAAGAGTAGGGTGGGCACGTTCTGCAAGACTCTTAGGAGAGAACTGCATGGTGCAAGACTTCGAAGGGTTGAAGCACCCTCCGACTGAATCAGCCCACTACAGAACGCCATCAGTGGCTGCCAGGAGTGGGTGGACCATTTGTTGTTTGTTAGGTCCTCCGGCTGCTCTCCCAAGAGTAGTGTCATCGGCAAATAAAAGCACATCAGTAGTGACATCACATCAGACGATATGGTGCGAGGAAGGGCATTACTGTGGAGAATGAAAAGAATGGGGCCAAGGTGAGATACCTGGGGAACGTCTGCAGAAACTGGGTGGGTCGGCGACTTGGCAGAGAGAACTTTGACACAGAAGGAATGGTCTCTGAGGTAGTTGGTGAACCAAGAAATGGCTTGAGGGGATATGATGGTAGCGAGCTGACGGAGAAGAACAGTGTGCGGTACCTTTCAAACACTTTCACGAAATCCAAGAATAGAGCGTGGTAGTCAGTGCGCTTGTCGAGTGCTTTAGCCACTCTTGAACACAGGACAATTAGGTGATCGAGTGTCCACTTGCAGGAGACAAAGCCATACTGGTGGTCGGTAATTAATCCCTACCTATTGAGGAAGCTGGTGAGGTGCTCGGCGATGATGGCAGCCAGAAACTTAGCTATGGCCGGCAGCAGGGAGATAGGCCTGTAGCTAGCTGGCTCCGCCAGTTTGCCGTTCTCTTTGTAGATAGGTATGACTGTAGGCAACTTCCAGTCACTAGGTAGCTGCCCGAGGCGGAGACTACTGTAAGACACGTTATTTTATTAACGAGCCGGAAATTTAACAATTTCCCAAAAACGGGAAGACATTTTAACGATTATGGATTTTTAGACCGATGTCGAGCACAGTGAAGAAGTACGTACACTAGTACATCTAAACAACAGAACAAAAAAAAAGAAGAGTACATCTACTAGTAGTTTGCAATTCACTGCAACAGCACCATAGCATGGAAGTTCAATACAATATTAGTATGCAGAACAAAACAACAAAAAGAACAAGCAAAGTCAACATCCGTGCTTAGCAGTGCAGCACCACTATTACTTGTACATGTAGCAACAACAGAAGCGCGAACAGGATGTCCAGCAGTATATGTACCACACTCCAGACAGGTCCCTCAGAGAGCATTACTTATTTCAGACTGCTAGCGATGCCAGTCTCCTCAAAGCCACGCTAGACAGTATCATGCTGGTCTGCTAGCCAGGAGATGCTTGCTACGAGCCAACGGAAGTGAAGGGGCTTGATAGTGGAGGTCTTCAGATCGACTTTCACATGCTGGACATCCTCCCCGTTCTCTAAACTTGCAGCAACCTTCTCGGCATACCAGGCGCTGAACTGATCCTTCAGCTTTCGCTTGAAGGGGTCGTTCACGGAAACATCAAGAGGCTGCAGCAGGCCTGTGCAGCCAGCAGGTATATAGACAAGCTTCACGTTGTTATTCGCCATCTTCTCTGTGACAGAGGCACATCGGTGTGCTGCAAACACGTCCAACAGTAGGTACGCTCTCGCTCTGACTTCAGGTAAGGCAGCAACACCGTGTCAATGTACCGCAGAGTGGTTGTCTCATTCGACCAGTGGTTGTCTGAGTGAGTAACATCCCACCCTGCAGGGACATTGACATTAGGGTGGCACCGATCAGTCTTGCCAGCGTAGTTTAGCTGGGGAGGAAGGACTGTGCCACTAGCAGAGATGCTCAGCAGCACTTGTCATCCAACGCAACCACATCCACTTGACGGCTGCCCTCTTCTGCCTTGGTCCAGTGGTTCACTGGAACCATCTTGGCTCCTGTTTGGTCGCAGTTGACGACCATGGACTCCGGAATATTGCTTTCCTCCACTGTTGTCGTGACTCTTTCAAGAAACGTCGCCTTCACTTCAGGAAAGTCTGCAGGGAGCTTTCGCGCAGTCCTGGTTCCTTTACGCTTGACATATCCCAGGCGATCCAGAAAAGATTTGGCCCAGGACTTCGACAGCTCCACCTGCTCACCATGCTCCTTTAGCAGCGAAGGGTTCTTATGATTGACAATGCCCCTAGCCGCTGCGATGACAATAGAAGAGCTGATTGGGGAACCACTCGATCTAAGGCCACGAACAAGCTCCTTCGTCAGAGTGTCCAGCTCCACAGGCAAGACAAGCGGATGCCCTCGCTTTCCGCTGGAAAGATCTCGCATTGAATTGGCTTCGACTCCTTGACGTAGCTGACTCTGCAGGTTGCGTTTGAAATTGCAAACAGTGGACTCGTTCACAGGATATCCAAGCTCAGTGCAGAATTTTTTCACAGTACTTTTGTTGCCAAACTCCAGTGCGTTCTTGCCAATTTAAGTCCTAGTTTCTTCATTGTAGGAGAACGTAGTCGACCGCTTTCGCTTTCTACCAATACCAATAGAGACTGATGCAGACTCAGCAGCTGCAGCGGCGTCCTTTCCAGCAGCCAGGGCTCTCTCATTGTCAGAACGTTATGCTTCGTCCACGGTGCGAGGGAGAAAATACTTCGTGATCGACATTGCTACAACCAAAGCTCAACAACACTCTGAAAAACGAACTACTACTACAATGAAACTAAACGCGAAATCATGTTCTTCATTCCGACAGACCAGTACTGGACTTTCGTCTCGGTTCGCGCGATATCGCGATCCGTTGAACCAGCCCATGGTATGAACTGCATGCACTACATCTGCAGATCTACACAGTACACGTTCTTGCACTACACGCACAAGTACATGCATGCACATGTACGGTATGTACTGACGTACCCCATCCATCATACCATAGTACAGTGCACACACTGCACAGACTCCAAAAATGACTTGCGCGTCATCAACTCTAACGGAATTAATTTTAACGAAGAAATTTCATTCGTTAAAACGTTAGATTTACAGCCTCGTTAAAATATTTCATGTCTTACAGTGGTGTTTGTAGAGGTGGCAGAGGGACTGCGTTATCACGGGTGCCACTTCTCTCAGTATGACGTTTGTGATATCCCCGCCCACAGATTTGTGCGTGGGCAGAGTGCGCAGTTTGCGGAAGACTTCGTGCTGGGTCAGGGTCATGTTTGGCAATTGAAACTGGAGATCTGGTGTAAATTGTGCTGGCGGTAGGGTGGTAGCACACGGGTTTGGTGAGAACTGGATTTTGAAGCAACGGGCCAGTGCTTCTGCTTTAGAAGAATCACAAGCTGCATCTCAACAATCATCAACCAGGGTCAGGATGGTTGCCGGTTTCTTGCTGATCCGGGCAATTTTCTTGGCCTCGGCCCACCATTTGTAACAGTTTTTGTCACTATCAATACGCGAGCAAAGCTCTTCGAAATAGAGGGACTTGCTGCATTTAAGACTGTTTGTAAGAGCATTTCTCACCATCTTGTACGCTATCCAGTCTTCCAGGGCTCTCGTTCTCTGGGCTAATTTGAAAATACGGTTTTTGTTCTGGTACATTCGTTTGTGCTGGGCAGTGAACCAAGGCTTCGTGGTCTGCTTTCTTCTCGGCTTCAATGTTCGCATGGCCAAGTGGCGCTGGATACTCTCATTGGCATAGGAGTGCCTAGAGTGCCAGGCGCTTTCCAAACAACTGGCGCCATTTATACACTCTCGGAGAGGCTGCAACCAGAGGTCCGCTTGCATAGTCTCAAAGTTGGTACGTGCGTAATCTGGTACCAGTATCTGCAAACTGTCCTAGTCGTCGTTCTCTACCAGACGCGACGATTCCTACCTAGGAAGTCCAATGACTTCTGGCAGGATGGACGGCAGTTGGCCATCGTGAGCCAACGCTCCTACTACACTTGTAGGACGATATCATTTTTTAATTGTGGAAAATTTTCGTTTGGATGTGCACAGCGAAGCAAGAGTTTTTTTGCCGTGGTAGAAAATTACTTTTTCTGCAAAACATGATTTCCACTCGAAGGTCGAATCTCGCTGATACTGGGCCATTTATCTCTGCTTCACAACCCATATATTTCCCATTATTCGGCTATGGCTCTATTAGGAAGTTGGGTGTGTTTGGCTTACAGTTTGGGCTAAAGAAGTATGTATGCCAACGGGGTCTATGGCAAATCATTGGAACACTGTAGTGTCACTGATTATTATTTGTCCGTTTTTTTTCTATTTTGTTTGCAGTGAAGCTATATGCAAGATGTGGAAATATACATGCAGAGGTTATGGTTGAGAACACGAAGTACACTCAAAACAAAGAACGTGCTGCAGAACTTTGCGGCAAACGAAGTTTGTACAATCATTCGTTCCATGAGTCAAAGTGCATGTACGAATTCTTGCAACCAGTGACAGTCCACTATCGTTTTTCGGAATTCTGGACAGTTTTGGAAGATCAAGTTGTTGAAGTTGGCCAGCACGGCATGCTCCATGTTAAAACAATGAATGAAAATTCAACAAGTATGGTGGTCTGCATTGGTAAGTAGACTCTGTGTCTCTTATATGCTTCACTTATTTTCAAATAGTGAAGATTCCACTTTGGAACAAAAGCCAAAAGTAGACTTTGAAGGGCACACTGCGGTATTAATTTTACATCCGCATTCATTATTTCGGAGACGTTTGACCAACGTCGTGTTCCAGAGTACAGGCTTTAATAATATTAAAAACTGGTTGTTACATTGCTTTTACTCAGGCAACGACCCAAAGTTTGTCTTGAAGGTATCCGTTTTATGCAGAAAACTATTACGCATGAAAAGAGCATGACCAATCAAACTTGGTTTATTGAAACAAAAACTGAAGCCTGGGTCTTCAACCTTGTTCACCTTCGTCGTAACAATGACAGTACGCGATGCAGGGGCCTTTCGGGATGGCTGAGCTGAGCTGTTAACCCTTTAAGAGCCACAGGAAAATTTCAAAATTCTGCATTTTTCCGTGTTCCTTGGATCATAGATTCAGTTCTACTTACTCAATCCTCACAATCTAGGTGTTATGAACCCTCTGGTTCTCTAAAGTGTCAGGAACGAACGACCCCACACGGCACGAGGACAACTATTTATTCTCAAAAGTATATTTCACTTCCATCGACTAAAAACAATGAACAATGACTGACTGAATGAACAACTGAAAACTAACTGAATAACTAACACTAAAACCACCAGGTAGTTATAGCGTGAAAATGACAGCGTATATGAAAAAAGCATACACATACAACATACAACTACAGCGCACACAGCAAACCGCACATAGCACATGTAGCGAATACTACGTCGTAAACATCAGCGGTACGGCGGAGTCGGAATACAGCTGCATTGGAACGAACACAATGTCACAAGCGAGAAGGCCTTTCACTCTCGAGAACTTGTGGTTTCACAACATTCTCCCCACCAAAGGGCTTCTCACCGCCGTACAACAACTCACAAGTCAAACGATTTGGGGCTTACTACGCGTCATCTGCTGCTGCGGTGGTGGCCATGGTAGAATATCACTAATGCCCACCACTTCAGCCATCTCGATTTCGCGAAGCTTGCCGCTGTGGGCTGTCGCACACGACACTGTCACCGATCCACTTCGACATGAGGCAGACGCTGGACCAGACAACACACAACCGATAATGTCATAAAGCTCGACGATGTGGGCTGTCACCCACGACACGGTCACCGGTACACTGCTTCGACCCGGGGCGGGCGCGGAATCCGAGGACACACATCGGATCTCTGTGTTCCACCCAGTCTCGCCGCTTAATTCTTCCGTGCTAACCAGTAGTATCGCCCTTCTCATTTTCTCGGCTACTACGCCTTGCGTTTCTAAGTCTTGCGCCTCTAACTCTTGCGCCTCCAACTCTTGCGCCTCCAACTCTTGCGCCTCCAACTCTTGCGCCTCCAACTCTTGCGCCTCCAACTCTTGCGCCTCCAACTCTTGCGCCTCCAACTCTTGCGCCTCCAACTCTTGCGCCTCCAACTCTTGCGCCTCCAACTCTAGCGCCTCCAACTCGTTCGGCCGAGACTCCAGCTGTTTCTGAGCGTCTCCGACCGATGTCGTAATGCACTGTACCGACCCAGTGGGCCTTGGATCTGATCCTCCCACTGGCTTCGAATACTCTTCTGACCGCTGCTTGTCTGTAAGCAAAGTCTTACACGCCTTGTCCGGCGTCCTTCTGGGCGAGGCAAGCAAATCTCGCTTTGCTTCCTCATAATATGTACTGACGGCGATGCGCTCGTCCATCTTCTTGAGCTTTTCGTTTAACTCTGCGCGGAGCGCACACTCTTGCCGTCTAGCACTGCGCTCTTCAAACTCCTCGCTCTGTCGGAGCCTCTTCTCCACGTATTCTCTCAACCTATCGCCTTCAAATCCATACCGAATTCCGTTGGCGATAAAGCTGGCTTCAATGATCCATAGTTCCTGTGCCATGCTCGCTTCGTATCCTGGCGTGGTCGCCAAATGTTGTGAACCCTCTGGTTCTCTAAAGTGTCAGGAACGAACGACCCCACACGGCACGAGGACAGCTATTTATTCTCAACAGTATATTTCACTTCCATCGACTAACAACAATGAACAATGACTGACTGAATGAACAACTGAAAACTAACTGAATAACTAACACTAAAACCACCAGGTAGTTATAGCGTGAAAATGACAGCGTATATGAGAAAAGCATACACATACAACATACAACTACAGCGCACACAGCAAACCGCACATAGCGCATGTAGCGTATACTACGTCGTAAACATCAGCGGTACGGCGGAGTCGGGATACAGCTGCATTGGAACGAACACAATGTCACAAGCGAGAAGGCCTTTCACTCTCGAGAACTTGTGGTTTCACAACACTAGGGCTTCCTGGCAAGGTCTCCGCGATAGGAAGAGAATGAGGTCAATCATGATAGCCAGCACACCGTCTATCCAGCGCTAGATCGCAGCGACAGTACGAAAAATGCCCCAAATGCGTCCAATTGCGTCCCGCTCCAGATATTTCATTTTACTCGATCGTGGAGTTTCAATTTTTTCGCTGTGTACTCTTGACAATGTCAACAGTGAAACCCGTGCAAATTCGAGTAAACTAGCGTGACGAAAAGTCTCAAAATTATCAATACTAAAGTCGCACTGCGCGCTTTTGAAATTGCCGCGATCGCGGCTCAACTTACGAGTCATTTATCTCAGGAGCCGTTTCTTGCAGCGCTTCGCGGATTGTTTCTCCTGACAGGTGAGAGTTTTCTCTTTGCCCTGGATATTTCGATCACTGGATTTGAGCGAGATGGGACTAAGTTATGATCTTTTGAAGTTTTGTATTCAAGTATGGGGCGGCTAATATTGTACAATTCATAAGCGTGGGTGTGATTGTCAGTATTGGGAGCGTTAGTGTGAGTGTGAATGTATGTCTCTGTGTGTTTGGGCATTTGTGTGTTTGTGTGTGCCTTTGCTTCAAGGATGGTGTACATTTATCAAATATGGTGTGTTGTCATTCCACCTTGTGTTGCATGATATAGGTGCACCTCATTTGTTTTTCTCCTCAATACTACTGATGGCCCATGGCTGAAAATTAGATCGAGAAATTAGAAATATGCAGTGAAGAGACCACGTACTTTGTGAATGGTGTGTGTAGGGTTTTCAGTGTAATGGAATGGCTGCAGTGTAGCTTGTGCACATTAAGAAAATTATGGGCAAGTGTGAGAATACACACAAATTATGGGGTGCTAATAAGTGCTAAGTGCTAACTACAATCATACACAACATGTGTAAAGAATTCAGGATGGGTGAGTCAACAATAACAGGGGCGATATTTGAGTATTTGTATGCATTTTGATGTGTGGCTAACACACAACGGAAACACACAGTAACTACAGTCCATTCATTGGAAAGTAGCACTCTAACTTTTTGGTGTCTCCCACGTATACAGTTGCAGATATTTAAATTATATTTATTGGCTCATTATCCGAGTTAAATATTGGGAAAACAACAGTACAATCTGCATTGTGTGACCGGTGCAATTACTGTTTGCCCCATTTGAGGCCGGAAAAGTCCAAGGACAGGGAATTAGAACTTCGGATTGAGAGCCAAGGATTGATTTATAGTTTTTTTGTTTGTTTGTATTCTTTATTTAGTGTGGGAAGTCCAAAACAGGCCCTAGCCTAATAACAATGGTCCCACTAGTGAGGGAATGCTGTATATCTGTGCATAAGGATTAGTGAGTGTAACAGCAACTAGTAGGTAAGAAAAAGAGAAAGTAAGAAAAGGATCAGGAGACTACAAGTTACGCTATAATGTCCACTAATACCGCCAGTTACTTGACAATCAACTTGTGCGATAACATTGCAAGACACCGACTGACGATGCTGACATTCTACAACTAGCTGGCTCTCAGCTCCAGCACGTCTCGAATGCGCACTCACGATTCCCAGGATGCATAGCAACATATCACACAACTTGTGTGGCTCTAAAGTTTCAAAGCTCAATTGGAGGGGAAGCTAAGCAAACATGAACCATACATGGCCAGCAATCGAGGATATCTGAGAGTTGTAATTTTTGTACTCCTCCGAGGTGTGATTTTTGGCCTGGGCCAAGGAGAAGCCTTCTGCCGAAGAGAACTGAAGAAAATGGTTGTTGTTTCATCCTTTGATGTAATTTTATGGCTGCCTCCCCAAAGTCGCCACCATTATCAAGGGCCACAACAAAAGCAGGCTCAACCCAACCCCAGCGGACAAACCCTGCAACTGCAGGAAAAAAGAAGAATGCCCGATGCAGGCCAATGCGCATACAAGATGTTCTACACCTGATAGTCAGTTAGTTGTGTATAATATTATGTTCAATGGAGTAGAGGGGGAGTTACGTTTATGAGTTGATATTAACCCTTTACCGTTTGTACGTACAAATTTCGACCGCTCGCGGTCGATGACTTCTATGCGCACAGCGCTGGACTGGTTCACCGCAGAGAGCTGGGATTTTCCCTACTGGTAGCCAAGATGTACGCGCAGAGGGTGCCGACAATTTTTTTGTGTGATGCAATATAAAAAATCGCGAAAATCGCGACTTGAAAAATGCGCTTGGGGAAAGTGCGTACCCTGCGACTTTTGGTATTGCCTGCAGATTATTTCGACTTTGCTTGAGCTGGCCTCACGACTGTCTGCCCTGCTGTGCAAGCCATGGACGCGGAGCAAGCTCTTTCGCTTCTGGAGACCCTTCCTGACGACTCTGTCGCTGCCTCATCCAGCGAAGATGAGTTTGTGGAGCCAGACAATCCTGTTGAAAATATTTATTCTGACAACGACCGCGACGATGACATGGCGAGTGAAAGCAGCGCCAGTAAGAGTGCCATGGATGTCACAGACGACGACAGTGTCGCTGAGATGAGTGCCACTAATGGTGGAAGGGGACGTGGCAGAGAGAGAAAATTCGGCCTTGGAATAGGCCGTCGTCACGGTAGAGGTCGTGGTGTACAGGTACTATGTATAGCCAGCGGTGCAACCTGCACTAGTCAATATTTGCAATACTTGGGACAATGCTGACACCGCTGTGACTGGTAACACTTATGCATTCCACCCAGAGAACGAACCTGGTATCCACTTACCTGAGGGAGCCACTCCAGTGCAAGGATCTGATTTATTGCATATTGCAACAGTTTGCCCGATCGGCAATAAATCCAAATAATTATTAGTGCTAAATAGTGAAATCTGTGTTCGTTTTCTGGACTTGAAAGTTGTTGCATCGCATTTCTGAGGGTTTTTACTTTCAGAATCACCCCATTTTGTACATAATAAAAGTGAAAAATAAAAAAGTTACGGCATGAACAGTGACGGTCGGTTTTTGCTGTACAAATACCTAAAACGGTAAAGGGTTAAGGCCCACAATTATTTCAAGGAATGCACTGCATACTCGAGCCCAGTTACTTATCTGGTCGTAACTTTGGTGTCCTTTGACCGATTTTGGTGATCGTGGGCTTTCTGAAAAGCTGTTGGCCAGAGAAACACCGTGATAGCCAGCTATCCATCATTGAATGCACAGAATGATCAGCGCCACAGTGCGATTCGGCGCTCCAAACCCAGAATTGCGGGCGCCCAACTCAAATTCTCTGCTATTTCAACAAAATGTATCGCAGATCGCTCAGGTTTTAAAAAAAATGAGAGCTGAGGAACATGCCTTTGTGATGACATGAACTATCTGTAGCTGCTTCGGCCGCGAGTCAGGGAACCCCCAAAACTAGTTCATAATGCACACGCTCGAGCTGACTCTGCTTAGTGAATTAAGTTTGAATCTCAAAACTCCGCACTCCAACCTCGGACCGCCTTGCAGGTTTTTTGAGCCGATAAGTAGCTGAGACAATTCTAATGTCTATAGAATTTTGATTGTCCGATTTGGTCGAGGGACGGCCGAGTTATGCCAGGTTGCGCTTTGAAAATTATGCACTGTACATTGGTACGGATATATCCGTACTATGAGCCTCAAAGGGTTAATTAAAGAGCCAGCAACCAGTAGTTCCTGATAATTTCTGAAATCCAGCTCGAATGATCATAGGTTCTGAACCTACTGAAAGACAAGTGTGGATTGTGGCCAGCCATACGCTACTTTTGGCACATTGCAATTCAATTTTTTTTATTTAATTCTGTCTGTAATTTTCTGATGACTATTATGTTCTTCCTATTGCCGTCATCAATTTTTTCTGAATTGCAGTTTTCAGGTGCTCTGTACCAACTATTGCCGACGGCAATTCCAATGCCACTTCAATCGCATACTTTGAAACTGTTAGTTTTACTTGTAATCATGGCTTTTCGATGCACGGACCTGCAGCATCAAAGTGCAATACCTCTAATGGAAAGCTGACCTCTGTACCAGAGTGTTTAGGTATGCTCATTCAGTCAAATTGTTTGTGATGAATCCAGTCCTAAGAATCAACAGGTTTTTCATTACTTCACGTATGTCACGTGATTATCGCCTTGGAGTCAACCAATGGCAGATCAAACAGATCAAGGCTAGAAAGTGCAGTCCTGCCTGCTCAAAGGTGATGGAACTGGATCCACTGCCCGTCGTCAAGTGACGACGACGAGCGGGAACAAAATCCACTGCCCGTCATCACTTGATTTGGCACATTGCAATTCTAAATTTTTTATTTAACCCTTTATTACCGGATTACTTGCACAGCATGCACCAGGATTACGAATTTCAACACAATTTTCAACTTCACCAGGTCATAAATTAGGTCTCCTTCACTTGATTTTCACAATCTAGGGCTCGTTGGAAAGCTCTTGGAGAGAGCAACGCCAGGGTACCAAGCTCCATTATCCAGTCGCCACAGATCAGGCGCGGTACATAGCAAAGTCGTCTCCAAGCCTGATATGCAAGCAAATTCATCCCTTCAACGTCATTCCACTCTCCTTCATCGCAGAACGCTCAAATTTGTTTCAGACGATTCAAACTTCAGCTGACTATGTCATTATCATGTGCTTAGGCTGTGTTTACATGAGAAATTTCAACCCGGGTCGAGTTCAGCCCGGGTTGAAAGTCTGTACGACAGACAAAAGAGGTGAGCGTTTACATGAAGACAGTTGACCCAGGTCAAATACTGTTATGCCGCCAAAAGTCCACTTCTACAGTCCTGTATGGTCACGTGAATCCGTTCGCGCGAAATTTGCATCTGCAGTGCCGTTCAAACCTGGCGCGAGATACGCACAGAAGTACGTTTGTACGATTTTCTTGACCCGGGTTGATTTCAACCCTCCCCTTGGGGGGAGGGTTGAAATCAACCCGGGGCGAAATTTCAACCCGGGTCAAGCGCAATGCGTCATGTAAACGCGCCATTCATTTTATGCACATGGCAGGTTGAAATCTGACCTGGGTCGAACTCAACCCGGGTTGAAACGCTTCATGTAAACACAGCCTAAGTCGCTCGAAGAGCGCACGAAAAGGGATTTTTCCAAAAAATGGCGAAGTGATCGATCAAAAAAATTTGAATTTGCCGAGGTGCGAACACGGTGTGCGATATCTCTGGTGTCCGACATGGTAACTCTTCGGCGATTGTTGCATTGGATAGCTTGGAGTAGTGTTGAAACGATTTCACCGGATACTCGTTAGCTCGTTCGCCAGAAACTCGGCTCGTTTGTGCGGCCAGCTCGTTTGCACTAACGAACACCGTACACCGTACTCCGTACACATGGCAGTACATGTCGACCGGGGAGTCGTAAAATATTTTACGACTCCCTGGTCGATCGAGAGTCCAGTCCCGCGCAAAGTGAAAATCACTCGCAGTTACACTGACTGTATGCCTGCACGACACTTGAGTTGTTTCAGTTGTCGTTGCAGCTTTGGTGGACTCTACTGATGTTTTGTTCCGCATCTGCTGACCTGTCACAGGATATGCTTCGGTCACCTCTCCATTCGAGTGAAAGTAAAATAGTTACGCTCAGTCGTTTGGAAGTTTTCTCCCGCGATGCAGCGAAGACCAGGACTACTTGCAATCTTTGCAAAACGGTCTATTCTTACAAAGGCTACTCGACGACGGCGCTGAAAAGACACCTCGACACCAAACAGCAGTCCGAAGTGAAGCAGCAGCAACCCCAAATGCCGGCGGTGATAATTTGAACCAGCTGAAAAAAATCGAACTTAGAAAAAAAGTTATTCAAAAAATCATATTTGCCACATTAATGAAACTCATTAGCTCGCTCGATAGCTTGCTCGTTAGTGGAACTGATCGCTCGTTTGTTATAGATACGCTCGTTTCAACACTAGCTTGGAGTTTCCGCTACCAAATCGACCTTTCAAGTGTTGAATTCGCACAAGAAATGGTCGAGTTACGAAGATATTACTGGCCTGCAGACTTTCGATCATAATTATATGGTCGAAAGTCTGCAGGCCGGTAATAAAGGGTTAATTCTGTCTGTAATTTTCTGATGACTGTATGTTCTTCCTATTGCCTTCATCATTTTTTTCTGAATTGCAGTTAGGTGCTCTGTACCAACTATTGACGACGGCAATTCCAATGCCACTTCAATCGCATACTTCGAAACTGTTAGTTTTACTTGTGACCATGGCTTTTCGATGCACGGACCTGCAGCATCAAAGTGCAATACCTCTAATGGAAAGCTGACCTCTGTACCAGAGTGTTTAGGTATGCTCATTCAGTCAAATTGTTTGTGATGAATCCAGTCCTAAGAATCAACAGGTTTTTCATTACTTCACGTATGTCACGTGATTATCGCCTTAGAGTCAACCAATGGCAGAGCAAACAGATCAAGGCTAGAAAGTGCAGTCCTGCCTGCTCAAAGGTGATGGAACTGGATCCACTGCCCGTCGTCAAGTGACGACGACAAGCAGGAACAAATCCACTGCCCGTCGTCCCTTGGCGACGGGCGGTAGCCTCTGGACCGAGACAGAGCCTCAGTCTTCATGGTCTTTCATTGGTTACTTGCCGCGTGTTTCATAAAATACAAGGCACCGGATTGCTTGGAAAGAGCGACTAATTAGAAAACTAACAAGATAAAAAGCTGACTAATAAATAACTAAAGAGCTGGTAACGAAAACGTTCAAGTAGATCTAACCTGTGCCATTGGTGTGGGTGTTGAATGCGCAACTTGCTTTACTTATTGCGTTGATTTCATTTCCGTCTCAACGAAAACTGTTTAAGGTGGCTCATACCCAAGTCGGAAAATATAAATGGCCAGATCGATTTTGTTCAAAATTGCACAGGTCTTTAGTGTTACAGAATATTGTTACTTCCGAAAAATGGGAAGGATTGAAACACTTCTTCTTAGTTTAAACCCGATTTCTAAATTTTGGTATTTTGGAGCACTTTGCACAAAAACGCATCCCAGCATTTTGCCTCTACTGTTGTATTGTTCAGACTAACTGTTGTAGTGTTGCTATGTCCTCAATTAGCAAACACTATGCACCGGCAGATAGTAGAACACCTCTTCTAGCACTGAGGACATGTCCCCTATTATCCATTTTGGGTTTTCCTGAAATAAACAATTTTGAATTTTTCCACTCGACCATTCTGAAATACTTCCAAATTCATACCTGCGCAGGAAAGCATGCCCCTCCGCGACGGCCAGTCAGCAATTTCTACTCCAACACCACTCCCAACTCTGCAGAACAAAGTGTATTGTTGACTCTGACAAGGAAAAGCAGCGGTGATCACTTGTCACTCCAAACGACAAGCTTCTCCTTGCGCCACCAACATTTTTCGGTACAACAGTTGATGCAAAAGTGACTGAATTTTTGCGTGGATTTTACTGCAAGAGGAATGATGAAATCACGTGCCTCTTGACACAATAATGCCAGGTCTCGTAGATCATGGTTCAGCAGTTGTTCCGAGTCGCCTTGATCAAGCGCACCTGCACTTACATTGATCACCCGTTGATCTAGATCGGATCAAGTGCATATTGATGTCCAGCTCAAGAGCACACATGTGGTGTTGTAGGCCTTCCAGCCGGGACTTTCCCTCAACATGCAGCACAGAGGGCTAGGGCGAGTAGGGTCAAATCACGTTGTTCATGACGTCAGAAATCCGCCATGTGGGCGCGCCACATACCCCATGCAAACAGTGTAGGCCGCGCGCTGGTCAACTCCAAGCGACCTTGATGGTATGGAGCACGGTCATTCCTTGCTGTTGCAGATCTACGTGGATCGTATGTAGTATGGCTGCAAATATGTCTGCAAACGGTAGTTCTAGCCTAAGCCGCTGTTCAGGCACCCCCACCGCTTTGGAGTCACGTCGGAGGAAGGCAATCACCCCTCCCGCTGCCCGGCGCACAGCTACAGGAGGTTCGTACAGTGCCTCGTCTTCAGGAAATCATGAGGCCCCGTAGACATGATGAAGGAATTTATGACGTGTATGTCCGAGTAAGATGAACGGCTGGCAAACCTGGTGACTCAGGTTGCAGACCTAACCACGGAGGTGACAGCTCTGAAGGCAAGACTTGGTGATCTGGAGCGGGAAAAGACGGACCTTGCCGCCACGGTACGGTTTTTGACAGACGACGCCAGCAATAATAGTACAGCAGTGCAAGGCGGACCAGTTGGTGCACCATTGACCTCAAACGCGGCAAATGCAGGACCGGTAGTTCAACTCGAACCATACAACCTCTCCGACATCATTGCAGAGGAGGTTGAGAGGTCAAACCGTGCTACCAGCGTCATGGTACGAGGACTACCTGTATCATGGAATGGAACCCTATCCCTGCATTGCAGTACTCTGTTCAAATGTTCGACCTCTGACCTGCTGGGAGTCGAACGTTTGCGCCCTCGCGCTACTGAACATGAGACTCCAGCGTCAGGTCCAGCTCCTGTCAGGGTACGCTTTGGAAACAAGCGCCTCAAGGCGTCAGCGTACACGGATTGCCTCGGCCTGAAAGTGAATGGACATGATGTGTACGTCAACAACGACCTCGACAACAGCAAACAAAGCTGAAGGCAGTACTACCGAAGTATAAGCAACTTCGAGCCAAAAAGGTCAAGTGCTCTCTGCCTTATGACATCATATTGGATGACAAAGGGACACCTCTCTCTGACAATGCCATCCAGGATCTGCTGTCTGCCCAATAGGACATGTCAGGGAACCCCCAGCCAGACAACCGCACCGTCCTCAAAGTTGCTCATATAAACATCTGCAGTCTACGAAACAAAGTTCATGAAATCCATCATATCCTGCATGCCAATAAAATTCACATCATTATTAATGAAACCTGGCTAGACAGCTCAGTATCAGATTCCCTGCTGAACATCCCTGGATATCGGATATATCAGAACGACAGGAACTTGAGGGGCGGAGGTGTGTGCTTATACGTCATGTCCAGTCTCCACGCTCGTCTCATTATGCCCGCATCCAACACACATCTGGAGTCGTTGTTTGTGTCAGTTCACATTGCACGGGAGCCAGATGCGTGTAAGCTCCTCGTCAGTTCAGTCTACCGCCCACCGAGCTCTGGTACAGAATTTTGGGAACAGTACAGTGCCCAGCTGGATGGCATTTTCGTGGACAGCTCTGACCTGCCCGAGGCACAGTGGGTTGGTCAAAGACCATGATTGAGATACGAGAGGTACCTGGTTCAAGTCCTGCCTGGGAGCGGTTTTTCCAGCCGTGCTGCTACCCACAGTCAACTGGGAACTTGTGGCCAGGCACAAGGGGTACATGGATGCAGCTAATGGGGTCGTTTTCGGCACTTGTGCCAGTGGTTGTGAGACTTGCCCACTCACCCCCACCGTTAGGCGCTGCATCTGCCGCTAGGGTTTATCGGGTGTTAGCGGCCGTCGTGAGTTCCCTTCGGGAACGGATACGATAATTTACTTTTTACTTTACTCTGACCCGCTAGTTCTCATAGCCAGCAATCGCATGTCACCATGTACATTGAAAATCAACATAATTTTGCGAATCGATCTTTTTTTCAGGATCACTTTTCAACGAGGACGAAGCAAAGTCGGCCGAGCGAAGCCTAGAGGAAGAAAATCACCCTCTCCACTTCACCATCACGATACTGACATAGATACGAGATGAAACAACTAAAAATCCACAAGAAAACTGTACGGCCATCATCGCGCTGACTTTGGTGTGACTTTGGTCTGAGAATTTCTATCACGATCAAAAATGTACGAGGAGCACTCAAAAATAAGCCACAGAAGCACCTTTATCGCTCCCTACTCCTTTTTCAAGGCACAAAAGTCGACTCTCCACTTTCAAACCAGGAACCAGACATACCAGTGGTCCTTTTCAGCCGCTCCACGAGCGCAGGAAAGGTTCACCAAGGGGCGCAGAGCAGCATCCATTCCAGAAAAAGAGCTAAAATACGAGTGAGACTGCATGCCTGAGTACATGAGTACATGTATGAGTACATGCAGAAAATAGTCAATTTCAGCATTTCTGCTCCAAACAGTAACTAGCTTCGACTAGAAACAAAGATAACACCAAAGGATCAAACAACAACCATTTTCTGCAGTTTTTTTGCAGTTGGCTTCCTTGTGGTTGGCCCAGCACGCCAAAAATCACACCTCGGGGGAGTACAAAAATTACAACTCTCAGATGTCCTCGATTGCTGGCCATGGAGAGATTTGACCACGGACATCTTACAACCGACTCTGCATCATAATCATCATCTACTTAAGCTTTGTGCAGAACACCAGCTGCAGAACATTGTCCACGCACCAACTAGAGCGCCGTCAAACACGTGCCTTGACCTGGCTCTGTTAAACACTACCTTTCCATTGCTCAATCCAACGATCATTGCCATGTCAGATCTTACTGATCACCACCTAGTCCGCCTTGATATTGTACAGGTAGACTCCCTCTAATCCGAATACGGTATAATTCGAGTATTCCGCGTGATTCGAACTTTTTCGTCGTACCGATCTTCTGCAAGTCACTTCAAGTCAAAATCGAATGCATAATTCGAAGTACGAAAAGTGCGCCGGTTGGATAATTCGAACCCAGTCTTCGTACAGAAGAGCTGTTTACAGTACATTGGCTATGTCCTTTGAACGCTTATTTCGAAGTGAGATTGAGTTGCTATCCTTGTAATTCAAAGTTCATTCCTTTCTCCTTCTCTAGCCAAGAGTAGCTCAAAATCGATCGATGGTCAGCTGCAGGATCGACTATAGTGTTCAAGAAACCCACCTTCTCTCGAAATTTGATTCAAGCCTGTGCGAGGCAAATTGCAAAGGTTTGATTGAAGACGACTTCTTCCTGGTGTCTGACTCTTTTCGCGGATCTCGATGGCCTTTCTTGCCGCGCCAGCTCGTGCGCGGAGATGTTGGCGCACAACAACACTATTGTTGTAAATATTGTCTATAACTATGCTCCACTTCCGTTCTTCAGAACGACGTGCTGGTGTCCGACGACCTTTCATGACGCGGATTAGGCAGCGCAGTTCTTTCCCGCTGAATTATGTTTCAGGAAAGCTGCAGTGACTGACAACTTCTTCACTAGAAGATGAAGATAATGTCAAATGATTTTGTGTCGATCCAGTGTTTTGATGATCCGTTAACGTTGTACATGACCGGTACGACCACCTATGTTTCGTTGATGCAAATAAAAATGTGCAAAAAATATTCAGCATGTGATTTCAAGCATTTTGACACACATATCAGTGCATGGGGCTGCATTTGGATAATTAGAAGTTCCGGATAATTCGAAGTTTGGGCCTGGCAATTTGAGGTTCGAATTAAAGGGAGTCTACCTGTAATACCGGAAGCCCCCAGCAACCCAAAGAACTAAGGTTGTGAGAAAACCAGGAATAGCTACTATCAACTACTCTCAGTTTAATGCTGACCTGAATGATATGCTCGAGGACTCATCCTCATTTTCCACATTGGACAGTCAAACTCGCCCTCTTCTAACGTTTATCGCTGCTGTTACTGATACGCATGCTCCATCTACACAAGTTAGACTACCCCTCTGTCCCAAACCTAAGCCTCAACCGTGGGCAGCACCAGAGTTACGGAAACTGCTGCAGCGCAGAACTACTCTGCATCGTAGAGTCCTTTCGCAGTCTGGGAATATGGTTCTTTTAACCTCTTCAGCACGGCAGGGGTTTGTACCTGGCCCGCGGGCCGTTTTTCTTTAAATTTCACTTTTTTCTAAAATTCGATTCTAGCTTGTGAATTTCACCTAACAATGTGCATTTATGATTGTGATGACTTATTTCAGCAGTAAAGTCGGTGTGAACATACCCTATTGCACAGATTTCAATGCAAATCAGCGCAGCAAATTTACGTATTTCCAGCACATCTATAAAAGCAGGACAGCTATTACAGGGTTTACTGCATGCAGTATCGCTTCTAGCTACAGGTATCAACAACTGCTAGTCAGAATGATAAAATATATAATGTATACTCATGGTTCACCCTCTATATGTACATATTTACATCGGTTTAGGACAAGCTACATGTCCGCAAACTCGAACAAATTTGCGTTTAGGAACCACTCGGCAATTGTGGAACAGCTATCTTCCTCGGTGCGATGTCTCGAAGCACTCAAGGCAATACCCTGGGTTCTTCAGGCAATCAGCACACATCTGCCGCACATCTCGGCGTTTCCCGTTGGCATAGCAGAACACACACATCTTCTGCGGCTTCTCCTTCTTGGCAGTCGCTGGGATGAGCCGTAGAAAGTGAGTGTCGAGTGGCTTTGCGGTACCGGCTGCAGCAGCCACAGCTGTGGTGTGCTCTGTGATTTCCAACTTGCCCTCTGCTATCAAACTCTTGATGGCTGCTTTCACGAAGTCATAATGCGACATCTTCACCTTCATCTTGTGCAGATAGTATGCGTTTAGCAGGGCCTGCTCCATCAGGTGCGTGGCCAGTTTTTTATACCATTTTCTGGTGTTCCGAGCAGCAGTGTACACCGAAATCATCCCGTCGTTTTTGTCCACACCACCCATCTTCTTATTGTAATCCTGCACCAAATCAAGCTTCCGTACCGGCCAGCGCTGGAGATCGCGCTTGCCAGTTGCACTGACCGTGGCTGTGTGGAGCGTGGAGAGGAAATGTACCTCTTTCGTGTCATGTAGCTTGATGAAAATCATGCCACCGCCACAGCGATACAGGAACTGGCCTTTCTGGAGGCCCTTGTGCTTTGCCACCTGCTTTGGAAGGCCAGTCCTGTTCTTGCGAACAGTGCCGCAGACGCCGGTGTTGTGCTCAGCCAAGTGAGTAGCGAGTGGCACGCTGGAGTACCAGTTGTCGACGAAGAGCTTGTAGCCCTTGCCGAGTAGCGGGTCCATCAGCTTGTCGACAACGGCACCAGGCACTCCAAGCTTCTTCACCGTGTCCGGGCTGAAAGTGTCGTTGTCTTTGCCCGTGTAAATGATAAAATTGTGGAGATAACCGCTGTCCTCACACAGGGCATATATCTTCATTCCGAACCGTGCTCGTTTCGATGGAATGTACTGGCGGAATGAAATACGGCCCTTCCATGCCACCAGCTCCTCGTCAATGCACACCCACTCCTTCGGCACATACACTCGCTGAAAACGGTTTTGGAGGAAAGTCACCAAGGGCCGGATCTTGGTCAATTTGTCAGATTCGTCAACTTCATCGTTGTTGGCAAAGTGAAGGAAATTGAGAATTGATGTAAAACGCTCGCGGCTCATGGTGCGGTTGTAGAATGGTGTGGCTATCACAGGGTCAGTTGCCCAGTACTGGTCAATCTCCGGCTTGTTGACAATGCCCATGTTGAGGTAGAGTCCCAGGAAAACTTTCATCTCTCCAACAACAACTGGCTTCCACGAGCGGGCAAAACTGCGAGCTGGCAGAGTATGCAGGTTGGCATCAATAAATGCGCGTGCATAGCGATTGGTTTCCGTCACAAGATACTCAAAGAAATCTTCGTTGAAGAACAATTTCAGGTAGTCAAGTGGAGTTGGATCGTCTGGAAGCGGCATTTGGAGACCGGAGTTGCCAGTGAATGGCAGTGCGGTAGGTGCAATACTCTGCTTCACCCATATGCCTGGATGCATGTAATCACAATGTGCAGAAATTGTGTATTTCAGTATCAATTCACATATCTGTTGCATATTTATTTGTACTGCAGTACTTGGTGTCCATAACATCAACAGTGACATGCTAGAACGGGCACAAAAATATCTGCAATTCAAAATACCACTAAGTTAGCCCACCTTTGCAAAAATATAGTCAACAGCATGCAACAATGCATGAATATTTGAAATTTCAAAATTCAAAATTAGTGAAATTTTCAAATTGTAAATGCACCCAACTCACCTTCGCTTCCATCGTTACCTGCAGCTAGAACCTCGACAGCTTCCACATGCGACTTCAAGGACATGGCCTCGTCGCCAGCACTGGTGTCCTCCGTACCACCTGTTGCTGCTGCTTCCGTGCTCTCCATCCCCTCAACATCGTCAGTAGCATCACCAATTTCTGGCGACGCACTTCGTTCAGGAGATGAAGACACAGACTCATCTGCCGACGAAAAATCGCTGTCAGAGACAGTTGGCTCATTATCGCTATCCAAACTCAGCGTGACCTGCTCTAAAACTTGGTCGATCTCCTCTGCGCTGTATCTACGTCGTGCCATGGTTGAAAATGTCAACAAATTGTCAACAAATTTATTTCTAATTTATTTCCGCACTGCGCGACCTACTCTTGCCGTGATACGTGGCGAACTCCACGTGTACTTGTCGTGATACGTCTCCTGAACAGGCCTAGCTCCGCGTGACCACGGTACAGGCCTGGTACTACTACACGGAAGCCAAAACAACTGTAGGACGTGATGTAGATCGTATCACGTATATGTACGTGATCCGTGGACCGGTAGCATCCAGGATCACGTTCATTTACGTGATGCGTGCTAAAGAGGTTAAAAGCAACAGTATCGGTCTGTCAGACGCGAGGGGACGCTTCTGAATAGGAGACTGAAATCCCGTTTCCTGATGCACCAGTTCTCGGCACTCCGACGAAATCCTACATGTCAGTAGGCTTTTCTTAACAGTCTGTCTGGCAGGCGGAAAGTAAGAAATCAGCCAGTTGCATCTCTCAGTAGTCTGACAGAGACATTTGCTAACATAGTGCACGATCCAAGCAGGCCTACTGACACATGTTTACACCCAGCCACCCAACACCCAACTACTGCTGCTCGACTGTCCCATTTTCGACCCGTAACTGTGGCGCACATCACCCACACTGCTCAAAGCAACAAACACAAGTAAGTCACCTGGCTCTGACAACGTATTACCAGCCGTACTGAAGCATGGTCGTGATTCCATAGCAGTTTCTCTCACTGATATTATCAATTAATCTCAGAGCACAGGGTGCGTACCAGATATTTTCACGAATGCCACAGTCAGCTCAATTTTGTGTAAAATTTGATAATACCGCTAGAAGCAGTATGCGTAGTAGTCTACGGCCAAGATACCAGAAACCGTGTCAAACTCAGCACGGGGTTCGAGGTAATGTCAGCCCAGTTTTCAAATCAGGCGATGCAGAAAGCTCTACTAATTGCAGACCAGTCTCATTATTGCCCATATACAGCAAGATAATTAGAACGAGTTGTCTTGGAGCAGCTGATTGCATTCTTTAAGTTACACAACATCATGTACGTGCCTGACAATCAATTTGCCTACCGTACCAACAGCTCGTGTGAGGACTACCTAGCGCTAGTGGTCGATGAATGGCTCAAAGCCCTTGATAACAACGAGTACTGCGGCATAGTGTTTGCAGATATGAGCAAAGCTTTTGACCGAGTTAAGCATCAAGAGCTCATCGACGAGTTGAAGATGCTTGGCATTGCTGACACTGCACTTGCTTGGTTTGCAAGCTAGCTGACCAGACGCGTCCAGCAAGTAAGAGTAGGACAACAGCTAGGTGGGGCCCGCCCTTGCACAAGAGGCGTCCCACAAGGCTCCATGCTCGGCCCATTGCTATTTTGCATTTACACCCAAGATGCACCACAGTGCTTCCAATATGCATTGAATCAACTTAGTGCCGATGATATCACACTCTATATCAGGCACAAGTCCATCCAGATCATCACAACCCAGCTGAGTGATGACCTTGCCGCTCTGGATCGCTACCTAGATCGGAAGGGACTGGTGTTAAACCGGTCCAAGACTCAGTTTGTCCTGCTCCGGCGACCGGGCACGGAGTTGCCACCTGGCACCGCAGTCAACTGCCGGGGCACTTCCATAGTCCCATCTGCTTACGCTCGGTACTTAGGAATACTTGTTGATGAACATCTGTCTTTCTCAGCCCAAGTGGATTCAGTATGTGCAAATGTCAATAGGATGGTCGGAGCATTTGTCCATGCAAAGCAGAATATCAGCATTTTTGGCAAACGACTTTTCTATTTATCCATCATTCAGTCCACATTTGAGTTTGGCAGCACTGCATATATTCATTGCTTATCACAAACTCTATATGACAAGCTTCTTACTGCCAACCACGTAGCATTAAAGAGAATATTTTTGTTGGATAGAATGACTCCCACCACTCTTCTATACAGTCATACTAACTTGTACGCCCTTGAGAACGGCCTCAACTTCAAAACCTATGTATTTGTTTACCGCTGCCTTAATGGACTTGCTTATCCTCTTCTGCGAGACCGCTTTACCTTGCGCGCCCATGGTGCTCACACTGCAGCCACCACCTGTGGCCAAGTCACTGCTGCTCTTGTTCTGCCCCCCCCCCCCCCTCGCTAACACCAGATATGGCTTTAGTGCAATTTCATATTTGGGCACTGCCAGGTGGAATACACTTCCACCGGCTTGCCGCATGTCTAGTTCACCAGCTGAATTTTGCTCATCCATCAAATCATACCTAGGGTTCCCTGTAAAAAGGCGCTGACGCCTGTTGGGAATTCCCTAGTAAAAGAAGAATAAATAATAATACTTCGAAGTAATAATAATACGAACTTAAATAACCGATTGGAGAGATTTGGAGAGATTTTAATTTTTTGTTTGTTTTGTAGCCAAGGACTTTGTGCGGCCGTGTGCGGTGAAAATTTAAAAATAATATTTAAACTGAGAGCAGTACTACACAGCAGAGCACCTCCAGCACATACTGGTTGTGGAGCGAGGAACGCATTGCGTCCCTGCGTGAAGCTCTTGCTACCTGCAATCTGCAGTACGATCCACATCCCACTGACCCTCAGCCAGTAACCTCATTCTGGAACTTCTGGAGAGAACAGATACTGAAACTAGCTGTTCACCACTGCCAAGTGACCAGAAACAAATCCCCCAAAAATACTACGCCCACTCGTCCCTGGATGACGAAGGATCTCCTCAGCCAGATCAAAACAAAGCACAAACAGTTCCGCACCTACAAGGCGACCCGGCTAGACTCAGATTGGAAACTATACACAGCCCAGCGTAACCGTAACCGCTCTTTTGCAACAGGGAAAGTCCGATTTTGTCCAGCATACAACGTCAACGGGTACAAACCTCCACCGTCAACTGAAGCACCTGAAGAAACCGCCTAAGCAAACAATTCCTACACTATCGACAGCCAACTCCACTGCAGCCACGGCTATGGAGAAGGCAACAGCTCTCAACAAGTTCTTTATCTCCCAAAGCCAACAGTCCATCGACAAGACCGCCTGTACTACACCAGACATCAACACTACCCCTGTAACAGGTTTAATCAAACTTGAAAAGTAAGAGGCCTGGTTGAGCGTGCCTCGACCAGTTATATGCAAAATGTGATAGTATACATGTGGCAACGGCGCCAATGAAGGTGCTAATAGACAGGCGTAAGACGCATGAGGTGCGAGGGAGTGTAAAGTTGTAGAGACCAGGGGAAAACTGTTACATCATCCCCCTCCTATGGAGAGGAAGGAGCTTATAACCCAAATGCTCAAGTGGAATAGAGTACAATAAGCGCAAACACGTGCGAGACGAAAAAAGGCTTCGCACTGAAGTAACACAATAAGACGACTGAAACTCCATGCAAATAAAGTGTAATAAGCTCAACAAATGTGTAAGGTGAAACTAGAAGTTCAACTGCAAAACTCAGTGGGCAGAAGCCAAGGTTTTGTACTTCTGAAGTGGAACAATGTCATTACCAGATTCATCCAACAAATAATGTTCAGGCTCCCAAGTGGCATCAGAGTAGCCTTGCCACTTGACTAGGTACTGAAGCTGATTCTGCCGGCGGCGGTGACTGAGAATGTTCTCCACCACATAGCGGGCATGACCATCAAGGTCCGTGATAGGCGGAGGCGTAGGCTGTCTCCTATTAGGAATAGCGTTCTTCTCGTAGGCACGGAGTGCCGACACATTAAATACCGGGTGACAGCGGCTGGTATGAGGCAACTTGAGCTTGTAGGCATTCGGGCCGATCACATGGGTTATAGGAAAGGGGCCAAACCACTTGGGGCGTAATTTATGGGATGGTCGGTCCCGAGCTTCAGGAGTCAGGAGGAAATCCCGGTAGACCATTACCAAATCTCCCACCTTCAGCTTTCCCTCGACCCTTGTCCGATCTGCATAGAAGGCCTGACGAGCTTGAGCTGCCACTAGCGCATCTTGTGAGATCTTGACCGCATCTTGTCTTGCTTGCAACCAATCAGCTGAATCTCTGCCTCCCTGAATAGGGTTGAGGAAGTCGGGTGGCGCTCTGGGATTTAGACCGTAATTTAAGAAGAACGGTGTGTTTCCTGTAGATGATTGAGTAGCGCTGTTGATAGAAAACTCACAGAGAGGTAGGAGCATATCCCAGTTATCTTGTTTATGATTTACAAAAGCCCTCAGCACATCCTCTACTATTCTGTTTACTCGTTCAGTTAGGCCATCTGTCTGAGGGTGATTGGCAGTACTAAATGCTAGTTTCGTTCCTAAGCGATCAAACAATTCCTGAAAAAATGCTGCCGTAAATCTTGGATCACGATCACATACAATACTAGAACTCAAACCATGAAGTCGAAATACATGTTGAATATACAGATCAGCACTTCCTTTAGCGTCAATAGTAGAGGAAGTAGGTGCTAAATGTACACACTTTGTCAAGCGGTCTACAAATACATATATAGCATCATGACCTGTATCGGTCCTAGGCAAACCCATGATAAAATCCATCGAGATATCCGCCCACGGCTGACTGGGCACTGGTAAATTCTGCAAGAGACCAGTTTTTAGCTGGCCGCCTTTAACTCGTTGGCAGACGTCACATGACTTGACAAACGCCTTTACATCCAGTCCCATTCTGGGCCAATAGAAATATCTAGCGAGTCTGAAATAGGTGCGATCTCGACCGGGATGCCCCGCAGTCACACAGTCATGGTATTCTTGAAGCAGGGCGAGTCGGAGTTTGCTACTCTTTGGAATGCATAACCTGTTCTGTGGTGAAGATCTGAGATAAAGATAACCGGGTGTTTCATTTAGAAGGTAACGGTCGTGCAGATTGTCATGGCTTGAATTTTTCAGTCTCCTGATAATGGGAGCAAGATCCTTGTCGCACTTGTAACCGCTGACAATTAACTGCGCTAAGTCTGGATTAATCTCTAGGGTATGCTCTATGGCATTCAACTGAATGTTAGGAGGATAGGATGACCCGCCTATTTCAGAGTCACTGAACAGATCTGGACGGCGTGAAAGCGGGTCGGCAATGTTTTTCTTTCCTGGTTTGTGAAAGACCGTAAAGTCATAGTCAGCTAAAAACTCTACCCATCTTGCCTCACGCTTGGTGAGAGTCGGTTTGGTTCGTAAATAGACAACACCCATATTATCAGTCATCAGGTCAAAGTGGCGGAATAGATAGATTCTCCAGCACTTTAATGCAAATACCACAGCCAACGTTTCCCTCTCGGCCGCAGTATAGTTGCGTTCTGCAGCTGACAGTTTCCGACTACAATAGGCTACGGGATGCAAATCCATATCTTCTCCCTGCTGCAGGAGCACACCCGCCACGGCAAAGTCACTTGCGTCAGTTTCTACCGTGAAGCTTTTCTCAACATCGGCCAGTTGCAACACTGGCGCCTCGAGTAATGCTGATTTTAGAGACTCGAATGCCTTCTGTCTAGCAGCGCTCCATTCAAAGCGTGAATTTTTTCCGGTGATTTCTTCTAATGGACGAGAGATGGTCGAGTGTCGATCTATGAACCTTCGGAAATAGTTTGCAAAGCCAAGAAACTTCCTCACATCAGTTACTGACGACGGAGTTGGCCATGTTTCCACAGCACTTATCTTCTTGGGATCAGGGGAAATTGATGTGCCGTTGATTTTATGCCCCAAGAAGAGAACTTCTCTCACGCCGAATTCGCATTTAGACTGTTTGCAATACAGCTCACTATTTCTAAGTGTTTCTAGAACTGTTTGAAGATGATGCTGATGATCTTCCCAGGTCTTGCTGAAAACTAGAATGTCATCCAAGAATACTACAACGAATTTTCGGAGATGCGGTTGCAGAATAGAGTTCATGAGTGACTGAAAGGTGGCCGGGGCATTAGTCAGCCCGAATCCCATGACTCTAAATTGGAAGTGGCCGAACGGCGTATTAATGGCCGTCTTAGAAACATCCGAGTCTTGAATTCTGATTTGATTGTAGCCTGACCGCAAGTCCAACTTGGAGAAATATGCACTGCCCTGGATCGTGTCGAATAAGTCATCAATATTAGGAAGACAAGCTTTGTTTTTGATCGTAATTCTATTCAATTCTCGCCAATCGCACACCATTCTCAGAGTACCATCCGACTTTTTCACAAAAAACACAGGTGCACCGTATGGCGACTTACTTGGCTCAATGAATCCCTTCTCAAGTAATTCTGATAGCTGTGACTGGAGCTCGTCCATCTCTGGTTTCGGCAGGCGGTAGGCGGGTCGAGACGGTGGTCTGGCTCCATCTTCTATCTGGATTTCATGGTCGACTGGTCTCTTCGGTGGAAGCTCATTCGGCAGCTCGTCTGGAAATAAATCCTGGTACCTCTTGAGCAGGTTCTGGATGTCTTGTTGCTCTGATTCCTGGAGTTGTGGCCCGGAACGATTTTCCTCGTTTGCAGCAGTGACCCATGCAAGAAACCCCTCGGCTCCACTCCTCAGGGCATGACGAGCTTGTCGGCCACTGATAAACATGCTTTCCACAGATGGCCGGTCGGCTGTCGGCGGGTTAGCTGAAGGCAATTTGGCAACAAAGGGCTCACCGTCCAACTGAACTTCGTTCGTACGGAAGTTGATGCTGGGGTTGTTCCTTGTAAGCCACGGCTTGCCAAGAATAGCGTCGTAGCGAGTCAGGGGATACACAGTAAAGTGCTGTTCCTCACTGAAGCCCCCGACTGTCACCCTTAGCGTGCGTGTGGAAATCTGCGGGACCTCGCTGGTCGAGCCGTCCGCCAATGTTACGCTCAGCACTGCTGAGCTTGCATCCGTGTCAAGATGATGCTTTCGAACAAAACTGTCTGCAATGAAGTCATGCGTCGAACCGGAATCTATCAGCATCACTGCACGGCGACCGCCGATCTTTCCCTGTATGAGCAGTAGGTCGTGTTCAGGTTCATTGCCGACGCTGACGTTGCTGACATGACACCTTTCTGCAACGGGACAATTTTCTACAGCTATGGGTGTCTCCGGCTCCGTAGGTTCCTGGAGAGCAACGTCTTCAACCTCCAGAGCTCCGAACCGGTTAGCGACTGGTACCGGCGTGGGCGCTTGGGTCGTCGCCAGTAAGCGCACCCCCTTTCTTACTGGCGACCAGCGTTTGGGTAGCGCTGTCCACCCTCAGTACAGTCTTTAGCGAGGTGGCCTGGCTTCCTGCAAGCAAAGCAGTGTCCCATTGCTCGCAGTTGGACACGCTCTTGGTCCGTCAGCTTGCGGAGGCCCTGACCACGGAAGCTGGGCACGGAACGCGACTCTCTACTGGCTGGTGGCCCCGACGCCGGTGGCCCTGACGACTGCTCCACGGTGTTTGCTGCCATGACAGCTTGCTCCAGGGTACGTGGATGCTCACGCATGACCTGTCGCTGGATGTGCGGCACTAGACCCCTGACGAACAGCAGCGCTCTGGTGTGGTGGTCGATTTCCGGCACTTGCAGGCTGAGGCGAGTGAAAGCAGCAATGTATGCGTCCAGCGACCCGCGCTGCGCTGCGGAAATTAGTCCCATACGCGATGTTTCCTCGTTGTGCCGTGGTCCGTACACATCGCCAAGTGCCGCTTTCAGAGCAGGCCAGTCGGAAAACACTTGGTTAGCTTCCAATGCCGCTATCAACCAAAGACGAGCGTTTCCAGTCAAAAATCCTGCCGCGTAGTCGACCCTCTGTGCCGCATTTGGGAGTGCCAACGACCGTAGGGCCATGTCCATTGCAAACGTCCATTCTTTGAATGTAGCGGAATCTCCTCCAAACACAGGCGGCTCTTTCGTAAGGCGGGGTGTTGGCTCCCACGGTTCCGAGTTCGGATGTATCGTTCGGTTTCCTTGGCTAACGCGCTGAGCGGTCTTGATATCGTTTATCAGCCGAACGACGAGTACGAGGAGCGTAAGCAGAGCGACCAGAACACCTGCCAAAAGCAGAGTAGTAACCATCCTCTGCTACCAGTGTAACAGGTTTAATCAAACTTGAAAAGTAAGAGGCCTGGTTGAGCGTGCCTCGACCAGTTATATGCAAAATGTGATAGTATACATGTGGCAACGGCGCCAATGAAGGTGCTAATAGACAGGCGTAAGACGCATGAGGTGCGAGGGAGTGTAAAGTTGTAGAGACCAGGGGAAAACTGTTACAACCCCTGACATCAGTCATACTCTAAATACAATCGCAGCAACAGTGGAAGAGGTCGAGAAGCTTCTAAGAAGTCTAGACACTGGCAAGAGCCCAGGCTTTGACAACATCCCAACTCGGCTCCTGAAAGAAACTGCAAAGGAAATCTCCCCATCTCTCACTAGTCTCTACAATCTGTTCTTCAGAACCGGAGAAATACCACAGGATTGGAAAGACGCAACTATTACACCATCCCCAAGTCGGGAAACCCCTCCCATCCTACCAACTACCGACCCATCTCCGTGCTCAGTATAATAATCAAAAACACAAGAAAAAATAGTCCACTCTCGTCTGAACAATCACATAGCACCGCACTTACCCTCCAACCAATCCGACTTCAGGAAACAAGACGGGACCGAACTGCAACTCACACGGATCGTCCACCAGATATCCACAGTTAGGGATGCGGGGAAGCATGTTGTTACGTGTATCTTTGATCTCAGTAAAGCCTTTGATCGTGTATGTCATCAAGGCTTGCTGAAAAAGCTGAGCCACTACGGTGTCGACGGCAAGGCTCACAAGTGGCTCGAAGCCTACTTGACAGGACGCAGACAGCGGGTGCAGGTTGAAGGCACAACATCCGCCTTCATACCAATACCAGCGGGAGTGCCCCAGGGCTCGGTCCTGGGACCACTTCTGTTCCTGGCGTACACCATTGACCTGCCCACTGCCTGTGAAAATGCTACAACCTCGTGTAGCCAGTTCGCGGACGACACCGCACTAATTGCCATTGCAGGCAGCTACATTGAGTGTGAGGCTGCGGTACAAAGAAGCGTCGATGACGCAGCAGAATGGCTAGAGCGCTGGCACATGCTAGTCAATAAAACGAAAACCGTCATCCTCCCGTTCTACTATGCTAACCGACCCTCACCACGACTACCCGAAATAAATCTAGGGCAAACCCTACTAGAAACAGTAACACAACATCGTCACCTCGCCATCATCTTTCAGCACGACCTAAGATGGTCAGCCCACCTTGACTTTGTGCTGAAGAAAGCCGTAAAATCTTTTAATATTCTCTTTAGGCTCAAATCAACTCTACACACTAAATCACTGTCTCTCGTTTACAAAACATATATCCTGCCTATAATTGAATATGCATGCATTGCTGTCACCCCGCTCTCAATCGCAACCCTTGACCGTCTTAAGCAAATCCAGCGCAAGGCGGCCAGAATCTGCCTCCGTCTCCCCTCTACACTCCTCTGAATCATTCAACACTGCTCCATCGGCTCAAATGGCCGACAATGTTCTCTCGTCGCCAAGTGAAGCTCACCCTTCTTGCCCACTCCATAAAATACCAATATGCCCCACAACACATACGCATGCTCAACACCCCCGCTCAAGTTACGGTCCAGTACAGCCTTCGACACGCACGCACTTGGCACCCCCCACCCTCCAGAACCGATCGCTGTAAAAACTCCCCACTGTACAAGTCCCTAGAATACTACAATGCCCTCCCTGCTAGCATTCGTGGCGTCTCCTCCTGACCTGCTTTCAAACAAGAAATCTGCTCACTGCTGATTAAGTCAATCTGCTCCTGCAGCGCTCACCCTCTCCCATACTTGTAAAATTCAAAGTGATGTAAATCACTTTCCAACTGTTTAACCCACAATCTCACCTTCTCATCAATTTATCTCTTATTGGCGATGGTGCCATCGTGAGAATAAAGAATTCAAAAAACTCCTGGTGACTTACTTGCATTGGCAGTATGGCAGACAGCTCACTTGTGTATAAGACAAATAGCAATGGCCCAAGTACACTACCTTGAGGAACACCTCTGGAGAAATCCACAGGTGCCGACAGAATATCAGCCACCTTTATTTGCTGCCTCCGATTACTCAGGTAACTTGTCAACCAGGACAGAACAGTGCCCCCAATGCCATGTTGATGAAGTACTGTGAGGAGACGCTGATGTTGTACTCTGTCAAAGACTTTTGACATGCCCACCATAATCACACCAGTATGCTTGCTCTGAGATCGTGCCAAGAGCCAGCGATTCACTGCAAGATCCAGAGCGTCTTCCGTTGAGTGGGGCTTGTGGTAGGCAAAATGCGACGCCGGTAGCAGGTGGTGGTCCTGGAGATGGGCCATGATCTGCTTCTTGACACAGTACTCTTGAAGACGAGACACAATGGGCAGCAAAGAGACTGGCCGATAGTTTCCTGCGACTGCAGTGTCCCCGCTCTTGAACAAAGGGCTAACATATGACAGTTCGAAGTATGCGGGTACAGTACCACTTGAGAGCGACATATTAATGATTCTAGCAAGATGAGGAGCAAGAACACTGGCACAGCACTGCAAAACAATACCAGGAATGCAGTCACTGCCACTAGCTTTGTGCGGGTTGTCGCAGGTTATGCGCAAAGTGTCGCGAAGCGATTGCTTATGTTTGAATTTATGTTGTATTTGACCCTGTACTACTTTTGTTGGCATTCTTTGGCTACGCGCATGTATGATGTATGCTTCAGGTAGCTGCTAGAATGCTACACACAAGTTGTACTCAGCTACTTCAGGTACACATATCGCTACATTTGAATTGAACCAGCCGGCAGTTTATCATGTTTCTTTAGGCTGGCGTGATATTGTTGTGTTTAATTGCCTTTTGAATTAGTTATTGTTCTGTGCCCACTTGGGACAAGTTTGGAAGTAATTATTCTGGATATGTTTGCAACGAGTGTTTGACTTCTGTGCATAGAGCACACAGCTAGAGCTGCGTGTTGTAGAGAATCTTACGGATTGTAGCATCCAGATACTGTCCATGCAATGGTTCCCAATAGTAATAATTTAGTAAAAGTTTCAACCAGGTCACGACACAAAGTGATCACAGATTTTATGTGGTATAGATACTGGCCTAACGGTTATTGAAACCAGGATTGCATGAAGCCGGAAGACTTCCTTTAAAAATAATACAGTTGTTCATTTACATCAGTTTGAGAGTTGCTTTTGACTTTGCACAGAATGGAAATCTTGTGGTCCGCTCACGACAGAATATGCATTTGACCGCCATCGAAGAAACTTTACGGAAGCTGTGAACTATTGCAAGAGCCTTGGGAAGGGCAGCAATTTAGCAATTCCACGTAGCGACGCTGAGCTTCAGTGTGTCTTCAATACTAAACCAGCCCGAACTACAAACTGGATTGGCATTCGATCATATTTGGTTAGCCCAAAATTGAAGTTTGTATCAGTTGATCGTAACCAAACGATTACGTACTCCAAATGGGCCAAGGATCAGCCAAGTCCACCTGCCCGGATCACTCAACTGTGTGTATCAATGTGGTATTCACCTCCACACGATACCAACGGTGAATTCTGGGATAATGCCGAATGCAAGGCCAGACTCTTGAGTGTGTGTCAACAACCAAGTAAGTACGCATGTGGGTGTCCAAACACACACACACACATACACACACACACACATACATACATACATGCACACACATACACACATACACGCACGCACGCATGCACGCACACACACACACACACACACACACACACACACACACACACACACACACACACACGCACACACGCACACACACGCACACACACACACACACACACACCATACTGACCAACCACCAAAATCTCAATCCCTTGACACGACCTACAGAATCTCTGGATTTTGCTCAAAATCCCTGGATGGCACAAAAACAAGTGAAAAAGGGCCTTTCTCGCCAAAAAAAGTTCAACTCTGCTAGATCTGCGTACAGCACAGTTCAACCCTGCATTTTTTCGACCCTGCATTGCAGTTCGATCAGTCGGCGCCCAGCTATAAGCTAGCGCCTAGCAGGGTAGGGGCTGGATAGTTTAAAATGAGGTAGTAGATAGTTAGAGCGTTCCAAAATGCCCACGTCCGGTGAAAATCGCAGTTGGAATTCGGTCTCTACGAAAGTTCTAAAGAGGAACACGGGGACTTTCCACGTTCCACTGCACACGAAAACCCTCGAAGTTGCTGAGGCCCTGATTGAACATGGCTACCCAGATCTGATATCCGTGCAGCTGACCAGTAACTTGAGCTGCAAGGCCACGTTTTATTCCCGAGACACTCTGACACAACTTTGCCGAAACGGTTTCCATCTTATGTCAGTGGGATTGTGCGTCACTCAACTGGTGCCTGATTCCGTGGAAACCCAAATCCACGATGTGCCCATCTGGGTCCAGGACGACATTATTATCGAAAGCCTGGGTGTCTTTGGATCGGCCGTTGGGCCTCTTCGCCATGGATTTTTCAAGACGAAGTCAGGGCTCGCCATTGCCACTGGTATCCGCTTTGCCACATTCTCTCTTCGCCCCAACGTGCAGATTCCATCGTATGTGAAAACATCTACGAACAACTTGTTTCGTGAACGCTACGAAGGCCAGCCTGCAACCTGTCGTAAATGGTCCCAACCGGGACACATTGCTGCAGATTGCAAACTCACCACAGGAACGACATACCCCAAGTGAACCGCGCACACCAGAACAAGCGCAACTGCAACTGTCGGAGTGCAACCTGGTGAACTTACCATACAGATTGGAGTCCAAAACGAGTCGCCAGACTCGGCACGCTCCAGCAGCAGCAGGCCCAGCACCAGCCCGAGTACTCTCTCGAGTATTGGATGTAGTACGAGTGCAACTCCTGTGGGGTCAAATTTTGGACAACCCGCAGTCAGCACTGAAGTGTTCGACACGGATTTGAATTTGAAAACTACGAAAGTCGATGAGGGGACTACTACTGAGGTTACTTCAGCGTTGAAAAACCTGACAGATACTGAGCCAGACATGTCGTCCGCACAGGGATTGCTGTCAAGCATGACAGCACACCCCAGAACTCCCCTCGCGGACGTCGAAGTAGACTTTGCAGAGCGAGATCTAGAACGAACAGAGTGACTCCTAGCAGAAGTGGCATCAAACATCAACACCGAAGCAACACCTAAGCTCCAAAAACTGCTTTCGCTCTCCATCTATGATAAAATGTTGTTTTGTTGTTATTTGAATTCTTTATTCTCACAATGGCACCATCGCCAATAAGAGACACATTTATGAGAAGGTGAGCTTGTGGGTTAAACAGTTGGAAAGTGATTTACATCACTTTGAACTTTACTGCAATGTTTCTACCCTAGGGCAAAACATGAACAAACAACAACACAATCGGACTTGAGTCTACTTCAGGCGCGTCTGAACGAGTTTGGAAGTGGGGCGGCCATGGAAGGGGGTCCGGGGGTCCTCCCCCGGGAAAAAAATTTCAAAAATTAAAAGCCAATTGCAAGCATTTCCGGGCATTTGGTGCTATTTCAGTGTACGGTAACTACAATGAAAGACTTTTTGATTCTGCAAAAAACCAAGAAGATGCTACGATCGGGGACAAACATTACCCTCCCCGGGGAAAAAAATTCAAAAATTGAAGCCAATTGCAAGCATTCCCAGGCATTTGGTGCCATTTCAGTGTACATGGACTTTTGATTCTGCAACAAACCACGATCGGGGACAAGGATTTGCCACGTTTGCGCTGAGATCATCGCGCTTTGTTGCAGTGTGCTAAAAAAAAAAAAACGGCCGAAAAAGTGGGGCGGCCATGGCCGCCCCGGCCGGTGCGGTTCCGACGCCCTTGTACTTGGTATCGAACTGACTTACAACAAAAACATGAAATCAAAGAATACAAAAGATCACAAATAAAATAACATGAACCTACACTACGGCTGCGCAGCCTGCAAGGCGCGACCTACGTGTACTCAAGATGCGCACTACACAGTACGCATTACTGGGTCTGTGGTATGCATACACCACAGTCCTCCCTTCTAAATGAAAGCACACGGGACAATCAGAATCAAGGTGACCATGTATCAATACTAACTAACAACAACCAACAGGGTAAAGCATGTTGACCGTTCTAAAAGAAAACACCACATGGCAACACAAGCGGTGCTAACCTGTCCATCTCAACAGCAGCAATAATAAAGCTACAAAATACAAAATATACACAAGTCACAGGTTCAAGCGCAAAGGCGGCCTGGAAACCCGTTGCGATCTCCGCACTGCAGGTACCACCGGGGTTCCTTCGGATGACAGTGGTGCAACAGGCATTGGTGATGACACCACAGTAGGTTTGACTTCTGCTTCAGCTTCTGTCTCGGTGGATACTGCTAACTCAACACTGGTTGCAACAGTTGCTGGTGCCGTCTCTACTGGATGCTCCGGTCGTAATACAGTTTCCGACTCCTCCTCTCTCCCCGGCACAGTCGTGAACGTGGGATGTCCAGGTCGAATCTGGTCAATATGGCGCCGCCCGCAACAAGCGTCTGCGGTCTCCACTACATACGACCTCGTACCATAACACTCAGATACTGTAGCAGGAATCCAACTTGGCTTGTTCGGTTTCCGATAATCTTGAACGAGCACTGACTCTCCCAGCTGGAACGTGCGTACTTCGCGTGAGGGTGAAGATTTCTGTTGTGCTGTTTGCTGTGCTGCCACCCGGGTTCGTACATCCGGGCGTAGGAGATCTAGTCGTGTGCGCAAACGTCGGCCCATTAATAGGTTGGAAGGTGTTTCGCCGGTAGTTGGGTGGACCGTGTTGCGATAGGAGATCAAGAACTTGTACGCTGCTTCCTGACAAGGCATCGCATCGGGGAACGCCTTCATTGCACGTTTGTAGGACTGGACAAACCGTTCTGCCAGCCCGTTGGTGGCAGGGTGGTGTGGTGCTGACATGCGGTGTCGGATACCATTCGCGCGCAGGAACGCTTCAACTTCTGCGGCGACAAACTGGGGCCCATTGTCGCTGACCAACTCCTCGGGACAGCCGTAACGAGCAAATACGGTGCGTAGACTCACGACCGTTGCCTGAGCTGTGGTGGATCGAAATGGCAAGACTTCCGGCCACTTCGAGTGTCCATCCACAATGACCAGCCACATGTGTCCTCTTAGTGGGCCAAGGAAGTCTATGTGGATGCGCTCCCATGGTCTACTGGGCCACACCCATGGGTGCAGAGGGGCCTTCTGCGGGAGATGTTGTGCTTGCTGACAGCCAAGACAGGCTTTGACCGTCTGCTCCAGAGCAGCGTCAATCTGGGGCCACCATATGTGGCTGCGGGCGAGACTTTTCATGCGAACAATGCCGGGATGTCCGCTGTGCAACTCTGCTAGAATCTCCGCATGATGGGCTGATGGCACAACGACACGATTGCCCCACAAGAGACATTCCATACTTAGACTGAGCTCGTTGCGGCGATTAAAGTATGGTTGCAAACTGGGCTTCGGACAGGCTGCTGGCCAGCCAGTCTCCAGATATCGTAGCACTTCGGACAACAGAGTGTCTCGACGTGTACTATCACGAATCTGTCTAGCTGTGACTGGCAGTGGATCTGTGAGCGACGTCTAGATATCCTCGACCGCGTCGTCACCAGCGTCACGAGTTGGTGCGCCGACCGGGAGACGGGATAAGCCATCTGCATTGCAGTGATCCTGAGTCCGCCGATAGAGAATCGTATACTGATGTCCTGCAAGAAACATAGCGTAGCGCTGTAGCCGGGCCGCAGTCATTACCGGGAATCCTTTCGAAGGGCTGAAAATTGATACCAGTGGCTGATGATCTGTCAGTAGCTCGAAATGCCAACCATAGACATAGTTGTGGAATTTCTTGACTCCCCAGACAATGCCCAATGCTTTCTTGTCGATCTGCGAGTATCGCTGTTCCGTGGCTGATAGCTTCCTGGACGCAAATGCAACAGGTTGTTCCTCACCGTCAGGCAACACATGTGATAACACAAAAAGCTCGCCAGGAGTAAGAAGCAAGTTTTGAAGCTCTGAGTGTCGTGACCACGTCCCCACCCTAGAAGCATATATGCACTGCTATTCTAACTAGTATTACCTATCTAGCATGGATGACTCCCCAGCGCCAGGCAGCCCAAAGCCTGAGCCCCCAGAGCCACTGTGGAGGTCGATGTTGCCGGCCGAATTGAAGGCCAATACCGTAATATTTGTCGACGGCCTCGCAGCCCGTTTGCTAATTGAGGACGTAGCTCGCTGTTTTATCAGCGCTTGTAATTTGGCTATTTTCAAGACGATCATTTGTGGCGTCAAGGGATGATTGCCCTCGTCTTCTGGGATGCTGGCGTGGCTAAGTGGTGCTGCCCCAAGAACTCTTCTAAGGTGAGGTAATGTTGGCTTGATGGAGTTTTGTTCGTAGCTTGTTCTTGTACGCTGTGCCGTGGCTCGTTTGTAGACACATAAATCGTGCCAATATTGGGCCAATATTGAGGGGTATGCCAATTTCATAGTTCCCTTCAAAAGATTTTGCGTGGGCTTTGGAATGTCGATCTACACCCCAAAGCAAACCTACCTGCAAAATTTGAGCGAAATCTGAGAGATCGACTTGCACATATGTTCTGGTTTTCTCAGACATGCTCTCTTAAGGCTTTCGGCCAAACGATGGCACCACACAGCAGCTATCTCGGTTAATCCATCAGATCACCGATAAAAGAGACGCCGAGCAAACAGTAATTGCTTGCTTCTTCGACCTATCTAAGGCGTTTGACCGGTTGTGGCACCAAGGACTGCTTGCAAAATTGGCCCACCTCGGACTCGATGGCAAATGCCTCCAGTGGCTTGCCTCCTATCTCACCAATAGACGACAACGTGTGCAAGTGGAGAGCAGCAAATCAACCTGGCTAAACATTCCAGCGGGGGTCCCCCAAGGCTCTGTCTTGGGGCCGCTTTTGTTCACGGCCTACACAATTGATCTGCCAACCGCCTGCATAAATGCCAACACTGAGTGCAGCCAGTTTGCCGACGACACTGCCATCATTGCCGCTCACGAGAATTTTCTAGCCGCAGAAGAGCACCTCCAGTCAGCTGTGACAACTGCGGCACAGTGGCTGAATGATTGGCATCTCCTGGTCAACGAAAGTAAGACCACTGTCATCCACTTTCACCACACCAACCGGCCACCTCCCAGACCACCATCAATCACACTCAACGATACCAACCTCACTGTGGCCTCAAGGCATCGCCACCTTGGCCTCCTCATACAGCAGAATCTATGCTGGAACTCGCATGTTGACTACATCTTCACTAAAGCGACCAGGAAGATGTTCCTTCTCCTGCGACTACGCAATTCCTTAAACACTTCTGCTCTATCCTCCATCTATCTAACCTACATCCGCCCTATTCTTGAGTATGCTTGCACTGTCCTCTCACCCCTCCCCGCAACCCTGAACGACCGGCTTTAGCGCATCCAACGGCGCGCTGCTCGCCTCTGCTTGCATCTCCCCCTCTTTGAACACAGAACCCACTCTGTGCTGCTGCACCGACTCAAATGGCCATCACTCAGCAGCCGCCGTACCCTCTCCCATATCCTTCTTGCACATAGCCTGCATCATAGATATGCACCACCACACCTTCTTGCAATTCACCTACCCCAAATACAACCCATTCGCACGCTCAGGTTCCCCCGAACCTTTGAGTTACCCACAACACGTACAAACTGGCTAAGAGACTCCCCCATCTATGCTTCTCTTGATCTCTTTAATAGCATCCCACCCAGCATCCGGCAAATCAACCCCAGACGAGATTTCAAAGCAAACATCCTACCACTTGTCATCTCTTCCGTATGTACTTGCTCACATTGCTCAGCACATCTATAGCTCCATTGCGCCCAGCCTACGTGATTAACTCCCAATTGGTATTGCCATCGCTACTGCGTCAGCAAGCAGCTAAACTTTGATCTCTCTGTATCTGATCCCCAGGCCTGTAATTATTTTTCTCTTATTGGCCACAGGCCATCGTGAGAATAAAAGAATTCAAACACTGCACCCAACCCATATGGCGATGCATCGGTTGCAAGACGAAGTGGAAGACTTGCATTGTAGTGCATGAGCACTTGGTCAGAAGCCACGAGTTGTTTGATTCTCACAAAGGCATCTTGGCATTCCGCGGTCCACTGGAACGGCTGATTCTTCTGTAACAATGCTGTGATCGGGCTGAGGACCGTTGCCATATCCGGCAAGAACCGCTGATAATACGTCACCAGACCAATGAAGCTTCTGACTTCAGAGACGTTCTTAGGTGGCAATGCTTCACCCACTGCATCAATCTTGGATGGCAACTGGTGTAGACCTTGGGCGCTGATAGTGTGTCCACCATACTGAACTTGCTCCTTGAACAACTCATACTTGCTGGGGTTCACCCGGAGTCCAGCATCGGCCAGGCGCTTGAGGACAGCTTCCAGGCAGCAGATGCTGGTCGTCATCCTCTCCAGTCAGAATGACATCATCGATGGTGCATTCAACTGGTGACAGGTCTCCCAGCAGCTGGTCCATGGCACGTTGCCACAAAGCTGGTGCTGATGCGATGCCATACGCCAGTCGATTGAGTCGGTACAGTCCCAAGTGCGTGTTCAGCGTTAGCATTGGGCGTGACTCTTCTGCTACCTCCATCTGAGTATATGCTGCTTTCAAATCGAGCTTCATGAATCTCTGACCACCCGACAATGAAGCGAATATGTCGTCGATGAGTGGGAGCGGGTGTTGGTCCACTCGCAACTGCGGGTTGACGGTGACCTTGAAGTCACCACATAGTCGAACGGTGCCATTAGGTTTCGGAACGGGCACAACTGGTGTGGCCCAGTCACTCCAATCGACACGAGACACTATTCCAGCCGCTTCCATTCGTCGAATCTCAGCTCCCACTTGGGCTTTTAGCGACAAGGGTAACTGACGAGCACAGAGGAATTTCGGCTTAGCATCTGGTTGCAGCGTCAGTTGAGCGGTAGGCAACCCTGGTCATCTCCAAATACTTCCGCATACTTGGTTTGAAGTTCTTTCACGGCTTCCATCACTGTGGGCTTGTTCTGCGCCTGGACCATCTTTGATGGCTGCCCAATCCAATGTCCACTGCTGCAACCAATCACGTCCAAGAAGCACAGGGCCAGGACCGTCCACGACATGCAGCTCCGCACTCGCCGTCTGCTGATTAATCGTCGCTTGTTCTGTGAATACACCTTTGGAGTCTAGCTTTTCTCTGGTGTACGTTCTGAATTTCACTGAACTGGGACGCAGCTTATGTTTGTCTGCAAAACGTCCTTGAAACACCGACAGAGGCATCAAAGACATAGCAGCACCAGTATCTACTTCCAACTGGACAGTGACGCCGTTCAGGATTGCCTTCGTTCGAATGGGTGGTGGTGGACGATCCGTTTCCACTCAATATAGAGCCTCATCGTCACTGGCAAACAACCCTGTGGACTGCTCCACTTGGTGGACTGTAGCTCGTGCTGACTTTGATGAGCTTGCGTCTCGTGTACTCTTCTCCTCTTGTCGACTTACAAACTCGTTGAATGTGACCACGTTTGTGGCAAGATCGGCACTCTGCATCCTTGAATCGACAAACAGCTGCCAGGTGGTCTGTACCACCACAACGGTAACAAGGTTGATTGGGTTTTGTACTCGACATGGTCACTTTGTGTACACTGGTACCCTCTGCCACAGCGTTGGACTCTGCAGACACTTCAACTGCGTCCTTCGCTGCGAGCTCCTGCGCTTTCGCGATAGAGACAGCGTTGTCAAATGTCAGACTGTCCGTGGCTAATAATTTTCTGCAAACACCAGCACTACGTAGTCCGCAGACAAACCGGTCCCAGAGGGCCTCAGGCAGATGAGCCTTGAACTCGCAAGTCCGAGCCAAACGCCTGAGTTCGGCCACGTAACTGACAATTGATTCTCCTTGCCTTTGATTATGCTGGTATAAACGGTACCTCTCACCAATTACGAGCGGCTTGGGAGCCAGATGATCTTTGAGAACATCTTTCAGTTCTTCGTACGACTTGCTGTCCGGCTCGTCAGGAGCCAACAAATCCCTCAGCAAATCGAAAGCTGGACCACCGATGACAGTTAGCATCGTGGCCTTTTTCAAGTCGTAGTCTACAATTTTATTCGCCGTGAGGTAGTGCTCAAGACGAGACGAGTACGAGGCCCACTCTCCCGCAGAGACATTGAACGGTTCGAGGGAACCAATGAGCGTCGCCATTCTTCTACAGGTTCTACAAGAACCACTTCGTCGCCAATGTTATGTTTCTACCCGAGAGCAAAACATGAGCAAACGACAACACAACTGGACTTCAGTTTATTGGTATCGAACTGACTTACAACAAAAACATGAAATCAAAGAATACAAAAGATCACAAATAAAATAACATGAACCTACACTACGGCTGCGCAGCCTGCAAGGCGCGACCTACGTGTACTCAAGATGCGCACTACACAGTACACATAACTGGGTCTGTGGTATGCATACACCACATTTACAAGTATGGGAGAGGGTGAGCGCTGCAGGAGCAGATTGAGTTAATCAGCAGTGAGCAGATTTCTTGTTTGAAAGCAGGTCGGGAGGAGACATCACGAATGCTAGCAGGGAGGGCATTGTAGTATTCTAGGGACTTGTACAGTGAGGTGTCTTTACAGCGATCGGTTCTGGAGGGTGGGAGGCGCCAAGTGCGTGCGTGTCGAAGGCTGTACTGGGCCGTAACTTGAGCGGGGGTGTTGTTGTTGTTGTTTCAAATCTTTATTCACACGATAGCCAGTGGCCAATAAGAGATAATAGTGTAAGAAAGGAGAAAGAGTGACAAAGAATTGGGTGGGCAGGGCGTAGGGGTTAATGACTACTTAAGTGTGTGGGCAGGGGTGGTCGCCACACGAGCATACAGAGTTGTGTACTTAAGTGTACGGGCAGGGGTGGTCGCTACACGAGCATACAGAGTTGTGCAACAGCAGGGATATCTCGGATTTGAAGGGAGTACGAGAAGGGATTTCGCGAAGCTGGGCAGGCAAGCAATTAAAGTAATGAAGGGCCTTGTACAGGGTAGAATGGAGACAGCGGTGAGTCCGCGGAGTTGGCAAGTGCCAAGTACGAGAGCGACGTAAATTATACGAAGGTTGCACGTTGCTAGCAGTATGCAGCGAGAGTATATGTGGTGGGGCATAATTATGGCGCAGAGAATGCGCGAAGAGTATATGTTTAACTTTAAAGCGTGAAAATAATGCTGGCCATTTGATGCGATGCAAAAGGTGGGAGTGTTCTAAGTGTGTGTAAAGGGGAAGGTGGAGACATATTCTGGCGGCTTTCCGCTGGAGTCGTTCTAGCCTGTCAAGGGAAGTGTGGGACAACGGTGTGAGAGCATTGCTCGCATATGAGAATATAGGTACACTCGGACGTCTCTTATCCGGGCACCTTGGGACCGAGTACTGCCCGTATCTCAGATTTGCCCGTATCTCAGAATAACTCATCTACCATGTATCATATCACTTTTTGAAGAAGTTTATTTGGAACGTATTGCACATGTTCAGGATACAAAAGGCACCCATTGATAAAAATGTGTGGATTACATAGGTTGGCAGTGAAAAATAAGCACTTCCGAATACGGAAAAAGTTCAAAACCCCCAAATTCGAAGTATTTGTGCTATAGGAACTCAAGCTAAAGGTGCCTGGTAGAGAGACGTGCCCGTATCTGAGGCGTCCGGATAAGAGGCGTTTGAGTGTAGTATGTATGTCTGATAGATGTGAGATAAAGAATCACTGGTGAGTGTAGAACTTAGTCTAAAAAGAATATTGAAAGACTTGAGTGATTTTTTGACTATGTATTCAACATGCTCCGTCCAACGGAGGTCATGCTGAAAGATTATTCCGAGGTGTTTGTGTTTTTGTGCTACGGTAAGCGGACTATTCCTGAGGGTGATCTGGGGTAGCTGTTCAGGGGGGCGGTTATTGTGGTAGAACGGGAGGATGACTGTTTTCTTTGTGTTAACCAGCAGGTGCCATCTTTGAAGCCAGTCTCCAGCTGCTGTGACACTCTGTTGTAGGTTTCGGGTGCAGTCTTGAAGAGTTCTCGCTATGGAAATCAGAGCGGTGTCATCTGCAAATTGGCTACATGTTGTGCCGGGATTCTCACATGCGTGTGGAAGGTCTATGGTGTAGACGAGGAATAGAAGCGGCCCAAGAACAGATCCCTGATGGACACCGGCAGGGATCTCGAGGAAAGGCGATAGGTCGCCATCCACCTCGACCCTTTGCTGACGCCCCAACAGGTACCGTCGGAACCACTCCAGGGCGTTGCCCTGGACACCATAGTGGGAGGGTTTTGCTAGAAGGCCTGCATGCCACACACGATCGAAGGCCTTGCTTAGGGCCGGGTTCCACTGCGGCTCCGCTGCTCCGCGGCACTTGGCTGCATGCAGCGGAGCAGCGCGGATCCACTGTAACTCGCTATTCGCGGTACCTCGGTCATGGTCCACACTTTTTGATGACGTTTCACCTGTGTTGTGAACCCTCTGGTTCTCTAAAGTATCAGGAACGAACGACCCCACACGGCACGAGGACAACTATTTATTCTCAACAATATCTTTCACTTCCATCGACTAATAACAATGAACAATGAATGGAACAACTGAATGAACTGAACTAACTAACACTAAAACCACCAGGTAGTTATAGCGTGAAAATGACAGCGTATATGAGAAAAGCATACACATACAACATACAACTACAGCGCACACAGCAAACCGCACATAGCGCATGTAGTGTATACTACGTCGTAAACATCAGCGGTACGGCGGAGTCGGGATACAGCTGCATTGGAACGAACACCATGTCACAAGCGAGAAGGCCTTTCACTCTCGAGAACTTGTGGTTTCACAACATTCTCCCCACCAAAGGGCTTCTCACCGCCGTACAACAACTCACAAGTCAAACGATTTGGGGCTTACTACGCGTCATCTGCTGCTGCGGTGGTGGCCATGGTAGAATATCACTGATGCCCACCACTTCAGACAACTCGACATCGCGAAGCTCGCCGCTGTGGGCTGTCGCACACGACACTGTCACCGATCCACTTCGACATGGGGCGGACGATAGACCAGACAACACACAACGGATAAGCTTGCAGATCTTGGCTGTCACACATGACACCGTTACTGGGCCACTGCCTCGTGGGGCGGACGCTGGACCGGATAACATACATCTAATTTCCATGTTCCACACAGTCTCGCCGCTCACTTTTTCCGTGCTAACCAGTAGTATCGCCCTTCTTATTTTCTCGGCTTCTACGCCTTGCGTTTCTAAGTCTTGCGCCTCCAACTCTTGCGCCACCAACTCTTGCGCCTCCAACTCTTGCGCCTCCAACTCTTGCGCTAACTCTTGCGCCTCTAACTCTTGCGCCTCGACGTCTTGCGCCTCTACGTCTTGCGCCTCTACGTCTTGCGCCTGCACGTCTTGCGCTTCTACGTCGTTCGCCTCTACGTCGTTCGGCCGAGACTCCAGCTGCTTCTGAGCGTCTCCGACCGATGTCGTCATGCACTGCACCGACCCAGTGGGCCTTGGATCTGATCCTCCCACTGGCTTCGAATGCTCCTCTGACCGCTGCTTGTCTGTAAGCAAAGTCTTCCACGCCTTGTCAGGCGTCCTTTCGCGTGTGGCAAGCAAATCTCGCTTTGCTCCCTCATATTTACTGCTGGCGATGCGCTCGTTAATCTTCTTGAGCTTTTCGTTAAACTCTGCGCGGAGCGCACACTCTTGTTGTCTAGCACTGCGCTCTTCAAACTCCTCGCTCTGTCGGAGCCTCTTCTCCACGTATTCTCTCAACCTATCGCCTTCATATCCATACCGAATTCCGTTGGCGATAAAGCTGGCTTCAATGATCCATAGTTCCTGTGCCATGCTCGGTTCGTATCCTGGCGTGGTCGCCAAATGTTGTGAACCCTCTGGTTCTCTAAAGTATCAGGAACGAACGACCCCACACGGCACGAGGACAACTATTTATTCTCAACAATATCTTTCACTTCCATCGACTAATAACAATGAACAATGAATGGACAACTGAATGAACTGAACTAACTGAATAACTAACACTAAAACCACCAGGTAGTTATAGCGTGAAAATGACAGCGTATATGAGAAAAGCATACACATGCAACATACAACTACAGCGCACTCAGCAAACCGCACATAGCGCATGTAGCGTATACTACGCTGTAAACATCAACGGTACGGCGGAGTCGGGATACAACTGCATTGAAACGAACACAATGTCACAAGCGAGAAGGCCTTTCACTCTCGAGAACTTGTCGTTTCACAACATTCTCCCCACCAAAGGGCTTCTCACCGCCGTACAACAACTCACAAGTCAAACGATTTGGGGCTTACTACGCGTCATCTGCTGCTGCGGTGGTGGCCATGGTAGAATATCACTAATGCCCACCACTTCAGACAACTCGACATCGCGAAGCTCGCCGCTGTGGGCTGTCGCACACGACACTGTTACCGATCCACTTCGACATGGGGCGGACGCTGAACCAGACAACACACAACCGATACTTTTACCAAGCTCGCCGATGTGGGCTGTCATACACGACACGGTCACTGGTACACTGCTTCGATCCGGGGCGGGCGCGGAACCCGAGAACACACATCCGATCTCTGTGTTCCACACAGTCTCGCCGTTGACCTCTTCCGTGCTAACCAGTAGTATCGCCCTTCTCGTTTCCTTATCTTCTACGCCTTGCGCTTTTATGTCTTGCGCCTCTAACTCTTGCGCCTCTAACTCTTGCGCCTCTATCTCTTGCGCCTCTATCTCTTGCGCCTCTAACTCTTGCGCCTCCAATTCTTGCGCCTCTAACTCTTGCGCCTCTTGCGCCTCTACGTCGTTCGGCCGAGACTCCAGCTGCTTCTGAGCGTCTCCGACCGATGTCACCATGCACTGCACCGACCCAGTGGGCCTTGGATCTGATCCTCCCACTGGCTTCGAATACTCTTCTGACCGCTGCTTGTCTGTAAGCAAAGTCTTACACGCCTTGTCCGGCGTCCTTCCGGGCGAGGCAAGCAAATCTCGCTTTGCTTCCTCATAATATGAACCGACGGCGATGCGCTCGGCCATCTTCTTGAGCTTTTCGTTAAACTCTGTGCGGAGCGCACACTCTTGCCTTCTAGCACTGCGCTCTTCAAACTCCTCGCTCTGTCGGAGCCTCTTCTCCACGTATTCTCTCAACCTATCGCCTTCAAATCCATACCGAATTCCGTTGGCGATAAAGCTGGCTTCGATGATCCATAGTTCCTGTGCCATGCTCGCTTCGTATCCTGGCGTGGTCGCCAAATGTTGTGAACCCTCTGGTTCTCTAAAGTATCAGGAACGAACGACCCCACACGGCACGAGGACAACTATTTATTCTCAACAATATCTTTCACTTCCATCGACTAATAACAATGAACAATGAATGGAACAACTGAATGAACTGAACTAACTAACACTAAAACCACCAGGTAGTTATAGCGTGAAAATGACAGCGTATATGAGAAAAGCATACACATACAACATACAACTACAGCGCACACAGCAAACCGCACATAGCGCATGTAGTGTATACTACGTCGTAAACATCAGCGGTACGGCGGAGTCGGGATACAGCTGCATTGGAACGAACACCATGTCACAAGCGAGAAGGCCTTTCACTCTCGAGAACTTGTGGTTTCACAACAACCTGCCTGCGCGCGCGCGCGCGCGCGCGAAATCAAACAAATCCTCGTGTTCTGGCCTGCGCAACGAATTAATATTTGAATTTTAAAATTCTGGCGTACAAAACAATGCAAAGTACGGGAAGCAGGTCGAGCCGCGACCGCGGCTCGCAGTTTTTGGTCAAGAATCGTAGCGAAAGCTCGCGGTGAGCCGCGGACTCGCTGCTCCAGCTCGAGCCGCGGTCACTATGGTAATGATGACGTTTCAAGCCGCGAAAGATGAGCAGCGGGGCAGCGGAGCCGCAGTGGAACCCGGCCCTAAGATCGAAAAAGCAGGCATTGACGTGTTTCCCGTCGTCTCTCGCAGTGGAGAGGGTATGGACGAGACGGGCGAGTTGCTGCTCAGTGCCGTCTTTCTCACGGAATCCGGACTGCAGGTTGGGCAGGTGGGGTGTGATGTGCTTGTAGAGGAGTTGATGTGCAATTTTTTTCTTGGATTTTTGATGTAGTGCTCAAGAGAGAGATGGGTCTGTAATTTGTTGGTTGGGTTGGGTCACCGGGCTTGGGTACTGGAGTAATGGTGGCATCCTTCCACTCCCGTGGGATTTCTCCGGTTTGGAACGATAGATTAAAGAGGGACGATAGCGACGTTGCAAGTTCCTTAGCCGCTTCTTTGAGTAGGCAGTTTGGAATAGAGTCGAACCCGGGGCTTTTATTGGTATCAACTCCGCGGAGGAGTTTTTCGACCTCAGCTTGGGAAGTCGAGATTTCTTGAAGGGGACTGAGGATGTCAGGGGTGGTGTTGATGGCTGGAGTTTGCTCATCCGCATTGGCCACGGACAGCTTGCTCTGTGAAATGAAGAATTCGTTGAGGGCAGCGGCTTTTTGTGCTGGTGTCGTTGCAGGAGTTGCTTGGCTGACGAGTTCGGGTATGCGTTGTTTTGTAGCTGTAGTTAGGTGCTTCATGAGGCGGTGTAGGGAAGTAGAGGAGGCTGTTGAGTTGTTTACGAAATCCGATTTTGCACGACGCAGGAGGGTGGTGACACGGTTTCTTTGGGCAGTGAACGTGTTCCAGTCATCGGGCGAGCGTGAGTGGAGGTATATTATTCTGTGTTTTCTGTGCTTATCCTTGATCTCTTTCAAGAGGCCCTTTGATATCCATGGTCGTGCTGGCACGTTCTTCCTGTCCCAAGGGGGGTGAGTGCGAGTAACTTGGCAGTGTTCTTGGGCGATGCTCAGGACTTTGTCGTGCCAGGATTGCCAGAAGGTGTCAGCTGGGCATGGGTCGTGTTCGTTTGGATGGTGGTTGAGATTTGTGCGTGAAAGGGCTTCTCGAAGAAGGTGGATAGTTTTTTATTTTTTTATTTTTTTTTACTATGTTCACATTCCCAGCTCGAAAATAATAAAGAAAGACAATGATACTGAGACGAACGTGACAACTATTGAGCAGGGGCTGCACCGAGACGCAGCAGTGATGGTGGGGCATTGATGGCTCTGCCGACCTGAGGTCTCGGCATCACGGCCAAAAACACGCACCAAAAACAAAAGATAGAGCTGTACGAGTCAGCAAAATGAAAAGAAAGGAAGGGTTAACATCAGCGAGTGTGCGGGAGAAACTGTGAGACTATTAACAAATTACAAGGGCTGTTACTGAGAGGAGCATCATCATGGCTGATCATGGCGAGTCGGTTTTCTGAGCCAGTTGTGGTGCATAGATAGGGATAGAGGAGAACGACGAGAGCATCATCATAGCGAGTCGACCGCCCAGAACCAGTTTGTGCTTCGCAGATGGCGATAAACATTAGTTTTGAATGCTTGCATTCCCTTGCTGTGGGGAGGCTGGGACAGAAGAGCGGCGGGGAGGGAGTTCCAGTCACTAATACTGCAGTGTGGGAACGAGCGCTTTAATGCCAGCGGGACAGATGCAAGCAGCTGGTGTTGGAGCTGGTGGTCATGGCCAATGACGCTACCATGCTCGCTGCGAGTTCTGGGGCTGGATGAGGGGAAATAGCGCGGTGGCAAAACAGAAAGCAGCTGCGGAGGGCCAGGCAGGTAATGCAGCTTGTATAGGCAGGCAAGCGAGGCAACAGTACGACGGATGGCCAGGCTAGGTAATAGTGCACCTGGACCGATGATTCGCAGAGCACAGCGTTGGATATGATCCAGGCGTTGCAGGTAGCTGGGCGGAGCACCTATCCAGATGAGGGGGGCATACTCCATAACTGGTCGAACAAATGCCTTGTATACTGTGGTGTGGCCGGCTGGGGAGAGAATGTGCGCTGCACGGCGCAGGAAGCCCAGGCGTTGTTTGGCTCGAGTGGCAACCTTCCGGAGATGAGTGCTGAATGACAGCTTCGAGTCAAAGGTCACTCCAAGTAAAGAGAGAGCCTTCTCCTCAAGGACAGGAGTGCCGCCGAAGACAATGCGAGGCAAATTGATGGGGTTCTGCGGAGAGTGGCGGTCATGGCTTGGGACTTCGACGGTTCGAAGGAGATGCGCCATCTGCGGCCCCACTGATGCAAGCGAGCAACAGAAGTCTGGAGGCTCAATGCTGCGTCGGCTGGGGATGTGTCGAGGGATATCAGGCTGTACAAGGTAGTATCGTCGGTGTACGCCTCTAGGTGGGCTCCGGGTGACAGGGTCTCTGAGGCGTTTTTCACGTAAATCAGGAAGAGTGTAGGGCCGAGTATGCTCCCTTGGGGAACTCCTGCTGATATGGTATACAGCGATGAGGTTTGGCCGCCCACCAAGCATTGAATGGACCGTCCACCTAGGTAGGAAGAGAGCCAGGTATGCAGGGGGCCGCCAATGCCAAGATGGCGGACTTTGTGGAGGAGGCCAGCATGGGACACACGGTCGAATGCTCCGGCAATATCCACGGCTAGAATACGTGCCGCACCGCCTCGGCCGACGGCTGTGATCCAGGCGTGGTGTAGAGCCTGTAGCGCATCTGAGGTCCCGAGGCGGCGACGAAACCCAAACTGGTGGGGTGTCAGGAGTTTGTAACGCTCAAGGTGATTCATGAGCTGACGATTGATAACGCTCTCCATGATCTTAGAGATTATGCTCAGCAGTGAAACTGGACGATAATTCCTTAGGGCGGATCGTGAAGATCGCTTGTGGATTGGAACCACGCTGGCAGTCTTCCACATTTGTGGCTGGACTCCGTGCTGGAAGCAAAGAGCAAAGAGCTGACACAGTGGCTTGGCAAGTTCTCTGGCGCATTCCTTCAAGACACGAGCGGAAATACCGTCGGGTCCAGTCGCCTTTGAGGCATCCAGGCGAGCTAAAAGCCGGTGGACTGCATCCGGGCGAAAGTGGACTGTCGTTAGTGGAGGTGCGTCAGCGAATGCCGTGTCCGGTAAGTCCATCGTGGTAAGGTCGCGGCCTTGCACACTGCACTTGCGGGAAAAGAAACGTGCGAAAGCCTCCGATTTCTCATAGCTTGTGGCCCTCTCGCAACCTTCACTATCAACAAAGTGCTGTCTGTCCATGACCAGAATGTGGTGCTTCTGGATCGTGGAGGGGAGTTGTTAATTATGGGGAGCAGTTGATTATTGATGTGGCCACTGATAGTAGTGTGATCGGATGCGCCAAACGGTGGAAGTGATTGGATATGAACATCATTGCTGTGGAGTGAGGAGATAACAAGGTCTAGACATGAGAGAGGTGTTTGTCGGTGGATGTAAGTAGGGAATCTGACATGTTGTGTGAGGCCGTATGTGTGTAGAAGAGTTTGTATGTCGTCCCCAAGGCGATCTGTTCTGTCTGTGGTGAGCCACGCACTGTTCTTGGCATTGAAGTCTCCAAGTAGTAGGTTGTTGTTATTGTTGTTGTTGTTTGAATTCTTTATTCTCACGATGGCACCATCACCAATAAGAGATAAATTTATGAGAAGGTGAGATTGTGGGTTAAACAGTTGGAAAGTGATTTACATCACTTTGAATTTTGAAGTATGGGAGAGGGTGAGCGCTGCAGGAGCAGATTGACTTAATCAGCAGTGAGCAGATTTCTTGTTTGAAAGCAGGTCGGGAGGAGACGTCACGAATGCTAGCAGGGAGGGCATTGTAGTATTCTAGGGACTTGTAAAGTGGGGAGTCTTTACAGTGATCGGTTCTGGAGGGTGGGAGGTGCCAAGTGGGTGCGTGTCGAAGGCTGTACTGGGCCGTAACTTGAGCGGGGTGTTGAGCATGCGTATGTGTTGTGGGGCATATTGGTATTTTATGGGGTGAGCAAGAAGGGTGAGCTTCACTTTGCGGCGAGAGAACATCGTCGGCCATTTGAGCCGATGGAGCAGTGTTGAATGATCCAGAGGAGTGAAGAGGGGGAGACGGAGGCAGATTCTGGCCGCCTTGCGCTGGATTCGCTCAAGACGGTCAAGGGCTGCAATTGAGAGCGGGGTGACAGCAATGCATGCATATTCAATTATAGGCAGGATATATGTTTTGTAAATGAGAGAGAGTGATTTAGTGTGTAGAGTTGATTTGAGCCTAAAGAGAATATTAAAAGATTTTACGGCTTTCTTCAGCACAAAGTCAATGTGGGCTGACCATCTTATGTCGTGCTGAAAGATGATGCCGAGGTGACGATGTGTTACTGTTTCTAGTAGGGTTTGGCCAAGTTTTATTTTGGGTAGTCATGGTGGGGGTCGGTTAGCATGGTAGAACGGGAGGATGACGGTTTTCGTTTTGTTGACTAGCAGGTGCCAGCCCTCTAGCCATGCTGCTGCGGCATCGACGCTTCTTTGTAGCGCAGCTTTGTACGGTGTCGTCCGCGAACTGGCTACACGAGGTTGTAGCATTTTCACAGGCAGTGGGCAGGTCAATGGTGTACGCCAGGAACAGAAGTGGTCCCAGGACCAAGCCCTGGGGCACTCCCGCTGGTATTGGTATGAAGGCGGATGTTGTGCCTTCAACCTGCACCCGCTGTCTGCGTCCTGACAAGTAGGCTTCGAGCCAGTTGTGAGCCTTGCCGTCGACACCGTAGTGGCTCAGCTTTTTCAGCAAGCCTTGATGCCATACACGATCAAAGGCTTTACTGAGATCGAAGAAACACGTTACAACATGCTTCCCCGCATCCCTTGCTGTGGATATCTGGTGGACGATCCGTGCGAGTTGCAGTTCGGTCCCGTCTTGTTTCCTGAAGCCGGATTGGTTGGAGGGTAAGTGTGGTGCTATGTGATTGTACAGACGAGAGTGGACTATTTTTTCTTGTGTTTTTTTGATATTATACTGAGCAGGGAGATGGGTCGGTAGTTGGTAGGATGGGAGGGGTTGTCCAACTTTGGGATGGGTGTAATAGTTGCGTCTTTCCAATCCTGTGGTATTTCTCCGGTTCTGAAGGACAGATTGTAGAGACTAGTGAGAGATGGGGAGATTTCCTTTGCAGTTTCTTTCAGGAGCCGAGTTGGGATGTTGTCAAAGCCTGGGCTCTTGCCAGTGTCTAGACTGCTTAGAAGCTTCTCGACCTCTTCCACTGTTGCTGCGATTGTATTTAGAGTATGACTGATGTCAGGGGTAGTGTTGATGTCTGGTGTAGTACAGGTGGTCTTGTCGATGGACTGTTGGCTTTGGAAGATAAAGAACTTGTTGAGAGCTGTTGCCTTCTCCATAGCCGTGGCTGCAGTGGAGTTGGCTGTCGATAGTGTGGGAATTGTTTGCTTAGGCGGTTTCTTCAGGTGCTTCAGTAGACGGTGGAGGTTTGTACCCGTTGACGTTGTTTGCTGGACAAATCGAACTTAGCCTGTCGCAAAAGAGCGGTTACTCGGTTACGCTGGGCTGTGTACAGTTTCCAATCTGAGTCTAGTTGGGTCGCCTTGTAGGTGCGGAACTGTTTGTGTGTGTGTTGTTGTTGTTTTGAATCTTTTTTCTCACGATAGCCAGTGGGCAATAAGATATAATAGTGAACTCTCTCTCTCTCTCTCTCTCTCTCCATCTCTCTCTCTCTTTCTTTCTCTCTCTCTCTCTCTCTCTCTCTCTCTCTCTCTCTCTCTCTCTCTCTCTCTCTCTCTCTATCTCTCTCTCTCTCTCTCTCTCTCTCTCTCTCTCTCCGAGAAGGGATTTCGCGAAGCTGGGTGGGCAAGCAATTAAAGTAATGAAGGGCCTTGTACAGGGGAGAATGGAGACAGCAATCAGTCCTCGGAGTTGGCAAGTGCCAAGTACGAGAGCGACGTAACTCATACGAAGGTTGCACTCTTGCTGGCAGTATGCAACGAGAGTATATGTGGTGGGGCATAATTGTAGTGCAGAGAATGCGCGAAGAGTATATGTTTAACTTTAAAGCGTGAAAATAATGTTGGCCATTTGATGCGATGCAAAAGGTGGGAGTGTTCTAAGTGTGTGTAAAGGGGAAGGTGGAGACATATTCTGGCGGCTTTCCGCTGGAGTCGTTCTAGCCTGTCAAGGGAAGTGTGTGACAACGGTGTGAGAGCATTGCTCACATAATATTTATGAGAATATAGGTAGTATGTATGTCTGATAGATGTGAGATAACGAATCACTTTTTTCTTGGATTTTTGTTGTAGTGCTCAAAAGAGAGATGGGTCTGTAGTTTGTTGGTTGGGTTGGGTCACCAGGCTTGGGCACTGGAGTAATGGTGGCATCTTTCCACTCCTGTGGGATTTCTCCGGTTTGGAATGATAGATTGAAGAGGGATGATAAGAACAGTGCAAGATCCTTATTTTCCTTAGAAACTCATGGGCGATCGTTTTTGATTCTCTCCTGGCGGTTTGAATTCGCTGCAGTCGCGACTTTCAGCAACCGCATCATCCAGAAACTCGTGCAGCTGCGCAAGCAACATGTCGTCCAGTTCATTGATGTATTTTGCAGTCGTCGTAGCTGCGAGGCTTTACATCAAGCCTCTGCGAAAGCTCCGTATCGTCTCCAGTGACACTGACAGTCCACTAGTGGCCCATAGATTCGTACAACACAGGTAAGGGATAAGCGCGCATGGTCGAACTGTATGACACAGACTGTCAGTGCACGGAACACAGTGATGAGAAGTGATTTTATTGGTGCGTGGTGGTCTGCCTGTTCGCCTCATCTGAAGGTATCGTTTGAATGTCGGGTCAAAACTCCTACAGCTACCATTCTGGCAGTTGCACTGCACGAGGAAGAGGCAAAGGCGATCGTCAAAATCGGGCCTAATGATTGAAACAATCAAGGAAGCGCAGCGTAGCTTGAAGGCGACAAAAAAAATATCAATGTTTTGCACGGTGACGCACTTGCAAATGCGCCCAGTGACACCATCAGCGATGAAAACTAGAAGGTCAGCCCAACAGACGATACAGTAGTTATCTATCTACCGTCCCTTGGTTGATTTTTTAGTTCTGGTGCGCATTTGTACAAATGCTTGAGTTTTGAAGTGAAGTGCACATTCCTAAGTCGGATCCAGTAAATAGCAATAATATGCTGCAAGTACATGTACTCATCCCCAGTTTTTATATACTGGTGTGTACGTATTCTGATAGGCATTTGGTCAGCTTCCAAGGAACAACAAGGAATGGAATATTGGCTCTTTACTGATTTTCGTCGTACTCAGCAAGGAGCTAATGAGTACTGTTCAACTTTATCCCAAACTGGTAAACTTGCACGTCCACCAAGTACTGATGACTACAATGCAATAACTAAACGCTTTCCCATAGAGCAGACTTCACTATTTTGGGTTACTGGTCTGGATGGCAACTGTGTAGCAATCCGCACTGGTGAAGCTCCGTCTGATCAGCACAACGAACCTTGCTCAACTGTCCTCCCATTCCTTTGTGAACGTTGGGAAAGTAAGTGAAAAATTGATAATGCTGCAAAAGAATCTCTTCTAGCAGTCCTCTAACATGGTATAATTTAGTACCGGGCAGTGGTGCCTCAGGAGGAATGACAAGGGGAAAGGGAAACATCATTTCAGGCATGAAGCAATCATGCCGATTACTCATCACTTACTCATTGTGATCGTACTCGATACTTGCTAACAATAGAGAGGTTTGATCTCTGTCACTACAGCCACTGTCCTGTCCTGTTGTCATCAAGTGCTTGTTCACACTATTGTTAAACAGCTCAGCACAATGTTGTAGCCTGAAAGCAGTTTAGTCCCACCACTCCTCACACCTCTTTTAAACAAAATACAAAAATAGATTTTTGTTTTTTTGTTTACACAGGTGAGTGTGGGTATGATGGTCAGTATTGTGAGCGTTAGTGTGAGTGTGAATGTGTGTCTCTGTGTTTGGGTATTTGCGTGTTTGTGTGTGCCTTTGCTTCAAGGATGGTGTACATTTACCAAATATGGTGTGTTGTCATTCCACCTTGTGTTGCATGATATAGGTCCACCACATTTGTTTTTCTCTTCAATACTGATGATGGCCCATGGCTGAACATTTGATCGAGAAATTAAAAATACGCAGTGAAGAGACCACTTACTTTGAGAATGGTGTGTGAAGGGTTTTCAGTGTCATGGAATGGCTGCAGGGCATCTTGCGCTCCTTCAGAAAAGTATGAGCAATCGTGAGAATAGAAACAAAATATGGGGTGCTAAGTCACTGCTAACAATTGACCCAAGATCTGTAGACAAAGATGAAATCTAACTACAACCATGCACCACATGTGTAGATATTTCAGCGTGGGTGGGATAACAATAGATAACAAGTGGACCGCTGGGCAGAACTAACGACGTGCTGATATCCTGCCGATCAGATTTAGTGGGAATGTGTTCGGTTTTTATTAATTTTTTATGTAAGTTTGGTCTCATTGTGTGGATATAGACAGGTTCGAAAACATACTAGCCCTGCAAGTACAGGGTAGGATTTCCAAACAATTATCTCTAAATACATGATGACATTCAGGATGTGTAATCGAATTCATGGTTATGTGGGTGGGTTGGTAATGGATGAATCTGTCTAAGGATTCATATTGAACACATCTTCCGTTTGACAACAATTATGAGGTTTCGAAAGAGGAAACAATGCAGTGAGCATACAAAAGTTGTTTGTGAAAGTAATCCAGAGCTCAACTGAAGAGCGGAGTGCTTGCAACAATTTCTTCTCACACATGGTTTCAAATCTTTATTCTCACGATGGCCTGTGGCCGATACGAGGGAATGGAGTGAGATTTACACCATATAGAGAGGTGTTCTTGTTCTTGTTGCGTATCCAGGACCAGAATGCAGTGGTTTTCTAGTGAGCGTTTACGATGCTCTGCCAAACTTCGCAGCTGCCAAAGAGCAGTGCGGCTCTGGATCATTATTCAATCCTGAGAATAGGTTCCACTCATCTTCATGTGCTTATAAGTACCTGGCATACAACACGATGAAGAACAACAAACATTACCAGTACTGGACTACTGATCCCAACAAGGTTTTGCACTTTGGACAAAACTCAAGTTGGTACGATGCCGTTTTGGTTGACGGTGATGCCACTCATCTCTACTTGACAGCATGTTTTGGTAAGAGTTCGATCAGGCACTGGTGTGTTTGTTAACATTACTGGTCTTTCAGTACGAGTATGTTTGTTACCCTACAGTACTCCAATTAGAGGGCTGAAACGGATATTTTGAACCATCCGCCATTTACCTTCACAGAGTAAGCATGCATGATGCTGCAAGCATTTGAACAGAAAAAAAGTAGATTAAGTACAGTAAGGAGGTGGTAAAACAGTGCAAAGAAGAAGATAGCTAAAGTAAACAGCGAAAATGCGTGACCTATACACAAAGCAATAATGATACAAAGGTGCAAGTGCAAAAAAACTCAATAAGCGTGGCATGTAGTGCGACAACAAGAGACAACCACTGGACATATTGCGCACTTGAACAATACAAAAACCGATAATCATAAAAAATTGCAAAAAAACTACTAGTTATGTTTGCTGAAAAAGTGTTGAAAATTCCAGCATGCACATGATAGAATAATATAGATTATTCGTTCGATGAAGGACGAAATTATTCGAAAGATTATTCGTTCGAAGATTTCGTGTTTGGTTTATGGTCCTGTCAACTGGGCCTTTGAACTTTTGGGAAATGGAGGCCAAGGCTACTACCATCACACTGACTAACTTGATATATGAAGTGATTTGGCTTTTTTTAACATGGTTGTAAAATGACGTTTCTTCAGCCACTTCTAGGCAAGCTACGTCCAAATAAATTGTTGCAAGTGGAAGTGCTATCCTTCATGCCTGTTGTCTCAAAAATGGGAATGATCCCACTTTGGAAAGTGTCTTGAATCATGTCCTACTTTCATAGTTTTCTCAGTGTTCAAATAATTGGTGTGTCATTTTTTAACAAATTTGTAAAATGGCATCACAAACTGGGGTATTCGGTCATCAATGTTCTGAAGTTGATAGATCTCACTTCAAGGAATGCTAGTGGATGAAAATTAATCTGTCAACTGCATTGCATGAAGTAGAAGTTGCGACTTCGGCGATGATTTTGTTTAGGAATGGGTTTGCTTCCACACTGGAGCTCGCGCTATTCCGCCGACGACTTGACACTTGACTGACTCACGACTGCTATCCAGAGAACACGAGAAGTCCATCGAACCTTCGACTTGGCAAACCTGCAAGAAAGCACCACTCCCTGCTCAATACACAGTGTTTCGGGGAATTCACCCCTCATCAGTTGAGCTCGAGTAGGCTGAGGAAGATTGTGCCTGAAGAGCACCACTTATATAGTGCTGTCCAGGCACAAACATCACCAGAGATACAAACTTACAGAGACACTCCGTTTCCAGTGCGGCAAACACCTCGTGAACACCAGATAGCAGTGTGAGTCAGTTATCGCTCCTGGACGGTGAGAACAGACGTAGAGGACCCTCGATCATTCACTACGCTGCCACCTCCAAACAAACTGGTCGAACGCCCGCGCTGGGCACAACAATACGCGGACAGGTTTGCCGAGTCGAAGGTTCGATGGACTTCTCGTGTTCTCTGGATGGCAGTCGTGAGTCAGTCAAGTGTCAAGTCGTCGGCGGAATAGCTCGAGCTCCAGTGTGGGAGCAAACCCATTCCTAGACTGCATTGTATGCTGCCGCAAAGTTGTGTTTTTGTATTTGTAACTAGTGGCTGTGTCATACGGTAGAATTGGATAGGTAGCATAGCATCGCAGCAATGTTTTCGTTCTCACAGAGTGTATCCCGTGATCTTCTGTTCTTCATTGTTGTCTTTAGTGATGGCAAGACGGCCTGACGTCGTCCAAAGGCCCTGCGGAAGCAATTCACTGCCCTCCTCGTCCATTCAGGGGCTTATTTTACACATTTTACACAGCAAAGCGCCCACTACTAGGTATACCGACGTGGCAGGGAGAATTAAATTATATGCACCAAATTTTCTGGTCAAATAAACTGGCTCTCATTTGCCACCACCCATGTTTCGATACAGCCATCCGGAGCAGAGAAACAGCCAGAAGAAAAATGCTAAATGTTAAAAAAGCCAAATCACTTCATAGTGCCAAAAGAAGAAGCTAAGCGTCATATGTCTCGCAAGTTCTCCCAAATTGTGTAAAATACGGAAAAGTCGGCAATTTTAACTGAAACATTGTGCAGAAAAGAAGAAAAAACAAGACCCATTATGTAACAAAGCTGGATTCGTACCTGCTACCTCTCGCACATGTCGCAGGGGCTATACTGTAGCGTTGGTCATGCGTTGGTCACGCTACAAGCTCAAGCGCACTGTTCAATACGATGTTCGCTACAAGTTCAGCATTTGTGTATCGCTCAGCGTACTGTTCAATACGACGTTCGCTCTACCATACAACGGTCGCATGACAGTACGTTGCTGTTTGTGATTATTTTCCATAAATTGCATTTATTTTATCTTTCACGATGAGTTCAGAGTTTTACTGCTGGAGGCAGTTTTGCCGTTCTAGAGGGAGAGAAAATTGTTAATAAAGTCAGTTTCGAGTTGTTAGGTTGTTTTGCCTCCAGGCACGCTACAAAATTGGTGGCAGCGGTAAAGTTTTGTTCTAGTTGCATGTTTTCCGACGTAATGGCCGCTACACATTTGTGACAGCCGTCAATTTTAGTTTTAGTTTTCATCCACGTTTCGCTGAAGGAGCACCCGCCATCACCCGCCGCTGCCCCAGTTCCGCTGCTCCTGTCGCCCGCCACAACTAGCCAGTCATGATGGCAGCCAGCGTGTCTCTAGGGATTGGGCTCCATGACAGATAGTGCTAGCGTCTCAAAGGATGGAGCTCCATGTACATTGCCAGTGTAAGCTAATTCCAGATATGGCATTTTCTTTCCTGTCTTCCTTCAGTCTTCCTGTTCTCTTCAGTCTCGCTTTATGCGAGCGTGTGAATTCAGTTTAGTCTCGTCTGATCATGGTGAACCACGGTCTATCTAATTAATCTGGGACGATGTTAAAATATAACATAGTGTATTCAGTTCGGTTCCGAACTGCGGTTTTCCTGGCGGGTTGCGCCAGCGTTTTACAGGAAGTGTAATGAGGTTTCCCTTTTTAATCCGTGAGATAGTTTTGACCCCGGTGTGCTTCTATTTTTATGATTTGTTATCAGTTCATTTCTTCTGTCTACTCTTTAAACGTTATAATTTCTGATATTATTTGCCATTAGCATCCCCCCACCTCACAACAGAGCAACGAGTTTTGCATTAAGCTGGGAGTGCCGATTCGAGCAACTGGTATAATGGCTCTACTTGGAGCCCCTAGATGGCTCGCAGCTGAGCCAGCAAATGACTCCGCATGGAGCCGGCAAATGACTCCGCATGGAGCCGGCAAATGACTCCGCATGGAGCAGGCGAATGACTCCGCATGGAGCCGGCAAATGACTCCGCATGGAGCCAGCGAATGACTCCACATGGAGCTGGCAAATGACTCCGCATGGAGCCGGCAAATGACTCCGCATGGAGCCGGCGAATGACTCCGCCTGGAGCCGCCGAATGACTCCGCATGGAGCCGCCGAATTACTCCACATGGAGCTGCCAATTACTCCGCATGGAGCCGAATGACTCCGCATGGAGCCGCCAATGCCTCCGCATGGAACCGCCAATGACTCTGAATAGAGCCGCCAGATGCTAGATATATAGAGATGCATAACCAGTTGAGAGCATATATAGAGATGCATAACCAGTTGAGAGCATATATTCTCGTGGACTATACAGATACCGTCACGTGTGCGCCAGAAACATGAGTTGAGCTAGTGGGTGGGAGGGTGGGAAGGAAATTGTTTGGGAACACCTGTTCCGCAAACAGGGATCAGATAAAGAGAGATCAAAGTTTAGCTGCTTGTGGAAATAGTAGCGATGGCATTAGGGAGTTTATCACAATGGAGCTAGATGTGCTGAGCAATGTGAGCAAGTACATCCGGAAGATATGACAAGAGGTAGGATGTTTGCTTTGAAATCTCGTTTGGGGAACCTGAGCGTGCGAATGGGTTTGTTGTTCTTGCTGTTCTAGAGGAGTTTGATGAATGCACTGAAGGTTATCATGATTGTGCAGAAAACAGTCGTTGTATCAATACTGATGGTTCATACCGCTGTGAATGCTTCGATGATACCAGCCTCAACGGAAACTATGCTAACCGCTGTGACGGTGAGTGGTATTTGCTGCTGGTGAATTTGGGTGTTTTGTGGTGTGTGTTACTTGCCAGTACATAAAAGAGAGGACTACTAATAAACATATAATCTCAAAGTTAGAGCTGGCTCTTCCAGACCGGATACTAGTAACTTCACACTTGACTGACTCATGACTGCCGCCAAAGCACAACGTTAGTGAGATGGCTGCAGGAGACCGATTTCGTCTCAGATCTGGAGCTGGACTCGCGTTTGGAGCGTGTTGTGGCGGACAATGTGTAGTGCTCTAGGCGAGTTTGGGCTCATTGTATTTCTCTCATCAAGAGCTTTCCAACGAGCCCAAGATCTTCAAAATCGGTGAAGTCGAACCAAAGTTATGTTGGAAATTGCGTGCGCATTTTCGTGACTGCTATAAATTCTGCGGAAGCAAAAAAGTTATGGACTCCAAAGGGTTAATGAGTGCAGTTAGGCTACTAAAAATAACATTCTGCAGGGATTGATACCCCCCCTCCGTGCCGACCTCAGCAGAATTTGCGTCAGCACTGTCACATTCAAGTGAGAGATACCTCACTCGAACGATAGCAAATGTCCTTCGCCTGGACTCTACTTCAAACATCGACGCATTTCTTCTTTCAGAAAATATGAATTGGATCATTTCATGGTCAGGCGAAATAGCACGTCAGAGTACATTTGAGACCAGCGGGAAGGAGATGACGACATCCACTATCTGTGCTGTGTGTGTGACTTTGTGTGTCAGCTATGACATCACCCTGTTGTTCTATGCCTAGCATGTAGGTCCGAACCATCCTGCGAAGTTTGAATGATGTAGGTTGAACGATCGCGTGGCCAACCATACATTTTGATATTCTCTTCGAAGTATACCATTTCGAATTTATTGCTGAGAGGGGTAGCTTGCAACCTCGATATGGCTTGCTTCAGGCATGCTTTCAGGCGAAACCCTGTTGAAGTAGTGGCGAGGATCTGCCCTGCAATTGCGACAACAAGAAATGATTCGATCTGAGAAAGCATGAGACAGCGAAGCTCGTTTGAATATTGAGTATCTCAAGCCTTTTTAGACGAAGATGGAGTCCTTTTTTTGGAGATGGACGTCGCGGCAAAGGACATGATTTCCGACTTCTGGCGTCTGGTGAAGCCAGGAATCATTTGCCAGTCATGCCGGCAGCATAACCGCCGGTAAGCTTGTGTTTGAATCCCGTTCAATTTTGATATCTCCCAAATCAAACTCTACATCATGCGTACGGTATTTTATATTCAGAAAATCGCAAAGTGTCTTTGTGTGGCCGTCCTATGCCACGAGAAACTCCAATCAGGCTCTTATGTCCTCGGCCTTCTTGAGAGAATGTCCACTTCGTTTCAACAACGAACATAACAATCGAGGATGGCTTTGCAATGAAAAATACAGCCATACTGCAGCTGAAAAAGAAGAAAAGCATGCTCAGGATGAGGCTCGAGTACATGTGTACTCTCCTGGCAAGTTCGGTGGATGTCGCTCATAGATGCGTTATTTCGCGTGACGCGGATGTACGGGAAACCCAGAGTGTGCAGCTCGGATGGGTTGGTCTCACGGCCTACACTCCGTGTTACTAGCGAGAAAGCAAACACACATTTGCCAACAACTGGGTTATGTAAACTTGTGTGTGTGTGTGCATTTGGTACACACACCAACTAGCAGAAGCCCAATGCAATGCTTGGCAATGCAATGCTTGGCAATGCAGTGCTTGGCAATGCAATGCTTGGTAATGCAATGCTTGGCAATGCAATGCTTGGCAATGCAATGCTTGGCAATGCAATGCTTGGCAATGCAATGCTTGGCAATGCAATGCTTGGCAATGCAATGCTTGGCAATGCAATGCTTGGCAATGCAATGCTTGGCAATGCAATGCTTGGCAATGCAATGCTTGGCAATGCAATGCTTGGCAATGTAATGCTTGGCAATGCAATGCTTGGCAATGCAATGCTTGCCAATGCAATGCTTGACAATGCAATGCTTGCCAATGCAATGCTTGCCAATGCAATGCTTGCCAATGCAATGCTTGCCAATGCAATGCTTGGCAATGCAATGCTTGGCAATGCAATGCTTGGCATCGTAAACCGTGGATATCTAGATATCTATCTAGAGCAAGAGGTGATGTGTCAGTTAAAGCTGTATAATGCTAATCACTAACACCAAACATTGGTATACAACTGCCCCTTTTGCAGGCTTGCACACTGTGTCGCAAACTCATGTTGGCAATTTACCTGAACAAAACTAAACCTGATCTGATCTCCAGTTGTGAATTGGCAGCGCTGAGGGAAAGAGCATGTGGGTTTAAAATTCCAACCGGCAAAATATTCTAGGATATGGAGACAGCGCACCGATGTTTGTGTAACATGTCAGCCATTTTATAATATTCTTGAAACCTTAGGTGATGAGATAGATCTGCATGATTCAAACAGCTGTATGTAGGACTTACTTATACTGCTATCTACAACTGCTTGGAGTCATTTTGCTGGTTAGCTGACGAAGGTGGCCTGCAAAGCGCAGGTAGTGGGGACTTTATACAAAATAATTATAGATGGAAAGCTGGTGCTTACCCTTCTGACTATACAGTAAGAACAATTGAATACTTGGTCCGCCAAGTTAAAATTGGCACTTATCTTCGCACCTGATTTTTCGGTGCTCTGCCTGTGTCATACGGCATGGAACCACCGATTCACCATCCAGACATAACCATTTACTATTTCATGCGACAACATGGTAGCACAAACCTTCACAGAAGTTAAGATTGGTTTGTTCGAGTCTTTTTGACTGGAGCTGTCACCGACGAACACTTCCGTCAGCGAAAGGAAACGCTGCAACCTCCGCTCGAGTCCGTAAAATAGGTCAGGATGTTTGCATTTCAGAGCGATGAAGAATACAATTTCTTCCTACTTCCAGCTGTCTGGTGGCAAGGATTGTTTACCCCGGGGAGGTATAGAAAAGCTGAAAAAGCGATTCGCGAGCTTGAATTTCAGTGCTTGCACAGTACAGCGCCTAGTGAAGGGCTATCACCAGCAAATGGCTGACGAAGAAACTGCAGCTCTTGTCTACATCTCCAGAAAGTGAGACTAATCTGGCCGACACACTCTGAACCTCACAGGGGACTGGGCAATGGAGCTAATTACAATACACACCAAGTCTTGAGGGAAACCCTCCTGCAAAGGACTTTCAGGAAGCTAGCCAAAAAGGATGGTGCAGGGCATTAAGACTTTGTAGATGCAGGGCGCACAGGTGCTACATTAAGTGGAAGCTATCACTGCGCTGCATGCACAAGCACCAGCAGCTCGCGTGGGTGCTGATCGGCAAGCACTTCGAAAGTACGACAAGAGCAAGAGGCGAAAAAGGGCACTGATGTGGCGTTGCCTTTGTGTTTCAAACAAAGGCATTATTGCGACGAACGTAGATAACTCTTACAGCCAACATGCGAACAGTCTCACTCACCTTCTGAGCGGCAAGGCGACAGACACGCACTGCCTTTGAGCGTGATTCGAGACCAGCAGAATTACCAAGTAATATTATTTATTTTGAATGTTACCACTTGAACTGTACTCATATCCCTGGTTCCAGTAAGGCCATCATTTTGTATATCTATGTTTTGCGTCAGTTCAACTTCCAGAATCATATGCGAGAGGTGGAAAAAAATAAAAAATTGCAAAAAAAATAAAAAAAGCTCATCAGGTATAGCACTGTACATAGCACAATACAGTAGGTATCGGTTATAGCGTGGGTGTTTGAAAAACGACATTCTATTCTTATTTCCGATATTTCTTACACACGATAAATCAAGTGTGACATATCATATGCATGTGCGCAGGGGCAGGAAGATCATCGTACATGCAACGCAGTACTTCTGTACATGTGGCTGGTCATAGTCCCATAGGCTTACCATGTGGCCATGCAAAATGAGTTACATGGCCACAACAGTTGAATCTGCAGCACTACGACGCAACGAGAGTCACATCAGAACGGCATTGGACAGATGTTATTACTACATGCGATACACTTTGTACTAATCTGGCATGTTTCGCTACAAAAAGTCCATTCTTAGGACCGATATATTCCACTATGGGATAAAATTGCTAGTAAGAATAAATGTGCACTTGAAATCCATGTTATGATCATGAAAACATGAGAGTTCATTCTTGTAGGCAGTATATTCTTTTACACGACCACGCTATAACCGATACGCACTGTACCTTGTGCATGTTGTGCATTCGAAAGAAAAATCCTACATCCAAGCACAACATCTGGGTTATCACTGCAACTTATCAGCGTGAGTAAATATTCACTTTGGACAGAGGAGGCAACCGTTGGTGCCCATGCTTCGCTGGACTATTGTACTCAGACTTCAGCAGCGGTGCAAAGAGGTCCGGAGCGACGCATCCTCTCAACTTGAGGCGAGCGATGCGGTCTGGTGTAAGCTCATAGAATACTGCTCGCAGATGCCGAACAAACGATTTACCAACGTTGGCCTTGAGGCCATTTCTGAATCCCAGCTTCGCCGTATGCAACCAGTCAACACTGATGATTTGCACAATTGTACACTCACTGTGCATGTTCGATTTTTATTTTTATTTTTTCCGAAAAAAGGCAAAACGTATGCGTGCGGACGACGCGAAACATAGATACAAAAAATGATGGCCTAATATAAAGTGTTCGAATATTCCTTGCTTTGCCATTTTACTTTCCTTGTTTTTTTCCTCTGCACCACAGGCTGGAAGAGGATATCTAACTACTCTATGAGTGCAAAGGTGTTCCGGGGGGTTCCTCTAGCCCATGATGACGTCTGGCCATTTTGCACTTCTTTTTCTGGCGGATCAAGGGTCTACTACTATTATGCCTTTGGAAAGTATGTTGCACTGTCCCGTGACAAGCTGGCAGATACGTTTCATCTTGACAATGACACCAATAGTTACTGGGTGATCACTGACCAGTCCAACTTGACTGGTTGCCCATATATGATTGGCAGAAATCCAGTTGCTGGTGGCAACTGCGGAATAAAAAGACATGCAGTCTGCAGCCGGGCCTTGAGTAAGTATAATAATTGTAGTTCTCTGTCAAGTGAAATGTCCTTGCTTGTACTGATATTTTTTACTTTGTGCATTGGTTCGGCTAACAGCGCATGGTGGTGACCAGTTCAGGATGTAGTAGAAAAGGTGGAGTATGGCCAAGACCTCTGTCGCCGCATTTTTTTAGAAGGCCTGTGTATTTAAGGTGGCTCGTACCCAAATCAAGAAACTCGTCTTTCGCGCATCCTGCTGCGCAGGGTGATGTCATGATTAATCATCGCATTTGGTGTGCTTCGATCGCGGAATGGAAGTCGCGGGAACTAACTTTTACTTCAATTCAAAAATTTGATTTTCACTGTAGTCAAATGCAGTCAGAAGCAGTCGAATTGTGTGAAGAAGCCAAGTTAGTTACTTGTGCCCGTGCTCGTAATTTGCTGAGATGGTTCAGCCTGTAAAGCCCTCCTCTGGAGCCTCTTTGTCACTGAAGAATTTGTGGCGCGGCGGTGCCTTTGAAATCAGTGTAAGTGTAAGATTTCCTGGACTTGAGAACTACGATTACGACAGCCCTGAGCGAGATCAAACGATCTTTCATTGTGTTGCCAGGATGATGAAGGAGTGTCGACTGAGGAAGAGACGGTCTCGATATCCTGTGTAGGGTCGCAGAGTTCACAGCAGGTACGTACATTTTGCTTTGGTGCGCAACTTGTTTTAGAATGGCGTCCAGTGGAAATTGTGTTCTGTGTTTTCAAATGTTGATGTATTCTCAGGATGATGTCGCCCTGCGAGAGATCAAAGTACTGTGAATGCTGATGCTATTGGTGATGCTGTTGGTGACGGAACGTCCGCTCTGGTTGATGAACAGACGACCGATTCAGGTCTTTGGAAATGAGACCTTTGAAAATATAATATATGTTGTACGTTACCTTTAGCCGGCTGCTCTACACGTTCTGCACACCTATGATTCTGCACTAGTGTTGGCCTAACCTGCCGCCCTGCTGTTGCCGTTTTGTATGAAAGTTGTTACTGGAGTACCCTTTCTCAGGCATGTATGATTATACATCTACAAGTACACCCTTCAAAGCGGTGAACCCCTTGATAGGCGACAAGCCTCTGGGTCATCCTAATAAAGATGTTATTATTATTATTATTATTATTATTATACACAACCTGGAGATGATTATACTTACACATGTAATTAAAAACATTGGAGTAGAACCTGGCAAACAAGTGGCACAAGATTGCACATAGCCACCCTTAAGTTTGTACCTGACTGAATTCTCGTAATTATATTTTCAACGCTGCCCACTACAGTCCATTCATAAAAAAATGGGTCCTGGCTCTGGCGAGCTCCCGTATTTGGCGATTTTTCGTGATTTCATCGTACACAGTGCAGTGCTGCGAACTTTGAAATTTGAAAAAGGGTCCAAAAAGGGTGCCTGAACTGGGGTTCGAACCGCAGAATGCACTGTTGCAGGCGGGGTCAAACGGCCTGGATTTTGATGGTTTTTCCCAATTCGGTGCTTTTGGGGCAAAACCTGGCCGAAATCCTATTCTTCCTATGGCTTGCTTTTTGGACAAAAAAACTTCAGAAACATAATTGGAAGAGGATTCCATATGGGATTGCAGAAAAAAATTCTAAAAAAACTCAACGTTTGACCCATTTATGGCCAAAAGCTAGAAGTTCATTTTTTTCTGAATGGACTGTAATGCAGAAATATCACAGCTTACAATCTCACTTTTTTCAATCTACCTTTTAGGTCTACGAAGTCGATCCACATTATTAGCAGAGTTTTCAGACTGCATTAAAAGTTGGACCGGTCTTCCCTTGCATGCTCTCTCTCATGCAGCACACGATAGAGTTGGATTCAGAGACATCATTCACAATTCTCTCGCTGATTAATGCCTCTACGATCACTTTGTGATTATGAGTTATACATACATACATACATACATACATACATACATACATACATACATACATACATACATACATACATACATACATACATACATACATACATACATACATACATACTACAAGACAGTAGTATTGTGTATGCGTTCGACACAGTATGCAACAGCCATTGATCAATATGATTCAGAGCACCATATTGTTGAATAGATCAATTTTTTTCTTAGTGAAATGTAACCATCAACTACAATATAGATTCACATAGAGAGCCAAGGCTACACTGTCAACTAACACAACCAGTTACTAAACAATTAGCTCATGCAATAACATTGCACGACACTGACCGACGGTACTGTACTGTTACGGAAGCGTAACTTGTAGTTCCTTGGTCTTTCTCTTTTGTACAATTTAGATGATTGCCATAACTGTGATGTGCAAGTGTATGCTGATGTCTGCATTGGCAAAGACAACTTATGGAATATGCTACATGTACACCTTTTGGTGATTGTACGGTTGCCGAGGCGTCTGAGGCGTCTCCTCTTCTCGACGGGCGGAGAATTGTTGATTTGAGGTACCTTTGTGAGCAACTGAATAATGGTTGCACTGTCTGTGAACGCAAACTCTCTCTCTGTCGTACTATGTGGGAAAAGAGAAATATGGTCTTGGAAGTATCCGTGAAATGAAGTGCAAACGTTTTGGTAGCCTAACTAAAATGAGATGGTCCAAAACACACGCTCCTTTTCAACGGTCAGAAACGTGGGCACAAGGCATATGGTATCAGTTCTAAAGCCGTGCTGGCTCTTATGTCTTCAAGGGTTGGCTAATGCCACACAAGCTAATGCCTTCCTGGCTGGAATAAATATACCGACAGCAAGCTGGAAATCTATAAAGAACAGAGAACGGGAAATGGGTACTGCTGTTGAACGAGTTGCTAAAATGAGTTGCAAAGATGCATGTTCACAAGAGCGTAGTCTCACCCTCCAAGAAAGTACACAACACAATGGAACATAACCACTGGCCACCTGGAACATGCAAGAGCCATGCGCGGATGCATCCAGCGGAGTTGCTTCCCCATCCTGTGCTGAACAAACACAGCCTCAGAGCTCACCAAATGCAATTCAAGCATCTGCAAGTCAAATTCCGGAGCAGTGTAATATTGCAAGCTCAGTCAGCACACCATGCCCGTGTCCCTATGCTAGCACCACTGGGAATGCCGGCACAAACTCCAGAACACATTTGCCACAAAGTACACTGGTTGCCGTTCAGTCCGTTGGTGAGGTCACACCTGGGCCAACAACAGTATCAGAAACCGAGAAAGTGAGAGTAATCGGCAGCTACGACTGTGGGTGGGTGAAGAGAGGTCGTGCCATGAACAGTCGCGTTGGTGTTGGAGCCTTGACTGGCCGTCACAGTGGGAACGTGTTAGGCTATGACAGCCGACTAAGGGATTGCCATATTTGCCGTGATGCTGAAAAGAAGTGTGCCGTGGCCAAGGCATACGACTGCAGGAAGAACTGGGAGAAGTCCTCCAAAGCCATGGAACCCGATATTGTCGTAAGCGTGACCAAAGACAGCCAAGGTAATGGAATTCAGCTTGCTACGATGATGCCATTTGGTGATGCAGCCACTATTAAGAGAGTGAGAGAAGAAGCAGACGCTGATATCGACAAATGGGCAGACCTCTCTCACACGAAGAAAAACTTTGGCTCAAAGCTAGATTCCGCCAAAACACAGCACCCTGAGCTAAAGAATAGTAAAGTAACAGCCCTTGTCACCAAGTGCTTTGTGGACAGCATCAAATGTTGCTGAGGTTCGCAGCAGTCTTCTGAATGTCACTAACCACGTATATGGCTGTCATGATCTGTGTGGTGAATAGTGCAACGCACGAAAGCTTCCGGATTCCACGAATTACCAGTACAGAGGCCTACCTCGCGGAAAGCCCTTGCAGTCACCAGGATTGTGCAAGTTTTTGGAGGAGCTCTTCGAAAAGCAGGCCAACAATGCTGAGAAACTAGCTTCCTGCGGCAGTTCAAACCGCAACGAATCCTTGAATTTGGCCTTTGCGACTGTGGCATTCAAGAGATTACACTTTGGAGATTCTGAAGCTCACAATTTCCGGCTTGGTTGTGAGGTGGCCTCCAAAAACATTGGAGCATCGTATGTATGCATTGTGAATGAGTCGGTAGGACTCTCTCCAGGGAGTCACACTCAGGCGCATGCAAACTCCATCGAATCCGCTAAGCAAATGCACACATCGAGGAAATGGACAAGACAGTTTTGCTGGCGCAGATTAGAACTGAAGGACAACCGAAATTCATCGCAAGAATCGAGAAGGGACGCAGTACCAATCCAGGAGTTCTGCTACCGACATGGATAGGGTAACCACGGAAACTCATCCTCCCTTTCGGGATCTGGCGTACCAACCTATTGCGACCGGTAGTCGTGTAATTGTCTTCGATCTCGAGACCACTGGGCTTGACCAAGGATGTCAAATAACTCATTTGGATAACCCAAGCACATCATTTTGCAGGTATGCGATCCCTACATACGGAATTGACAAGTGAGCTTCCGAAGTAACGAAGCTGACGCCTGGGCGTGCAAGCGGCAAAACCATTCTTCTCCATGGATATGAGAGGGTTCCTGCCAGCTACTGGCTTGTAACTGCTTCAGTTTTGATGCCAGAGTGCTTGGGGACCAAGCACCTGATGCTCTACTGTCCCATGTGGACAGATTTGTAGACAGTTTGCCTGCCTTTTGGAAGAAGCATCCAAATTTAGAACAGCATACTGTCACTGAGTTGTACAGCAATGTAGTTGGAGGTGAGCCTTTTTCTGCCTATGATGCCATGGAGGATGTGATGGCCCTGGCCAAAATTGTCCGGAAAGCAGAACTTGACTCTGATTCACTTCGCGCTAGCAGCTGTACCATCAACTCGTACAAAGCACAGCAGGCACATCGTGCATCAACAAAGTTGAGGGCAAGCACCTTTGGGAGAATGGTCAGAACCAAGATCATGACAAACTTCATGGCCAGCAAGGCAGGCGACAACGGTCTGTCCCTCGCTCACTTCAAGCTCAGCCACCATCGCAACGGTATTGACGGTGTCCGGAGCTTGTTCACGGACAACATTGAAGGAAAGGCAATAAGTAGAATCAGCGAAGCGGACATTGGACGTAGTCATGAACAAAATAGAAGATGGATAAAAAAAGTCGGATAAAAAAGTTGCCGAACACGTTTTCCAGAGACATTCGTCAGGGAAATACGTCTCAATACTGAAATCTACAAGTAGCAATAAACGATATACGTGGAAGAGTGCGAAATGCAGTATGTGAAAGAAAATAGGAGAGAAGAAGATGAAGTGCGAAAGACAAGAGAAGTGTGAACTAATAACAGGGGTGGGCTGGTGAGAAATAATAACAATGTGAGACTCAGAGAGGGTGAAGTGTAAGGAGTACGCGCATGGGTATGTGGGTGGGTGTAGGTGTGTGTGTGAATGCTGAGAGAATAGTCTAAGTTTGGTGACATTTTCTTTCTGGATGCATAGTTCGTGGTTTTGTTTGCGAATGAAAACACCTTCCAATAGGACGTTCTTCCTACCCAACTAATTAGCCATGTAATCTACCACTTTGAATGTCGGCATTGTGTTAGCCGATATGTAGGAAGAACCCTTCAGCACCTGAACGCACTTGTTAAACAACATGTATCACTGTATCTATTATCAGACAGTGCTAGAGCCCTACAGCCTAGATGAGGCCGACCAACTAAGCCCTTGAAAGAGACTCACATCCGACAAATGACTCGGCGCCAACTTTTATCTGAGATGACCACACGATTAACAGGCAGCCCAGGTGCTAAACACATCGACCAATAACACGCAGCATGACTCGATCAACACGAATGAATTCCACCAATGGACATGGACCTGAACCAGCAATGGACGTGACAACAATATTGACGGAGGATGAGGATCGGCAGACCACGGACGATGAAGCGTACTGGCAGTGATGGAGAGCAGGATGAGGGTGTTGAGGCCAACAGTGGACAGGTGCAAGGTGAGGGTGATGATGCTGGAAAGAGATCCGCAATAAAGAAACACCTGTTGTCCAACAGTCAGTGCCGTTCAGTTTATGATGACTCTTGTTTCACAGTTTTGTGCCGTGCTCGTAGGTTTAGTGAACTTAAAGTATTGGAAGCTGTTTTCATTCGCAAACATAACCCCAGCATATGCATGCAGAAAGAAAATTTCACTTTTATTTATTTTTTATTTTTTATATTATTTATACGAAAGTCCACTATATTCCCGAATATGTGCGAGAAGTGGTGGCGGGGCCAGGCTGCTCTGCCGACCTCAAAGGTCTCGGCGTCTACGCAGACAAAGCGCGCCATAATGCAGTGAAACCATGAAGAGGGGAGGAAGAGGGGAAATGAATAATAGTGAGAAACAAGGACAATGGGTAGATGGTCGTGAGAGAAGCAGAGTGAAAGATAACGTCACATTGTGGTAAGGGGGAGGGGGGGGGAGGATGCTAGTGAGGCACTGGTCTAAACCGTGTCATAGGGCGTCGGTGGCTGCACTAAACTTAGACTATTCTCTTAGCATTTTATAAAATCGATTTTGGAAAACTTTCATAACTTCGTTGTAGTGTGGCGATGACAGCAGAATTTGTTCTCTTTGTTGCCTTTGTATTTGTTCATGTTATTGTATTTTCTCCATGCAGATTGGTTCTATGACCCACTCAAATGTATGCCAAACACTTACCTGTTGAAGGTGCCGTATTACAAAGACAATTACGAAAGCCCGCAGTTACTTATACACACCTTAGAAGAGGCAAAAATCCGTTGCAGGGCATTTGCCCTGATCTTGCCAAACAATCGTGCTTGCCTTAGACAGTACATGACAGCCAGTCAGGTACCAGGACTTGCCTGGCTGGGGAATAGCCGCGCTATTGATAGTGACGGACGTGAACAATCACCACATATGGCAACAACAATTTGCGAGGGTAAGCTCTGTAATGTATGTAGGGAGCAACACACTCTTCCCCTAGTATCGCAGAAGTCGCACCAACTTCTTCTTCACAAAGATACATAATGCATACATATACCAGAGGTATTGTGAGTGCGTGCATGCGGTAGGGATACTTAGATGACATCAATACTTTCTCTAGCCTTGTCCTTGCCCCATTGCTGTGGCGTGGCGTGCCCATCAGTGGAGTTATAATTTCAAGTCTGCCTGTAGGTTGTTGATTCGGGGTTGCCTGCATTCGGGCGGTTCAATAGCCAATTGAGTCGTATTTCCAAGATTTCTTCTCAACCGCTCTCTCCTCCTCCAAGGGGAGACCCACGCAGCAAGTTAAGCAGTGTACAAATAGATTGCATGTGTTTTTGTTTTGTTTTGTTTTTTCTCTCTACAAAATCCACGTATCTCCAGACACTGGGGTGAATAATGGAGTGTGGTGGTGGGGCCCATTAAGCTCCGCCAACCAGAGGTCTCGGCTTCATAGCTCCATGGACGCACCAAAGGGAAATTGGGTAGGGAGGATTAAATTGAAAAAGAAAACAGAAGAAAGAAAATGGAAAGACTGTATTGCTCAGCGAGCAAAATAATAAGTTGAGTATTGATGTGAACGCTGTTAGACTTTTAAATTCAAGAGGAGACTGTCTGTGAGGATAGATTACATGTATGTCCAAGCAGGGTAGGACACTGTACCCTCTTACTTGCGTATGCTATGAGTGGCCCAGCGCCAGTTCCTTCTGAGGAGATGGTGATAAGCTGTCGTCTTGAACTTTTGGATGTTCTTTGGGTGAAATGGGTGTAGGCGTGTGTTTGTTTGTTTAGCTTTATTTTACTTCACCAGAAGCACAGGCAAACCCTGCCTCTCACTGGGCGTATTGCCACAGTTCTCGAACAATTACAAAGCCTCTGGTGTGGAGTAAAAGGACATATGGATACGATTTAAGAGTAACTGTCCAGCAGTGTAAGTTACCTAGTTAGATACTATGTACAGACAGAAAGTGCAACTAGTCCATCACAATGTCATGTATGAGGAGTACTGAAGGAGTTTGGCTGTTGGCGTGTACAATTCGTTTTCGCAAAGCTTCCACCTTCTTTACTTATCTTTGATATTTATGACTCACCCAAGTTGGGTGGTGTGCTGCTTGTGTGCTGCTTCGAATTGTAGTTAGACCGCTTTGTCAAGTATCCTACTGGCCTCGTCATCGTCCACTAACAATCAACATTCTTTGTTCCGTTGGGACTGTAGCTAGTGCTGATTTTCGTTGCGCTTGCCATCCCCTCTTTCGTCTTTCCATAACCTTGAACCTTCCAAATTGCAAGGCTGTCGGTTAGCGCTATGGAGATGTGTTGAAGCTAGGTGTCAGAATGTCGAATGTCTCAGTACTCTGTCAGTTTAGTGCCTAGTCTTTGCGCTTTCTGACTGTATATAGTATCTGGTTACAGTGATGGAGAGTTACTCTTAACTCGTATCCATATGTCCTTTTCCTTTCTACATTTATTATTTGCTCAATATACGAGTTTCAATGAAATAAAAGTAAATCCATCCAAAACCAAAATCAATTGTAAAGTTAGCAAATGTGATTTACTTTGGAGCTTGAAGTAATACACAACGAAAATTAAAATCAACGATTAGTAAATGAAGATCGACGTACATGTATTTTTATCAACCTTTAAAACGCATTGCGGGTGTTGCTGGACTTTAATTGCTGAGGAAGAGAATCCCATAATTGGTATGCCAGGAATACAGGCGAGTGGCTCATGGAATTGTTTCTTGCAATCAGGAAACGAAGCGAGCTCCGGGTTATATTCATACGCTCAATTTCATACGGCTATTGTGTGTTTCGTTTGTTTTGTTCTTGGCACCTATAAGGTTGGCAGCTATAGTACTATAGCGGCTATAGTGATCAACAAAAATTCATTTTCATTTGCCATAACTAAGTATACACAGTTGCCGCGTATAGTAAGAATCGTCTAAAAAACAGAGAGGTTCCAGGCTGTCCAAGAGAGTGCTCAATACCGAGTGGTAGAGCTGGTTCAAACAATAGGAGGACAGAGGAAGTGTTTTAACTCAGAGTTTCACGCACTAAGCGATCATCAGATGATCATCAGATGATCGCTTAGCGCGTGAAACTCTGAGTAAAAACACTTCCTCTGTCCTCCTATTGTTTGTAATAATCGTCTATAGTAATATATTGCCTAAAGTGATCAAATTCAATTCTCGAACTTTACAGAATGACCACCACGCATGCTCTGCGAGCAGCCCTGGCATCCACCACGATCGCGACAAGACCAAGGAACACATGAGTTGTCACTTGACACCACTTCAAATACAATTGTAATAAAGATAGCGTCGAGGAAGAAGTTCAAGAAGAACTGGTCGCGCTGTCTACAGTGCGATCAAAAAATCGTGGTACGTCACAAATCAACCTTTTCTCGAAAAGATAAGAAACCCCTAAGGATCATTTTGCTGATTAACGCCCATATTGTGACTGTGAATATGCCTAGACAACTAGCTGGGGAAAAGTTGCATTTAGATTGAACATTATTTTTGCCTCTTTTTTTCCTTTTCGTAATGTCCACCATCATAATGTTCACCGCATTAATACTATTCATCGCATTTTATCATTGGCTCAACATCCACTTTTCAAAGAATTTGCGACTTCGGCGGTATCAAGAGTGCATGAAAACCAGAGTGTGCAGCTCGGATGGGTAGCTGCCACGGCGGAATTCCGTGATTACATCATTTTAGTGATGTAGTGCGCACAAGCAGGTTTCAAGCAACGCCCATATTGTGACTGTGAATATGCCTAGACAACTAGCTGGGGAAAAGTTGCATTTAGATTGAACATTATTTTTGCCTCTTTTTTTCCTTTTCGTAATGTCCACCATCATAATGTTCACCGCATTAATACTATTCATCGCATTTTATCATTGGCTCAACATCCACTTTTCAAAGAATTTGCGACTTCGGCGGTATCAAGAGTGCATGAAAACCAGAGTGTGCAGCTCGGATGGGTAGCTGCCACGGCGGAATTCCGTGATTACATCATTTTAGTGATGTAGTGCGCACAAGCAGGTTTCAAGCAGGTCTCTTTCTGCACAACTGCGGCTCAGTTGTACGCACTACGCCATTTCCCGCCTCAGATGTGCGCCAAATATGATGTAATCACAAATTCCTTCTCTTCAAGGATTTGAACAAACGGCGAGGAGACAACAATTTGATAACCGCAATCAGTAATACAAGCTGGATCGACATTTGTGTACACTGTATTCATGTATTGTAAAACTGTGGAGACAATGCATGCATACATGAATACAGTGTACACAAATGTCGATCCAGCTTGTATTACTGATTGCGGTTATCTTCAAGGATTGTACAGGGAATGGCTCAAGTTTGAAAGACTAAAACGTATATAGCGTAAAGATAATGAGATAAAAACACTCGTAACAAGGTGGGAAATTATCAAGTTCGGAACGACACAAAACTCGAAGGAAATTAATAATAGCCACAACAACATAGTGAGCACATTAAGATACACTGTTACCACCTCGACGAGGAGTAACACCAAACAATGGCAGCGGCAACGCATTTTCTTTCTGTACGCAAAGTGGAGGATCTAACTTACGGATACACAAAGCTTCTAACACAGGCAAATGCAACGCACATCTACCACGTAACAATATTGAGAAAACATTATCACTGTACAACTCACGACAATTGGTACGGGCTGATGTTGCTTGATTGACGAAGTGCACAAAGGGACGCAAAGGGACGCAAACTTTGAATCGAGCGGATGTATGTGTTCGTATAACGTGGTCAGCTTATTTACTAACGTGCCACTGCGGGAAACCATTGACATCTGCGCAACAACACTGTACCACAATAAGTCCACTACTCCGCCGGCTTCGAATGAAAATGAGTTTGTGAAACTCATGTTAATGGTTATGTCTGGCGTTGAATTTTCATTTGGCAGTGTTATGTTTAAACAAATAGATGGCTTTGCCATGGGCTCGCCGCTTGGTCCTTGTTAGATGTACAAATATCACGCAATACTAACACTAGGAGTTTAGACACCATTATCTATAGGAAGCCAGCTTTCACTGGCCTCTATATTCCATGGGGGAGCTATACTCCAACGAAATCGAAGAGACATCTTGTGAAAGCGCTAGTTTACCGTGCACATAGAATATGTCCCCTTCATCTATTGCAGGACGAATTAGACAGACTGATATCAATATTACGAAAAATGGTTATCCAAAGGCATTTCTGGCCAAGCTCATCAACGGAAAACCGGCGACAGTCAAGCCTATCCAATTTGGACCTGACCGTTGCCCAGTGTTGCTCTGTTTACCCTGGGTTGGTGCCGGTTCTATGCGCATGCAGAAGGATGTTCGTGGTATCGTATGTCCATATTATTCGTGCGTCAAGCTGTACGTCATATATGGGACAGTACATGCGTTCAGTGTGAAGAAGGACGTTCTACCTACCCTTAGTCCCTTTAATATCTATAGCTTTCAATGCCGACAATGTGAAGATCGGTATGTAGGTAGAACCCTTCAGCACCATGGCGCACGCATTCGTCAACATGTGCCGTTAAGTTTTGTTCCGCTTGATGCGAGCGAGTGTTGTCCTCGCCGTGGTCGTCCTCCAAAATGTGCTGTCCAGTCCATCTGTGGTTCTTCCTCTTCCGGTGAAGATTTGACTACATGCCCTTCCTCCTCTGTGTGCGTAGGCCAGGGGCCAGCTCAGAAGAGCGTGAGAGATGGTGAAAGACAGACACGTAAACCACCGAAACTGACAAAGGATCTGTAGGTGTCGGGAAGGGTTACGCGAAGCCAAGTGAAAATACAGCCTGGTGAGGACGCATGTACAATGACAACGGAAGTGACAACAAAAGTGAATATTGGAAAATGCTGTAGACCGCGAAAACGAACCTCTACATCGGACACCGGACAAGTTGGAGTAAGTAAGAAGCTCAACAGGAGACCGCAATGGAGGAGACGTAGCTGAAAAGACACTGGGCATCGCACACACATCGGCCATTGTCAGGAAACGTGGAAGGCCGTGAAAACAGACAGAGACGGATAGTGGTGGTGCCGCGAAGAGGCGAGATGACGGGACATTGGAGGAGACAACACCCAACGGAGCTAGGAATCGCACTTCGTCAATCAAGCAACATCTGTCAGCCCGTACCAATTGTCGTGAGATGTACAGTGATCATGTTTTCGCAGTGTTGTCGCTGCAATTTGTTGGCATTAATTTGCTCAGTACTATTATTTTCATAATGCAATGAATATAGCTAAATGCCCAGTCCTATCACAACCATGGGGACGAATAATGTATTCCAGAAAGTTTTCTTGTCACAATTATCAATGGAATTCGCGACTAAAGTGAATGATGAAACTACAATAGGATTTATACACTTGGAGTGAAGCAACGAGGATACAAGAACAGTAAGAAAATAGCGCAAACTTGCACAGGTAAAAAAACTATACAGGTGAGAAATGATAGGAAATTCAGCAAGTGCAGTGTGATAATGGACATGCATATGCAAGTGTGTGTCAGTGTGAATTTACTGGAATAGTGTAAGTGCGGTGACATTTTCTTTTTGTTTACAAAGATTTGGATCACGAACGCGAATGTAGAATGCTTCTAGGACTTTCAACTGCTTGAAACTACTTGCAGAACGAACAACACTGAACCAAGAATCATCATAACTTGCACATGCATGTCCATTGTCACACTGCACTTGCTGAATTTCCTATCATTTTTTTCTCACCTGTATAGTTTATTACCTGTGCAAATTTTTCTTACTATTCTTGTATCCTCGTTGCTTCATTCCAAGTGTATAAATCCGATTGTAGTTTCATCATTCTCTTTAGCCACGAATTTCATTGATAATTGTGGCAAGAAAATGTTCTGGAATACATTATTCGTCCCCATGGTTGTGATATGAGTGCGCATTTAGTTAAAATTATTCATTGCATTATGAAAATAATGATAGTGAGCAAATTAACACCAACAGAATGCAGCGACAATTTAGTAATGTTCATTGCGTTATTAAGATTATTGTCTCCACGTCGCCTGTTTACATAATTATTATTATTGTCCTTCGAGTTTTGTGTCGTTCTGAACTTGATAATTTCCCACCTTGTCACGAATGTTGTTATCTCATTAACTTTACGCTACATAAGTTGTAGTCTTTCAAACTTGAGCCATTTCCTGTACAATCCTTGAAGAGAAGGGGCCGAATAGAAGATGGGACCGAAAACGTTCGGATACTTTTGACAGTGCCTTATTTGCCTGGATGTGTGTTTGCGTGGATTCTTGCGACCCAAAACTTACCTTCGTTTTGTAAAGTATTATACGCCTCCGCCCTCTTTCAGAAAATATTTTAAATACCATTATTATTATGTACACAAAGACACACAAGACAACGATGATTGGTTCAGCCATGAAACTCTGAGTCACAACGGAATTAATTTGCCAAGGTTTTCATCGTGTGCCATTGTGTATGCTGCTCTGCCTGAATCAGGCATTGAGCACTCTTGCAGAACCAAAGCATATTGCCTCTGTGCATTATTATTATGTAGGAAGTTGACCTGCACTGTCACTAATGTTAACTGTTGAGTGAATGATTCCTCTGCTTTGCACTGTTGTACAGCTCCTTTAAGAGTGCTTTGCGAATTTCAGCCTGCCAGGGCTGCTGCTCAAATAGTCAGATTATTTGCTCATCCGTTCAATGAGCATACCTGGAAAGCGGCAGACATACGGTGCAAATATCAAGGTGGAAATTTGTTCAATATATCAGATTATAAAAGAACCGAATGTGCTAAGGACTTTCTTGTAAAGCTAGGTGTCATGATTAGTTCTCCATATATATGGGCAGCTAATGACCAAAAAATGGCCTACTCCATTGAGAAAGCAACATTGTTAAGCCGCGTGGACCTGGACACAGCACATGGACGAAGTGTAGTTTGCGAATGTAAGTCTAATCATTTCACTCGTCCGGAGAAGGATTATCGTTTGTGTATGTGCATGTGATTACTTATGTTTAAAGCTTGAATTAAGTTTGCTTGTTTGTGTGCACGAGAATCAGAGTCCGCCTTGCTTAAACCGGACCAATTCTCTGGTCTTGATGGATTTGGTTTGGTTTGGTTTTATTATTTCAGTTCGTTGCCTCAACAGTACAAAGTACCAATATCAAGAAGGACAAACGAAAAGAGAAAGAAAAACCAGATCTGCAGAGCAGAAAGGAAGTTGTAGTAGGATATGTTGGACTCAAACAATAGGAGGACAGAGACAGTGTTTTTACTCCGAGTTTCACGCACTAAGTGATCATCAGAAAACAGTAATGAGAAATCTGGATCAGTATTGGTTTATATACTCACAAAGCAAAGTGTAAATAGCTGCAGCATGGACTCTGTAGGCAATCGGGTCGCTATAGACAGTCGGACAGTCTAGTATGAAGTATAAATCCAGCACCCAGCTCAGCGGCCTATAGAAAATTTGGATGTGGCCGAGTACCTGTCAGCTCACTCTATAAAACCCTGTATAGAGGAACTGATCCGGAAAGGATGAACCAAGGGACATATCAGCTGTATACAAAAATGACAACCCCATTGCTGTACATAGAATTTCACCATTTCAAAAGTGCTACATATAATACCATTGTAGCCAATCTTGACATGTCAGATCAAAATGCAAAACTTGAAGACAGTGAACATTAGGTTTGTTTGATCATTTTTGAACAAAAACTGAAAAGCAAATTTCTGGTCTGTGGTCATATTTTATCATGCTCTGGTAGAGCTTAAAACATTCCCGGCGAAACCGGGAAATTCCCAAATCGCATCCATTTCGCAGCTCACGCAACTGTTGCAAGTGAGCCATCACAGAAGTTGAGCTTCGTTCAACTTTCTGAATGCGACAACGGATGGAGAGTATGATTTTGACATTTTCTGCGGCAAAGCTGCACAAAGGTTCAAAAATGGACTCGGATGGAGAGCCAAGGATAAATTTATAGAAAAAGAAAAAGGACCAAGGTAGTACAATGTACGTTATAATGTCCACTTACACCACCAGTGAGCAACCAAGATGTGCTAGAGCTGTTACCCAGTTAGTTGTACAACGTCAGTACCGTCGGTCAGTGTCGTTCAATGTTATCGCATAAGCTGACTATTTAGTAGCTGGTGGTGTTAATGGGCATTATAGCGTGACTTATAGCTCCTTGGTCCTTTTTCATTTTCTATAAAGGCTCAATTATTACAAGAAACTAACTCTCCTCCTCCATGCGCTCTAAAGCCGACCATTGCTACCCTTGGTAGCCATTACTCACACCAATAACTTCAAACAAATTATTGCTTGTAAATTTTAAAAGTTGCACCAGGCCATGTGAATACCATGGTGATGTACTCACCTGCATTGAACTTGGCGCCAAATTAGCAAGGCCACGTCCCATCACTGACTTCTTCTGTGAATGATATTTAGCGAGATCACATTGAACGCCCTGTCACAGATCCCATTGCATCACGCCTCTCTTCGCAAAAAGCTTCTGCGAATCCTTCACTTTGACAGTCAGAACAGTGACAAAATAGCACCTAAGAAAGCGCCAGTGGTGCCAACTACACCCTAAGACGAGCATTACAAATGGTTTTATCAAACAGCGGTGGGGATAACGGAACTACAATGTCAAAACAGTGACACTTATCGCACATGCTTCTTCCTTGCACACAGTTCAGGCTTCAGCTTGGCAATATACTGCCTCCAGCACAGCACGTTGAGACTTATTGTGCGCACACGTGTTGATTATAAAGTGTTTGTGAACTCTGTGTTTGCACACTGCACTCAGGCAGGCTGGTGTCGAGGTGTCGACGCCTGGTGACAGTATACAGTTGTAAGAAAGCGCCAGTGGTGCCAACTACACCCTAAGACGAGCATTACAAATGGTTTTATCAAACAGCGGTGGGGATAACGGAACTACAATGTCAAAACAGTGACACTTATCGCACATGCTTCTTCCTTGCACACAGTTCAGGCTTCAGCTTGGCAATATACTGCCTCCAGCACAGCACGTTGAGACTTATTGTGCGCACACGTGTTGATTATAAAGTGTTTGTGAACTCTGTGTTTGCACACTGCACTCAGGCAGGCTGGTGTCGAGGTGTCGACGCCTGGTGACAGTATACAGTTGTAAGAAAGCGCCAGTGGTGCCAACTACACCCTAAGACGAGCATTACAAATGGTTTTATCAAACAGCGGTGGGGATAACGGAACTACAATGTCAAAACAGTGACACTTATCGCACATGCTTCTTCCTTGCACACAGTTCAGGCTTCAGCTTGGCAATATACTGCCTCCAGCACAGCACGTTGAGGCTTATTGTGCGCACACGTGTTGATTATAAAGTGTTTGTGAACTCTGTGTTTGCACACTGCACTCAGGCAGGCTGGTGTCGAGGTGTCGACGCCTGGTGACAGTATACAGTTGTCCCTCTCTAACCCGACACCTTTTGCAATGGCATTTTCTGACGGATAAAATAAGGGTGCTGGATTATCAAATACTGCCCTCCTCCTATCAACATACATGTTTGTGTCGTATGTCAAAACGTAGGGATTTTCTGTGTCAATCGAAGTACTTTGTGGAATGCATGTCTCTACCATACAGTTGGGAATATACTATGCACTGGCATAGGATATTCCCATGTGCACGTTACATGCGTAGTGTATGCTACAATGCTCCCTGATTCTTTTAAGAAAATAGTTCATGCGCTGACCAAACTGACATAACTGTGCACCGGTGCGGTATGCGATGTACAACTGCTGGATTAGAAAATCGAATAATGTACACTTTGAGTGATTTGTTGCAGAAAATCGCTGCAGGAGGCGGAATTCAAGTGGCGGATTGAAGCGTTGAAAATGAACTGAAAAATCCGTTTTGCCAGAAAGGGTGCTGGTTTGCAAGGCTTCTGGATAAACAAGGGCCGGATTAGAGAGGGACGACTGTATTTGCGAGTCCTTTTCTCCTGCCTTCTGTCCGGGCTCTCAATCCTCTGAGGAAGCTTAGAACACATTCTGTCTCTGTGTTTTTGTCTTACTTTCCTTACAGTACCCTTAATGACAACATGTGGAGACGTACGCTTCCGGGTTGTGGTCTGGAATGAATTTTATCGTTTCACGAAAGAACACGCTCTAGAACAATGCAACGGGCACTTCTTTTATGAACCCTGGTTCCAGCGGTCCACATGTTTACACGAATTCTTGCAACCGGTGACAGTCCACTTCCAGGATTCAGATTTCTGGACAAATACACCTAACCAATCTATAGACTACCAACATTCCACCGTCCATCTCAAACCAGTCGACGACTCAACAGCAGAACGAATGGTGCTCTGTGCATGTAAGTAACAACTCAGCCCTCCTTCCTTTACTTTTTTTACCTTGATATGAGTGTTGCATATCAGTACATTTCCACTACAAGTTGTAGCCATACGCAATCAGAAGTTGCGGCTTCGTCGGTATTAGTCATGAAGCTGGGTTTTTTGGCCTAGTGGTTATGAATGCAGTCTGCTGACCATAAAGTTGTTGGTTCAAATCATTATTTCGGTGAACAAGTCAAATAAGTTGGCTGCCCCAAACGACTTGTTGTTGGAGCTCGCCCTTCCTGCCGACTGCCTGACACTTTACTGGCCCACATCATGTGAACATACACAAAACACTGAAACGCTGTGAGTGAGTAGAAGTCATTGCGCTGTAGCTACGTGTTGATTGTACAGGCTCATTGATCGATCGACTTATTGTTGAGAATTATGTTAGTATTTCAGAATCGTCATTTGTTTTGAGTCTAGCACCTTCCACAGGAACTGCTTTTCTCGAAGTGTCATCGGAGCCACCCGGATCGATGGCTTTGCGAAGTCATGGCCTAGTGAATGAGTCTGTGTCCATGTCGTTTTCGTCACATGGTGAGAGTAAATTGAATCGCAGGGACGCAGCTAAAAGAAGAAAAAAATGGGACTCATGCTTCAACATTTATTACAGTTTCGAGTTGTCCTCTGTGACACTTCATATTGATGTGAGCAAGAAGTTGTATGTTGTATGCCAGACGTACATGCACGTGAGGGTGCGAATTTTGGTTTTTCATGCTTTCACGCAGAGTATTTCTTCGAGTTCACGGCGAGTTTTTCCAGGCAGCTCATACGGTGAGACGGAAAACTCCCCGCGTGATCGCCGGGACTGTTTTTGTTCCTATTTTGCAACGCACAGTAATCCGGCGGACACACTCTGAAGCTCGTTGAAGACCTGGCAATGGACCTGATCAAAATATATGCCAAGTCCTGAGGGAAACTCTTGTGCAAATGAACTGCCGGAAAGCTTGCAGAAAAGAACTACCCCTACTCCAGAGTCTGTGCGACAATGGTGCAAGGTGTTAGGTTCAGTACGCAAAGGTGCTACATCAAGCAGAAGCTATCACTGCGCTACAAGCACCAGCGGCTCTCGCGGGCGCTGATCAGCATTATGAAAAGCGCAAAGGGCGATTTGAAATGATAGTGATGTTGTCGGCGACAAGGACGAGGACAATGGCAAGGACGGTGCGAAGGGAGCACATCATATGCGGGTGCACAAAAAACGCTTTCGCTCTAGCATGGCTCTGCTAGAAAAGTAGAATTTGTTAATGGCTGCCCTGGCTAGGTCACGACTGCGCCGTGTATTATAACAACTGCTCCATCTTGTACTGCAGCTCTGTTACCACTGCTCATGTTCATGGAGCGACCGAGCTGCATTCGAACCATATATTCTGTTCGCGGCCCTTTACAGACGAACAAAGCCCTAGTCGAGACTTTTTGAGTGTCTTTCGTGACGATTCTCAAATACCACCCGAACATTCGACTTGCTGATGCTCGGTGGTACTGAAGTCAATATATCTAAATATGGCTCAAACCGGAAAAAATGAAAAAAAGATGGTGAGACTTATAGTCGAGTGCAACTTATAACCGGGGAATTAAAGTAATACTAAGTATAAGGGTGCGTTCTTAAATCCTCTCGGAAAAGTTGGAGACTCTCCGAAAAGTTCGAGAGCTGTTCTTATATCCTCTCCAAATTTTAGGAGGCTATCCAAAGCTCTCCAAGCTCTCCAAGCTTCAGAGGTGGTTGAAACTTGGAGATTCCCGCAGTTTGGGATCAGCGCATGCGAACTAGGCTAAAAGCCAAGTGTTGATCATGAGTGTACGCATTTCCCTTTTCGCATACGCACAGCGCATACTATTTTCGTGGCACTCAAGATCGCGGCCCCTTTGGCGCTTCATTTTGCTTGACATCTGCAAAATGTCTCCGAATTCTTCGAGACCCGTTCTTGAAGAATCCCAGTTTCTTCGACTTCTCTTTTCTTCTTCTCCTAGAAGCTAGAGAATTTAAGAACGCACCCTAAGTTGAATGGCTTCGTCTTCCCTTATTTTGAGCTGGTTCAGATACTGATGTAAACATGTCGACTATTAATTAATGGCAGCACAGGTGTCACCATCAATTGCTGTGGCTAGGGTGCTAATGTCGTGGACTGAGGCAGACATGCCCGTGGTGTGGACCTAGGCTTTTTCAACTGCGTTCCATGCGTCCATACTGTCCAATGACATTGCCCCGTAAACGGTTCTGCCAAACATGTCATTTGTTTGTTTGTTTCAAGTCCTCTTTATTTTACTTCATGCATTAAACGGGAACTAGGCCCAATAACACACAGGCAAATGTGGAAGGAAAGAAGCAAAGGAGTGATGTGCCTTGATGGTTTTGTATGCATTGGCCAGCTTGTGGAAATGTATTTATATGTTGTCGTGTTTCACGTTTCCAAACAGGGGACGTCATCAACCGCTGTTCTCCTGATCCCTGTCGGCCCAGGGGTTTTTGTATTGACACAGTTGGATCATACCATTGTCGTTGTGTTGATCCTTACTATGGAGAGCATTGTCAATGTAAGTTCTTTACACTCTTAGAATGATTTGTGCGAAATCATGTTGTCTAATTTACGAAAATGACCATCCTCCGGCATTATATTATGCCACGTGACTTGACTTGAATCAGTTTGGCCATACAGACACATGTCACTGACCGAGGGACAAACACGTCGCCTGTGTTAACGTGAGAGTCATCGACCTGCATTGAGAGGCAACTCAACATGTCTAGCTCACATGCACCTGTGTAGCAGAACACCTGCTTGAAGCCAGCTTGAACTGCTTGCTATGCTCTTTGTCAGTTACATGATATCCTAGTACCCCCAAAACTTAGCCAAGAAAGCAACCAATGTCAGCTGTGCACTCTTGTGCTACACTGTATGAAAACACATAACCAGCACTAGGCTCCTGATGAGTAGTACCTGAGAACAATTCACAATCACATGCCTCTCGCTTCTGTGCAGGTGGTGGAGGAAGTAACCAGCACACTATCGATGTGGAATGTGAGGCTTTACAAGCAGTAGGAACAGCAGCAACCAGAATGAACAAGTAGTTGATCTAAATGGTGGCAAACACACACCTGGCAATATGGCGGTAAATACACGCCCGTCCAAACGCACTCTCTGCAACGTTCTGGCACAGAGCTCTCCTTCTCACCACCACCATTATCAGTTCGCACCTGGCGCCTAGTCGATGCATGGCTGGTGGTACCCGACATAGCAGGCTGGTACATCAGACAGCGCATAGGACATTGCAAGTGTATGGAAGCAAAGAAAAAGTATACGGAAGTACAGTATACTGTATATAGAATACATGTATGTTGATCCTGACACATCTAAACAAATGGCAAGTCCTGAAATCATGAGCACGTGATTTAAGTATTAGAACCTTTTTTTTAATTGTCAGAGTAGGCGTGATATGTATTGCGCACTAAAAGGCAACACGTTTGCAGAAAGAGTAAGGTGTGGGTGACCCACCTTTCAGTTTATGTGTGAATGTCCTCTGCTTCAGCTTGGTAAGGGTTTTCTGTGAATGTGGCAAGCTGCCAAAACAGCTGACAACTTAGCAGCACGCGCATCCGACACGATGGAGATACAATGATCTAAGTAGACAATACACTCACACATGCACAATATACACACACATACCCTATACCATGCATGCATGATCACAGACAGGGTTTGGTATTTGTCTACTGTCAAACGGGAAATTTTGTGGTTATGATGTTTTAGGGTTTTTATCGAATGTAGTGTTTTCGCTAAAGATTTTTCGCACCAATCGAAATGTTTGCATGTACATGTAGACTAGAGCACTATTAAACAATGCTAACCTCTGAAACTTGGATCTGTACAATATTTCATCCCAAATTGGTCCTTATTCATGCCAAACTTGACAACTTAACTGAGTCATTATTCATGTATTGCATTCAGCAGGAATGGTGGTTTCTTGCAGGCTTGAAGAGTGGTAGGTGCAATGCCTAGAACCGATCTGCCCTTTTCTCACTTCCTTGTATTGGTTATTTTATTTTTTAATTTATTATTTTGATATTATGCCATGAAGTGCAGAAAGTAAATAAATAAATTCAGTGTTGACGAAGACTCGATCATCTTGATTTTGATTGTTTGTTCAACTTGCTATTTTCTTTTTTCCAACACAGTCACAAGAAAACCTTCTCACAAAGGTACGCACACATCTGCTACTGTGTTTGTTTGCCTGTTTTGTGTAGGCTTTCAAGTAGCTGTACATATGACTATGTGTGTGTGTGTGTGTTTGTGTGTTTTGTGTGTATGTGTGTGTGTGTGTATGTCCCATATGGTGCAGTGGTATGTGCAGTCGATTTCCAATCGAGAGGTTGCGGGTTCACTTCCCGACGATTATGGTCGCACACGTCTTTCTTCTCTTTCTCGGACTCTTCCTGACTTTTCTTTCATTCTCCTGGGTGGTTACCAACAGCCAGTGTATGCCGGAGTATGTGGTGTGGTGTGTGTGTGTAGAAAAAAAGAAAAAAGAAAAAAGAAAAAAATGGAAAAAAATGAAAAATAGGGATTCACTGGCCAGAAAAAGTCACTTCAAACAGCTGTGTGGTGGATACCAGGCTAAAAATAGTGGCGGTCAATTCATCAGCCTTGCAAGCTGTTGAATGGTGTAATCCCAGCACAAGTTGCTATGTCTAACATAGCTGTTCGCTATCATCGCTTCCGCGATGGGCATGTCTGAGGTGTCTGAGGTCTGAGGTGTGTATGTTTGTGTGTATGTATGTTTGTGTGTGTGTGCGTTTGTGTGTGTATGTACAGCGCTGGCAACTAAAATCCGACCCCCTTGCCGGCGCACGCGCCGCCAAGGGGGTCGGATTTCAGTTGCCAGTGCTGTGTGTGTGTGTGTGTGTGTGTGTGTGTGTGTGTGTGTGTGTGTGTGTGTATGTATGTGTGTGTGTGTGTGTGTGTGTGTGTGTGTATGTATGTGTGTGTGTATGTATGTGTGTGTGTGTATGTATGTGTGTGTGTGTGTGTATGTGTTTTCTCCTAGCTGTGTGTGAGTGACTGTGTGCACACACAAATGGCAGATGGTGTGCGGTGTCTAAGTAGACATTGTTCATGTTGCAGCAACTGGATGCGTCATAGTATGTTTGGAAATGGCTTCTCAAGTTTGCCTACTTGGTCCGCGTCAGCGATATTGTCGCTTATCTTTCAGCTTTGTTTATATGTCGCCAATGCTCACTTGGCAGCCCATTTCAACACAATTTTGGTTAGCAAGTTAGTTTACTAGTACCTGAAAGGTCTAGCTAGAGTTCGTGTGGATTTCGAGAGCGATGGGTGGGTGATTCTGATTGATATAGCGCCGCATCAAAATAAATTATCGTGTTACGCTGTGCAGGCAAGAGCAGCGCAAGCCACAAGAAAGGAATCGGCTACTCGGAATCAGCTCCATTTTGCTGAACGGCCGAGATTGCTCACCTCAGTGATCGCTCGTCAAGCTGAGATCGCAGCTCCCTTATCTCCAGCTCAATGCTCGGAGTATCCAGCGCGTCGTGGAGATTTGCAAGTACTGTACGCGTCGTCGTTGTCGTCGTTCAAAATAAAATCTTGCAAAGAACGGCGTCTGATTTGAACCACAAAGGCTGTTGTGCTGCCCACGCGAAGTCCTATAGAGAAGGCGACCGTCACGATCGACTTCTCTTTAGAAAATTGCCAGGCAGCGGAGAGGAAGAGAGGTGAGCTTGCAAAAGCAAGAGAGTCGATCCCGAGCAAAAATATTTGTCACCAGCGCCGAGAGCAGCGACGAGGAGGACCGAAAACAGTAGGAACCTTTCCTTGGACAATAAATTCCTCATAGCTAGTTGTCATTCTATACCTTACCGTCCATCGTACCAAGTTTCATCACTTCAAGTGCACGCGTTCATGTCCAAAGTCAAGTTCAAATTGTCAAAAGATAAGCGACAATATTGCTGACGCGGACCAAGTAGTATTCATACACTTGTTTCTGTACTGTTATTTGTGGAGCAGATAATACTCTCTTGCTGGGGCCCTGTGGATGCTGCACGACACGGACTACATGTTTGGTTAGAAGCACAGGCAACACCTGCCTTCTTACTGGCCGTATTGCCACAGTTCTCGCAAAATGATGAAGACATTGATATGTGAAAAGGGAAGAGCAGGATAAATAATTGAGAGAACGAGGCATGAAAAAAGAAAACGGAAACAAATCAATGAGGGAGTACTACTAGTAACGTTTGGTGTATGATGTCACCATAGATAATCAACTAGCACTGTTTAGATGTTGCAGCAGCTACGACGGGGACAACATGGCCGAACACAGTGCTAACCCCACCGACAGGTCCCCACCACGTATCGGCTTGCGTGGGTGGTCCTGAGTCAAGTGGTGTGCTTCAAACACTGGGATAGACACTAGCCAGGGGAATGAGTGTCTGTTGACCTGTTCCATACAGTACCATTGTCTTTCATACAGTACCATTGTCTTTCATACAGTACCATTGTCTTTCATTTTTATTTACGAGTTGGGTAGGTGAACGTAGTACTTACTCCGCGCCATTAAAATTTTCGCTTCGCACATCGCAATATTTGTGACTTGGCTTGTCTAAGTCAGACTGTCGGAATCGCTGTTTTCTGTGTTCGAACACTGGTGCGACACTACCTGCGCAATGTCTACTTGTTACTGAAGCCGTGGTGGTCTCGGACTTTGTTGGAGCTCTCTTCCGCACCAAGCAAATTCATAGCGCTCCGCACTATTCCGTCCCAGAACGCATTTCGTTTTCTGGAGTTCGTGCCGTCCCACATCGTTCGCGTGGGCATTTATCAAGGCTGCAAGCTCGGGAATAAGAATCTTGGTATCTCTCCTGAATACGAAATGCTGAAGTTGACGATGGCATGAACAAAGTGGTCTCAAATTCTTAAAATGCGCTACTTGTGGCGCATGTTGCTGCAAAGGTAGCAGGTCTGAAAACACCGACAAAATCAGTGAAGCACTTGCCAAGGAAAGAAGGTGCGGAACTGCTTACCATATACCTCTGGAAGTTCGTTACAGTGTACTTGAAAAATGCTAACTTGCTTTCATCGCCTGCCACCTGGAGGCATGGATCGCTTGATTCGACGAAGTTCCTTGACCTGAATTTGAACGCGCGTCTTCTTCAGCGTATTGTTGAGTGCTGAAGGGTCTGCCTCAAACTCTGATGAAGCGGTCGACCTGAGCTGAAAGTACAGCGAAGCGGTAGGCCACAAACTAACACTTGGTCAGTCGACAATGCTCTGCCTCAATTTCTAGCTGATTTCTTTGCCCTTCGAGTGGACAAAATAAATTCGGAAAATCGCTCTGGGAAGCGACAATTTTAATGACGCGGAGGAAGTAAAAATAAATAATAAATAAAAACCAGTCCCTGCACATAATGAATAGAGTTTGCAAGGCATACTTGCTATCACGCTCTTCGAAACAGTTTCTTCGTGACCTTCTAAACGACCTGTAGCCATATTCACAATTTTACCGACTTTACAGACCTTCCATATTCGCTTGTCTGTGTGTGTGTGTGTGTGATTGTGTGTTTGTGTGGGTGATGGTGTGTGTGTGTGTGTGTATGTGTGTGTGTGTGTGCATGCGTGTGAGTGTGTGTGTGTGTGTGTGTGTGTATGCGTGTGTGTGTGCGTGCGTGCGAGTGTGTGTGTGTGTGTGTTTGTGTGTGTGTGTGTGTGTGTGTGTGTGTGTGTGTGTGTGAGTGTGCGTGTGAGTGTGCGTGTGTGTGTGTGTGTGTTTATACATGTGGCCCATGTGTGTGCAAATACTTGTGTTGAGTATGAATTAAACCCAATATTCTCCAGACACAATTCACAACGGGACAGGTAGGTGGAACGACTTTTATTAGGGTAGACGAAGAGACGGAGACAAAGACGAACTACTGCGACTACATTATGATCATTGACGAGAGCGAGATTATTGAAGAGAGAGCTCGACTGAGAAACAACGCAATAACGGGCCTGGGTAGCTATGGCAAACATGGGCGCGCAAGTAGCTACCCAGGCCAACGGAACGAAGGGTGAGTATGACGTAGTACGGGTGCATGCAGGCCGGCCAGCTTAGGAAAGGTTGTAGGTAAGATTGTACGGGAGGAGGCACCTAACACTTGCGTGCATGCTCATGTGTATGCATGTGTGTATATTGGTGTGTGTGTGTGTGTGTGTGTGTGTGTGTGTGTGTGTGTGTGTGTGTCCACATTCGGATAGATATGTGGATACTCGGCAGCATAAATAGTACATCGGTAGAATATCTCTTCCCCCAAGGAGTGACTCGCAGCTGGCAGGGAGCTCAGGACTATTGTACGTCTCTCGGTAGACTGTCAAGCCTGGCGTTTCAATCAAGCGATGCGGATCATAGCTTGCTCATCCAGAAATACTCTATGCCCAAAGAGTACGAGTACTGGGCAAGAGATCACAATGCTGATGTCTGTGCAGTGTACCGTGCTGGTGGATTTCAATTCAGTCTCCTCCACTACCAATGTAGTATTGCTCTACCATTCCTTTGTGTTCGTCCGAAAGGTGAGTTCATGCTGAAAACGTTGCCACGGTATTCAAATGCAATGCCTCATCACATTACATCACATTGCAGCTCGGATATAAAGAAAAGCAAATAAAATTCGACGGGTTCGCATACGGGGCAGGTCAAGAACAAGGAGTCGTGCAACTCCCTGGCCAATAACCACCTTTCCGCTTCCGTGGGATGCCACCACCCCATGATCAGGCATCAGATGCGGCTCCTAAAGGATGGGGGAGGATAGATCAGATCCACCAACCGTAGGCCAAAGGCCTAAATCCCATTTGCCACATCCATGTTTTACTCATGCCAGGTCACGAGTTCCCAATTAACTGTGGGTCGCAGCACGGTTGGAAAAAATCCTTCCTCTTCCAAGCAGGACTTGAACCTGGTACCTCTCGTTTCTCAATCATGGTCTTAGACCAACCCACTGTGCCTGCCTGCTACATGTACGAACAATATTAGAGAGGTTTTGCATTCCGAATTTCGGAATGATTTTCGACTGTGCTTTTCCGAAAGAAGCGCGTGCCGAAAAACGGCATTTTCAGTGTTTTGCATTCCGAAAGTCTGATTCGACTTCGTTTCCAAGGGTTGCCATGCAAAACAAAATGGAGAGCGTCGAAGGGGTTGAGCAGGATCAAATCCATGTGCAGTTCAAACTGAATTTGGGTGCGGGTCGAAGACGAGGACGGACTGATGGTGGACCGAGTGATCCAACGGCTGAAGACGAGGTTGTCGAACTACTGTCTTGTGCTGTCAGTAGGCTCCATAGCAAAGGAAGATAGAGTGTGATGAAGTGTGAGAAGATCTAGTCAACATGGCGAGATCAGCGAGAGCAGCAAAAACCAGCAAAAATCAAAACTACATACGCAGAAAAATTTCAAATAATCGAGAGCAGCAGAAAGCAAAAATACAAACATGAAAAATACACTTTTTTGTATTCAAATATGCACTCCCAAACATGAAAGAGCCGAAAATCCATTTTCGGAAAACCATGCACTTTCGCCACCACACTTCCGAAAGTTCGACTACTTTTTCGACTGCTGCCGCCACATTCCGAAAATAATTCCGAAATTCGGAATGCAAAACCTCTCTATTATTAATACTTTGAAGTACGGTAACTACTGTATAGAAATAAGCGACGTGGACACTATAAGCAATTGGATTGGATTGGATAGGCTTTTTTTAATGTCGAATAACTCACAGCCAGTGGGTGCCTTATTACATGAGATCGAGTTCAGGCACACATAAATATAAGGAAAAAAGGAAAAAAATAAATAGAGCAGGAGAAGAGACAGCAGAGGAAAGATTACATACTTATTTGATCAGTGAGCATAGTCAGTCATTGAATTTTCAGGTGGGATAAAGTAGTGGTCCGGAAGAGACCGGGTTTCTCCAGTGACCATACAGATGCAGGCAACATATTCCAGAGAATGGGACATTGATATGAAGGGCTGTTTGTGGCAGCGGCAGACGTGACCCTCGGGAAAAGAAGCAGGGGAACATCTGTGCTCCTTGTTCGACGGGTGTGTGACAGAGGAGTAGCGCGGTCATGAAGAAGACAGTACAGACAGTACTATTAATTACACAAAAGGTTAGCAGAAGGAGTTTGCGGCAATACTTTGATTGCAGGGCTTGCATTCTGAGGCATTCATGAAGAGGGGGGAGGGGGATCGCAGTCAGGAAGGGAGCAGAGCAGACAACATGCACAGCTCGCTGGAGAAGTTTCAAAAGACGATAACGTCGTGCAGAGGAAAGGGAAGAGGCAAAGCTGTTGCATACGAATGTTGGAATGTGGGTAAAATTATACATCTCAATAAATACTCTCAGTTCCGCAGCCATGCCACAAAACAAAGAAGTCTCAAAAGAGGGTTTAACCAAAACAGATTTTCTTGTCACTATCTTCAGTGGATTTTCGTTACTGAAGAATAGTACTCTACAGCTCTTTTGAGACCTCTGTGTTGCATGACTGCGAAACTTTTATTATTCATTGCTTTCATTAGATAACTACTCAATTTTAATTTTTTTAAATCCTGAAGGCCGCTTCAGGCAACTTCATTATACAGCTTGCATCCTACCAGTATATTGTATGCAGGCTACTAAACTATCCTCAAGTAAGTGCTTCATTTCACACGCAATTCAGTCATTTCGAGAATGTTTCGGTTGTCGGGGCCATTGCCAGGAAAGACTCGTGATCGTGCAAGGCAAGTTGGGCCTTTCCCCCTTTGGCATTGGAGTTTTTGCAGGCCTCGGGCTGCAAAGCGCTCGGCGCAAACTAGAGTAATTCGATCGGATCTCTCTCACTTGACAATACGTGTGTATGATACTGTTCTTAAAACCCTTTGCTTTTTTTTCCCTGATTTTGTGTCACCTTACATCTAGAGTATGATGAATGTAGCCATGGTGATTACACATGTCACCATGGCGTTTGTGTTGACACGTACGATTCCTATACGTGTGAGTGTGAGACAAAATACACGGGGGAGACGTGTTACGGTGAGATACATGTGTGTGTGTGTGTGTGTGTGTGTGTGTGTGTGTGTGTGTTTGTGCTCACAAGTATGCATATGCATGGGCGTGTATGTGTGTGTGTATATGTGTGTGTGTGTGTGTGTGTGTGTGTGTGTGTGTGTGTGTGTGTGTGTGTGTGTGCGTGTGTGTATGTGGAGCCCAGGATAAATCATTATCCAGGACTAAACCAAGGTACTGGGCTGTAGGGGTCACACAAAGTTTCTCGCCATTGCAGAGCACCTCCGGTTGTATTGCAGCCGCGCCTCGTGACCGGATGAAGAGCAACTGAGTCTTGGAAGTGGTGAGGAGCAGGCCAATGTCCTTCAGCCAGGTAGCAAGGTTTGTCATGGATTGCGTGAGGGTTCTGCACACTACAGCAGGATCAGAATAGGAGCAGTCGATGACAATGTTAACTGCAAATTCTTGGTGCTGTACAGACAGTGCCAGTATAGTGTGGAGTTCACTAGTGTAGAGCACAAAAAGCAGTGGCTCAAGGACTCTACCTTGTGGAACACCACGGGGGCAACTGGCGGCTTCACTAACAGAGTCCAGAACTTTGACACTCTGGAAACGCCCTGAGAGGTAGTCAGTGAACCATTCTAATGCAGTTCCAGCTATACCAAGGGAAAATAAAACTGTAACTAGACGTTCATGCTTAACACGGTCGAAAGCTTTCGAAATATCAACGAACACTGTCCCAGTGAACTCTCGTTTGCATCTAGCGGTAGACCATCGATTAACAGCAAACACAAGTGCATCCTCAGTTGAATGTTGCTTGCGATAAGGAAACCGGCTGTCGGGCAATAGCTGGTGTGTCTCCAGATAGGCAATGAGCTGTCTCTTAACCATTGTCTCCAGAATACGGGAGATAATGGGGAGGAGAGACACTGGACGATAGTTGTGGGGCAGGGTTGGGTCGCCACTCTTAAATAGGGGACTGACATGTGACACTTTGAAGGTTGGCGGAGCCTGTCCAGTTCTAAGAGACAAATTGATAATGCTGGTGAGATTCGGTGCAAGAACAGAGGCATGTTGCTTGAGCAGGAAACCGGGAATCCTATCACTGCCCTTGGCTTTGCTTGCATCCACTGATTTCAGGCATGACTCGACATCTGTCAACGTGACAGGCTGGAATACATTTAAGCTGCATTGGAGGCTTGGGCCCAGCGGCAGCTGGAGGTGGGGTGGACGTGTTGGATCATTCACTACTCCGCCAAACACTCGACTTAGCTCTGGCAAAGGCGCTTGAGGGATTTGCGATTTCTTCCTTCTGCCGGTGACAGTATTTAGTACCCTCCAGAGTTTCCTCTGGTTGGTAGTTTGGCATTGGGTGGTAAAATACTGGTAGCGCAGTTTCCCATCAAGCTTCCTAGCCACAGAACGAGCTGACTTATGTTCCTCACGTAATCTTGCATTCCCCTGGTCCCGCATCAACTTCCGGTGTAAGCCATTGCGCTTCCGTACAGCCACAACTAGTTCATTCGTTAGCCATGGGCATGGGAGACGTCGATGAGCACGCTGAGCAACTAGAGGCGCATGGTGGTCTAATGGTGATAGAAGAGACTCAGTGAAAGATGTAATCATGTCCTCGAAGTTGCCATTGTCAGGAAATGCCTGCTGATTGCGCTGGACGTACTTGCTGAAGCAGCTCCAGTCAACGAGGTGCAACCGCCGTGTGGCCGTTGGTGCTGATGAGCTGTGCTTCGGCACTCGAATATGCAAGTGGGCAAGAATCGCAAAATGGTCACTCATGTCTAAATATACTGTTTCACAGCTGCCAACCGGTGGAGCTGATGAAAGGAGTAAATCCAGCAGCGTAGCTGAATGGGAGGTCACTCGAGTGGGAGATGTTACATAGTTGGAAAGGTTGAAGCGGCTGATAATAGAGCGCAGAGGTACTGCAGATGGCTGACCCTGGGCAAGGTCCACATTGAAGTCGCCGACAATCGTGGTAGACTTTTGCCGGCCTTCCGCAGCTCGCTCGATGTTGTGTTCTAGTGATGCCCAGAAGGCAGCTGGGCTGTTAGGTGGCCGGTAGCAGCAACCAATAACATGGGAGTCGTGGCCGGGAACCACAACCCGGTAGCAGCAACCAATAACATGGGAGTCGTGGCCGGTAGCAGCAACCAATAACATGGGAGTCGTGGCCGGTAGCAGCAACCAATAACATGGGAGTCGTGGCCGGTAGCAGCAACCAATAACATGGGAGTCGTGGCCGGTAGCAGCAACCAATAACATGGGAGTCGTGGCCGGTAGCAGCAACCAATAACATGGGAGTCGTGGCCGGTAGCAGCAACCAATAACATGGGAGTCGTGGCCGGTAGCAGCAACCAATAACATGGGAGTCGTGGCCGGTAGCAGCAACCAATAACATGCGAGTCGTGGCCGGTAGCAGCAACCAATAACATGGGAGTCGTGGCCGGTAGCAGCAACCAATAACATGGGAGTCGTGGCCGGTAGCAGCAACCAATAACATGGGAGTCGTGGCCGGGAACTAAAACCCGGTAGCAGCAACCAATAACATGAGAGTCGTGGCCGGTAGCAGCAACCAATAACATTGGAGTCGTGGCCGGTAGCAGCAACCAATAACATGGGAGTCGTGGCCGGCAGCAGCAACCGATAACATGGGAGTCGTGGCCGGTAGCAGCAACCAATAACATGGGAGTCGTGGCCGGTAGCAGCAACCAATAACATGGGAGTCGTGGCCGGTAGCAGCAACCAATAACATGAGAGTCGTGGCCGGTAGCAGCAACCAATAACATGGGAGTCGTGGCCGGTAGCAGCAACCAATAACATGGGAGTCGTGGCCGGTAGCAGCAACCAATAACATGAGAGTCGTGGCCGGTAGCAGCAACCAATAACATGGGAGTCGTGGCCGGTAGCAGCAACCAATAACATGGGAGTCGTGGCCGGTAGCAGCAACCAATAACATGGGAGTCGTGGCCGGTAGCAGCAACCAATAACATGGGAGTCGTGGCCGGTAGCAGCAACCAATAACATGGGAGTCGTGGCCGGTAGCAGCAACCAATAACATGGGAGTCGTGGCCGGTAGCAGCAACCAATAACATGGGAGTCGTGGCCGGTAGCAGCAACCAATAACATGGGAGTCGTGGCCGGTAGCAGCAACCAATAACATGGGAGTCGTGGCCGGCAGCAGCAACCAATAACATGGGAGTCGTGGCCGGTAGCAGCAACCAATAACATGGGAGTCGTGGCCGGTAGCAGCAACCAATAACATGGGAGTCGTGGCCGGGAACTACAACCTCAAACCATAGTAGTTCCATCTCAGTTTCCAGATCGAAGCGGCGACGAACAGCCAGGAACTCGTGGCAGTATACAGCTACTCCACCACCAGGTCGATCTGGTCTGTCTTTGCGAAACAATTTGAAATGTGGTATAGCTACTTCACCATTACTGATATCGGGCTTCAACCAAGTTTCCGTGATTCCAAGGAGATGTATATCTCTGGAGGACACAAACTCCTGGACCTCAGAAACCTTCCTCCGCAGGCTGCACACATTGAGGAGTGCAGTGGTCAGAACGGTCATAATGGTTGTGACTGAGATGCAGTTTGTTGACCAGCAGCATGGTCTGACGCAGAGTCCAGATATTTGTCAAAGTTCCAAATTCTGCAATAAACAGGCGATGGCCAAAATTTCCGCTGGAGCAGTGTCTTGGAGCTGGCGTGATTAACAACAATTCAAGCTGAGATGCTTTCCTCGTTGCGAAATATTTTGCATTCATGGATGGTGACTGGAATATTCGTAGCTGAAGCTCGCTGTGCTATAAACTTGCTAAGGTGGGCGCTTTCCATGACATGCGGAGATAGCCAGCAAAAAGGACCGCTTTCTTGCCTGTAGGCTTTGTGTTCGAGATGAGCTGCCATGCCAGATTGTCAGGCTCATCCTCGAAACAAGGCAACAGCTTGCGTTCTTGGACGTCCGCGTTTTGAATCTTCGTCCTGGGATTTGAAGTTCCACGTGTCGATCCAAGACCTCCACGAGATCTACGGGATACACTACGGTATGCGCAGTCTTCCTCTGATCCCGAGTCTGTTGCTGTTGAGCTGGGTTGCTCACTTGCACCAACGGCCATATCGGGTGTGTTTGCTTGCACGAGTTCAAGAAGGTGTGAACTCAAGTCCGTACGGGTACTCGCTTTGCTGGTTGCTGTCTGCGCGAGTTCAAAAAGTTGTGAACTCAAGTCCGTCCGTGTACTAGCTTTGCTGTCTGCTGGCTGCTTCTTCCGACGTGGCTTTCCCTTGCTCTTGTTGGTCTCGTCATGGCCGACTGCCTTCGCTGCCACCATTGAATTTGTTGTTGATTTGAGTCAGTATTTCATTACTTGGACGATGCGATCACCACGGCAAGTAATGATTATGTTAGCATTATAATAGTTATGAGACATGAAAGTACTGATGAAAATCGTTACTTTACACTCTGTACAAGACATTGGCAACTTTTGTTCTATGTTCTCAGATAATTTCTTCCGAATTGGTCGAGAACTCACAAATCTACCGCTTCTGAATTTTGACAAAATACTCGAAATAATCGGATACTCGATCGAATATTATATATAAGTGATCGATTGGTCAAAATAGATACTCGGTTCACCCTATCTCTTAGCAAGATTACTTAGACTAGAGTGTGCAACTCGGAATAGTTCCTGTTGGAGCGTATCCCGTGTAGTACGCCATTTCTGACGGTATGGTAAGCCACAGGTATGGTATATAGCTGCGTAACCAGTCACGGTGGTGCAGCTCACTGAGTTTGTCCTGATTTCGGTTTTGGATACGGAGAGCCTGGTGAATTTTCTTGTCTGCGGATGTACGCAGCGTACGCAGTCACACAGAAACACCGACATCCTTAAACAAAAGCTTCCCATTTCTTTACTTATCTTTGATATGTATGACCCACCCAAGTTGGGTGGTGTGCTGCTGTGCTGCTTCGAATTGTAGTTAGACCGCTTTGTAAAATATCGTACTGGTCTCGTCATCGTCCAGTAACAATCAACATCCTTTGTTCCATTGGGACTGTAGCTTTTGCTCGTTTTCGTTGCGCTTGCCTTCCCCTCTTTGGTCTTTCCATAACCTTGAACCTTCCAAGTTGGAAGGCTGTCGGTTAGCGCTACGGTGATGTGTTGAAGCTAGGTGTAAGGACGTCGAATGTCTCAGTACTCTGTCAGTTTTGTGCCTAGTTATTGCACTTTCTGACTGTATATAGTATCATGTTACAGTGATGGAGAGTTACTTTTAACTCGTATCCATATGTTCTTTTCCTTTCTACATTTATTTATGAGGATATAATGTAGTCATGAAAGGGCACACACATCAGGGATAAATATGAACTAGAAGAATCCCTGCCCGCCACAAAGAGCTTTTCTCTCACTTGACGATACGTGTGCATGATACTGTTCTTAAAACCCTTTGCTTTTTTTCCCTGATTTTGTGTCACCTTACATCTAGAGTATGATGAATGTAGCCATGGTGATTACACATGTTACCATGGCGTTTGTGTTGACACGTACGATTCCTATCGGTGTGCGTGTGAGACATTATACACCGGCCAGACTTGTAACGGTGAGATACCTGTGTGTGTGTGTGTTTGTCTGCTCGCATGCGTGCATCTGTATAGTCGTGTGTGTGTGTGTGTGTGTGTGTGTCTTTGCATCGGTTGAGCCACCGGTACCAACATGTGAATGGTACGATGCAGCTCAGAACCGTCCGGAGTGGCGTACCATTGCCCGTCGACCACCCAAGGCACCATCTGTTGCTGGCTACGGATGCACCTGCGGCCGCACGTTCTGTCGAAGCGGCGACCTGAAACGCTATTAGTCATTCTGCCGTGGACTAGAGAAATACCAATGCGCTATCATTGCTACGCAATGGGCAAGGTCAAGGTCAAGGTGTGTGTGTGGGGGGGGGGGGGTGTGTGTGTGTGTGTGTGTGTGTGTGTGTGTGTGTGTGTGTGTGTGTGTGTGTGTGTGTGTGTGTGTGTGTGTGTGTGTGTGTGTGTGTGAGTGTGTGAGTGTGTGTGTATGCTGCACTATACACCACAGAATCTGTACACTATGGCCAATGAGTTTAGCTCATGCGCATCTGACTGGGGCCTGATAGTCAGTATCACAAAGACCAAGGCAATGTCGGTTAGACCAGGTCGGGTGTGTGCAGATCTCCCTGTCCTCGGTGATGATGATGTTTTCAGTTGCCAGGATAAATTCACCTACCTTGGAAGCACCATCAGTTGAGATGGTCAGCTGGATCATGAAATCGCATCCGTTTGGCAAAGGCATCGCGTGCGTTTGGCAGCCTAGCGGACCCCATCTTCGCAACACGTCACTGTCTCTTGGGACACGGCGCTATGTGTACCAAGCTTGAGTCATGATGGTTCCGTTTTATGCGTCAGAGACCTGGACGTTGAAGGCCCCACAGCTACATTGCCTGGAGGTATTCCATCACCATTGCATGCGAGTGATTCTTGGTGTGTCACGGGACCAGCTATGGCAGGAGCGCATTTTGTCAGAGGAACTAGCCCGTCGTTTTGGTATGCCGTCGTCAATGGCGGAGGTCGTACACTGTCGCCGTTTACCCTGGCTTGGCCACCTTGGGCGAATGGAGGATGCCCCTCTCCCCAAGCGTGTTATGTTTGCTGAGGGACTCAACACAAGGCTCAGACACGGTCCCAAGAAACGTTGGAGCGACATCGCCGCTGCTGATCTGAGTGCTCGGTGCGTGACAGGTAACTGGTGCGACTTGGGGCAGGACAGACAAGACTGGCGCCTCATGTGCAATCGTCCCTGGCCGGCTGTGCCAAAGCCTAGAGTGTTCAGTTGGGGCTGTGGCAGGGACTTCCGTTGGCCAAACGATCTAACTCGCCACAACTCCTGATGCTATCATTGCACAAAGCAATGGGCATCCAAAGGTCCAAAGGTGTGTGTATGTGTGTATGTGCAGCCCAGGATCGACCTTTGTGGAGATCGAGTGTCGTTGATGTTGTGCCTCCACCACCACCATCTAACCCAACTGTGCACTGCAGTGTTTGCGACCGCCATCTTAGTGCGTCTGGGTACAAGCGGCATAAGTGCAGTGCGGCCCGTCAACTTCCTGTCAGCCAACAGCCTGGTGCAAAGTCGTGTCAGCGTTGTGGTAGATAGTTCAAGAGTGCTGGTGGGCTGAAGGTACATAAGTGCCGTCTCGCAGGTTCCTCCCAACAGCCTTCGGACTCGACTCGATCCTGCACCTCGCCTAGTGCTTCAACACCAACATTGTTGCCAATTCCACTGCCCGTCATGTAATCGGTGCTTTCGATCCGCTGCTGGATTTAAATGGCACAATTGCGAGCTTGGCAAGCGACCAACAGCGAGGGAGCGTTTTAAGTTCAAGTTCTGCTGTGCGTGCAGCGAAAGATATCGCAGACAGCAGGATCTGCAGCGGCATGAGGCCGGATGTTCTGATGCGACGCCGTGATGCTACTCCTTTGTTCCCCTCCTCATAAGGGCAGCTTAGCCGTTTAACGGCAGTTGTTTGTCAAGGTCAAGGCCAAGGTGTATGTGTGTGTATATTATATATGTGTGTGTGCGTTTGTGTGTAAGTGTGTGTATAATATGTATGTGTTCATGATGTTGAGTGAACATGAGCTACTGTAAAACGACAAACTTTCGCGGCGGCTTAATTTAGTGTTTTGGCAAACTGGACCAGTTAGCGGCGATTAATTTTAGCGATTTTTACCTTCCACCGAAAATCAAAGAATTTTTACGAAGCCTCGGAGTGCTGGGCGCAGAGTGCATGAAGAATGAGAGAAGAAATCAAAGAACGAAAGAAGGAATCAAGGAATGTAAGAAGAAATAAAGGCATCAAAGGCATAAGGTAAGTACTAGTACTGGGAGAAAGGATGGCACGTTCGAAGAGGGATCATTGGAAGACTTTCTCTTCGAACTTCTGAGCCACTGCGATACTCATCGCGATAAAATTCAGAAGACTTCTTCGAGCAGTACAACACTATAATCTACGCAACAGCAAGCTGGCCAAACGCTCCAAGAAGTTCAACAACACTCTCCACAACACTGAGACATTATCCAGTCGATCGTTTTATTCTCTTCTGGTTCAAGTCGCCGTACTCCAACGACAACTGGGAAGACTAGTGTTGATACGTAACTTTCGACAGCTGCTCGATTTGGACTGTAGCCGTGCAAGCATCGATCAGCGCTAGTCCAGAGTCTGTGCAGTGCATGTACAGACAGTGCACAATCGATCATCGACGCATCGCGTAGTACATGTATACATGATTGTACACATTTCTTATTCGCGTGTCAAACTAACTTTCGCGATTCGGCCCTGCTCGCGAAAGTCTCGAAAGTTAATCGCTCACGAAAGTCGCGAAAGTTAATGTGTTTTTTTTGTATTTATATCATTATCTCATGGCACATCATGATGACGGCCAGTAAAACTGAGACAAAGGTGAAAGCCAACCACAGCAGTAAAACAGATAAAAGAATACAAATAAAAGGCAAAGGAGGAGACAAACGAGCAGGATATACATGAAACCTATAATTGAGCAGAGATTTTAGCAACAAAATTATCCTTCGACGTGCTGGTCTTGGCCTGCATTGGTAATGTTGCCCAAAACACATAGCCAGCAAAGATCGGAGATCTAGTGAAAAGGGTGGAGGCAGCGCGTGGGAGACTGAATGAATTCCGGGTATTCCGTGTTTCGGAGAACCAATTATAAGCCTGCATGTGCAAGGGTATTTTATTTAGTAATATTGTGGAGAGCGCTCTCCAAACTGCCGGAGATAGACTAACTATTTATTGCGTTGATTACATTTTTATCTCCACGTAAGCTTTTTAATTATTATTATTATTATGTATGAGAACACAGAGGTGGTACTTGTGTCGAGTGGAAAGGGGACTGATCTTGGCAATTTCGTAAAGACTAGCGGAGGGAAAGCGAAGATCTTTGCTGAATAAGATTTTAAGGAGCATGCGGTTATGGGTTTCTAGCTTGTTCAATACAGTAGAAGTTATGCCAGACCAAGCAGTATCACAGTAGTCAAGTAAGGGCAATATATAGCAACAATAAAACAAGCTTTGCAAGAAAGAGGAAGATGTCTACAGTGGGCTTAAAGAGCCCCAAGGATGGAGCTTGTGCGCTTGCCGACATGCTGCACATGGGGTGACCACGACAATTTAGAGTCAATAATAACGCCAAGATGCTTATGCTCTTCAACAATACAAATAGCAACACTTGCAGAAGGAAAACAAAGTGGCAGGGAAGGGGGAGAAGGGGAAATGTACATAGCTGCCGTTTTATCAACGTTTGGCTGCAACTTCCAATCATGCATCCACGTTATAACCTTGCCAATGCTATCTTCCATGGCTTCGTGTAGTCGTATAGGGCAAGCATTGGAGCAAAGCAGAGCTGTGTCGGCCGCGAAAAGGCTGACACCAGGGGCAATATCGGGGAGGTCATTAATGTACAGGAGAAATAGCAGTGGCCCAAGGATTGAACCCTGGGGGACTCCAGAAGTTACGGGTAAAGGCTCCGATAACACAGTTGAGAGGCGTATAAGCTGATGTCGGTTAGAGAGATACGATGAGAGCCAGCCGATAGCCTTGCCATCAATGCGATATACTGTTCGCAGCTTAGCTAAGAGACCCCTGTGCCAAACAGTGTTGAAGGCCTTTGCAAGATCGAAGAAAACTAAACCAACATGGTTATGGGCGTTCCGGGCAGTGTGGATGTCTTACACAAGGCGGGTAACCTGGTACCTGGTGGAGTCACCCTGACAAAAGCCCGACTGTGCTGGCGAAAGTGAAATGCGAACATGATCATAAATGATGTCATATACAACACGTTCGCACACTTTTGATAAAGTAGAGAGCAATGAGATAGGGTGATAGTTGCTGGGGGTGGTGCGTGGTCCTCTATTTTCTATTTTTGTAGGTGGCCACGACTACCGCAGTTTTCCTTCCACACGGCTGGGAATTTCCCTTCGCGAAATGAGATATTCAAGATATTTGACACAGGATAGGCAACAGACGGAGCAAGAGATCTCCAAACTTCGTTGGTAATTCTGTCTTGACCAGGGGACTTGCCAGTTTTCAGATTACGGAGATATGTGAAGAGGCTGACTGATATTCACTGATAGAAAAAACAACAAAATGGTACCTCATAAATGCCTATTGACGCTATTTTATTTTCATGTCCAGAAATCCATACACTGAAATTTAGGCCAAAAAAAATAGCATATCAAGAATGCCCTGCTATCAAGTCTAAGGGATCACAGCATAAGCAAATGTGACATATTTGGAGAGATGAAGGATTACGCCATAGAATAAATACAAGAAAATCCAAAAAATCTAAAACATGCAGCCAGTGGGGCTCTATTTTATTTTGATGTCCAGAAATTGCTATTCACCTCGTACAATCTCGCTCCCGTGATGCTACCCGTGCCCTTTCCGTTATCCTGCGAGCATCTTTGATGCCGGACAAGCAGCGAGTGATGGACTTAGCCGCAGAGCGCGGCGCTTCGAGCTGGCTACCGTGTCGACCACTGAGCCGATGCGGTTTCGTCCTCTCCAAGGGTGAGTTCAGAGTTGCCCTCAGCCTTCGCTACAACTGGAGACTTCCCAGGATGCCGGCGACCTGTGGCTGTGGCAGTCCTTTCTACATCGCACATGCCCTGCCGCGCCCAACAGGAGGTTACCCCTCCATCCGACACAATGAGATCCGAGACGTCACTGCTGGCCTGCTGAAGCGTGTCGCCACGAATGTCGCAGTGGAGCCTCACTTACAGCCTCTCCCCGGGGAACAACTTCGCCTCTGCACTGCTATCACTGACGACAATGCTCGTCTGGATGTAGCAGCCAATGGAGTGTGGGGAGGGCGGTTTGAAGGCACATTTATCGATGTCAGGGTCTTCAACCCTTATGCGCCTTCAAACCAGTCCTCCTCCCTCCCGGCCACCTACGTCCGTCACGAGAAGGCTAAGAAGCAGTCCTACAAACAGCGACTCCGTGAGGTGGAGCACGCATCATTCGTGCCTGCAGTGTTTTCCACCACGGGTGGCATGAGCAAGTGCGCCTCGTCTCTCTACAAGCGCATCGCACCGCTGCTGGCGGAGAAGACGTGCGAGCCATACTCGACAACCATGGCCCTTATCCACTGCCGCCTTAGCTTTGCCCTTGTGCGTGCTAGCGTCATGTGCATCCGTGGGAGTCACTCCCTCTTCCCCTCGCGTGCACCGGTGGCCTGCCCTGCCTCTCTCGTGAATGCTGGGGCCGTCGTTGTACGAGTGTAGTCCTTTCCTGCTCACATATATCTCTTATAACTTATAACTCTTCGCGCGCGACCCTCATGTCCGCATATTTCCCCCTTATATTTTCCCAGTCCGTAGGTATTTTACTACTCCGTGGTTTTTTATAATCTTCTCCTTAATTAAACCATGTCCTCTTCAATAGCGTTATAACTGTGTGAATGCAGTTTCATTCCAGAAAGGGTGCCCTCATGTTGCCAATCGATGTTTACACCTTGACCAAATTGGATCAGGCAAGGGTTGTGAGCAAGAAGCAGTAATCGTTTGTGTGTGTGCTTGTGTGTATGTATGTATGTATGTATGTATGCATGTATGTATGTGTGTGTGTGTGTGTGTGTGTGTGTGTGTGTGTATGTATGTGTGTGTGTGTGTGTGTGTGTGTGTGTGTGTGTGTGTGTGTGTGTGTGTGTGTGTGTGTGTGTGCGTGTGCGTGCGTGCGTGTGAGTGCATGTCTGAATGGATCTACATGTGGGTTTCATTCAAACAGAATTTTTGGACTTGTGTGAATATGACATGCATGAATGCCCTCCGGACACAACTACTTGTCACAACTTGGTGGGTTCATACTATTGCCGCTGCAAAGATACATACTATGGCGCGAACTGTACATGTAAGTTTTTTTGTTTGTTTTTTAATTCATTATTCTCACGATGGCACAATTGCCAATAAGAGAATACGTTTATGATAAGGTGAGATGCTGTGAGTGGGGCTGCGGGTTATGCAGTTGGAAAGTAAGTTACGCCACAGGGCTGACAGGGCAGTTAGCTTTTTTCGAGCTCCGTAGTTTTTCGCAGGTTCTGTAGGAGCCAGCCGGCAGCAGGCCGGTCTGGAGCAGGGTAGGGACTGGATAGTTTAAAATAAGGTAGTAGATAGTTAGAGCGTTCCAGAATGCCCATGTCCGGTGAAAATCGCAGTTGGAATTCGGTCTCTTCGAAAGTTCTAAAGCGGGACATGGGGACTTTCCACGTTCCACTGCACACAAAAACCCTCGAAGTTGCTGAGGCCCTGATTGAACATGGTTACCCCGACCGGATATCCGTGCAGCTGACCAGTAACTTGAGCTGCAAGGCCACGTTTCATTCCCGAGACACTCTGACATGACTTTGCCGAAAGGGTTTTCATCTCATGTCAGTGGAAGTGTGCGTCACTCAGCTGGTGCCTGATTCCGTGGAAATCCAAATCCACGATGTGCCCATCTGGGTCCAAGACGACGTTATTATCGAAAGCCTGGGTGTCTTGGGTGTCTTTGGATCGGCCGTTGGGCCTTTTCACCATTGGTTTGTCAAGACGAATTCAGGGCTCGCCATTGCCACTGGTATCCGCTTCGCCACATTCGAGCTCGTTTGTATTGAGCTCGTGCAGTGCCCAAAATAGGTTCAGTGACTCGTGCACGAGAAGACAGCGAGTCGCATCATGATTGCCATGGTAAATATGGCGGAGAGAAAATTTGAAAGATCTTTCTGCACAATTTCTTCATGCAAAGACTTTTTAATACAAACCCGCGAACGTTCGAACGTCATGGCAGCACATCATCAAGAACTTTAAAAGCGGGATTCACAGAAGCTTTTTTGTGATGCGACACGCGATGCGACGCGATCTGCGATGGACGCGTGCGATGCGAACTCGCGAAATACCATTCACAGAAGAAGTCAGTAAAGCGACAACATCTTGCTGATTTGGCTACGTCACCATGATATTCGCGCAGTTTGATACAACTTGTACAAATTTATGTTGCGTGGGGTGCGACATGGCTGCGATTTGGGGTTTTCCAGGTTTTGCGCCTGTCGCATCGCGTGTCGCATCGCAAAAAAGCTTCCGTGAATCCCGCTTAACTGTTCCGACCGTGACAGGGCGTTGCCGATGTCCTGCCAAGCCTTATTCCCTTGGGGTAAGGCAAAGACGTTTTCATGTCCAGAGGACAAGATCAAGTTCAGCAACTTGATGTCATCTAAGACTGCAAATTTCCGAATTCTTCTGCATTCTACAGGAGTTTGTCCAGAGGGAGACACGCGGGTGGAGGGAGCGTTGGGGGAGCCTGCACTTCACTTTACATTGCAGAAAAAGGAAAGGAAAAATTCTTACCAAACACAGCGAAAGTGAAAACGAAAGAATCTATAATCAACAAAGATGAAGAAATTTCAAAAAAGTCAAAACGTTTTCACACTTTCTCGGAGCTGCATACAAATCAGACAGGCCGGATTCGTAAAAACGAATCTTCCGAACGAGATGTCAACGAGACTCTAACCCGGACCGGGTGTCAGCACTCGTTTCGTTCATGAAAAACGAGTCACTGAGCCTCTCTATTCTCTTCGCCCCAACATGCAGATTCCGTCGTACGTAAAAACATATACGAACAACCTGTTTCGTGTACGCTACGAAGCCCAGCCTGCAACCTGTCGTAGGCTGTGTTTACATGAGAAATTTCAACCCGGGTCGAGTTCAGCCCGGGTTGAAAGTCTGTACGATAGACAAAAGAGGTGAGCGTTTACATGAAGACAGTTGACCCGGGTCAAATACTTCAAAGTACTGATATGCTGCCAAAGGTCCACTTCTACAGTTCCGTATTATCACGTGAATCTGTTCGCACGAAATTTGCATGTGCAGTGCCGTTCAAACCTGGCGCGAGATACGCACAGAAGTGCATTTGTACGATTTCCTTGACCCGGGTTGATTTCAACCCTCCCCCAAGGGGAGGGTTGAAATCAACCCCAGGCGAATTTTCAACCCGGGTCAAGCGCAATGCAACATGTAAATGCGCCATTCACTTTGTGTACATGGTGGGTTGAAATCTGACCCAGGTCGAACTCAAACCGGGTTGAAATGCTTCATGTAAACACAGCCGGAGATGCTCCCAGCCAGGACACATCGCTGCAGGTTGCAAACTCGCAACAGGAACGACATTCGCCAAGCGAACCGCGCACACCAGAACAAGCGCAACTGCAACTGTCGGATCGAGGAGTGCAACCTGGTGAACTTACCGTACAGACCCGAGTCCAAAATGAGTTGCCAGACTCGGCACGCTCCAGCAGCAGCAGGCCGAGCACCAGCCCGAGTACTCTCTCGAGTATTGGATGTAGTACGCGTGCAACTCCTGTGCCTGTGGGGTGAAATGTTGGAGAACCCGCAGTCAGCAGTGAAGTGTTCGAAACGGATTTGAATTTGAAAACTACGAAAGTCGATGAGGGGCAGGGAGTCCTCAAATACCGGGAGTGGAAACGAGATGCGCGAGCGTGATCCATGCTCGCCTCGCGCTGGAGCACCCCGATTTTTCCAAATAATCTTTTTTGTGCCACATTCACCAATTCCGCGGGATTTTCAAAATGTCAAAATTTATTTTACAAGTATCAATAAAAAATTTAGTGGTCGAAAACACACGATAGGCTCAAGAAACATGTGAAGGCGCTGCATATTTGGCAGATCAGAGGTCACTGGGGTGAGTTGTACACGCATTCTACCTGTACTCCAATACATCAGGCTCTCAACACCCCAAATGGCCTGGGTTTCTGTGTAAAATTGCAAAACTCCCTCGACTTTGAATGCAACAAACTAGCGACAGGACACTCAGGGTTCTAGCCAGGTCAAAATTGAAGGGGGTGGGCATGGGAAACAGTTACCCAATATCCCATTTTTCCACTTTCCATTGTCTTGCCGCGCCAAATGCAACGTATGGGGCGAATCCCTGACTTCACCCCAGACAAATATGCCTGAATGAACCATCTATGCATGAAAAACACGAAAATCGGAAAATGAGTAGGGGGCGGCAGTTTTTCACAGGGGCGCTGCGCCCCCTACCCCCATTGGCTAGAACCCTGAGAGTGCACTGTGCATGTGCATGAATATGAAGCACGTGCTCGCATTGCCCCCAAACCGTGATTTTTCACGATTCTGCGGTGAAAACTGTGAATTAAACAAAACATGAATTCCGCGGAATTCCGCGGATTTTACCACGGCCGCGGAATCGCGGATTCCTGGAGGGACAGTGCATTGCGCATGCTCGCATATTGTTATTGTTGTTGCTTTACCTGACCAAGAGTAATGTCTTCCAAATGCTAGTGTTTGTGAGTGCCAGTGAGAATGCATGAATGTAATGGTATGTTAGTCTGCAAGGGGACATAACAATTTTGGCAACGAAGATAGAAGACGAAGATGTCGCGATCGAAGCTTGAAGTTTTTGAAAAAGGTGATTTTCGTGAGTATGTAGAGAGACTCACGTTTTATTCCCATAGCTATGCAGAAGACGTTACTTCAGTAACGTCTGGCGCTAGCCAGGGTCCACACAGCTTTAATTTGGTGTTTGTTTGTTTGTTTGTTTGTTTGTTTGTGTCACGGCTGGAGCTATCTTGTATATGTCCCGTATCTGTCCCGTATCTGTGACTAGAAAGGCTCTACAGGATTGTACATAACCATGATATCAGCTGTCCACAATATTTGCGGGCTCCTGTATCTGTCCCGTACCGTACCAATATTCGTCGTATTATGTATACGACTCCCTGATGTAGAGGGAGATTTGGAAAGAAATAGAGAGACGAGGAGGAAATTAAATTGGAATACACGCCGAATAGGTGATAGGATGCGTCAGCATAAACATACTTTGGAAGAGAGATCCCGTCGTCTCCAAAATAAGCGTGAACGAGCGATTCAGCGCCGGTCACAGGAAACGTCGGAAGAGATATCCCGTCGACTCCAGAACGCCCGTGATCGGCAGAGTCCGCCGGTCCCAGGCAACGTCAGGACAGACATCCCGTTGAGTCCAGAACGCCCGTGATCGGCAGAGTCTAAGCCGGTCCCAGGAAACGTCAGGACAGACATCCCGTCGAGTCCAGAACGCCCGTGATCGGCAGAGTCAGCGCCGGTCCCAGTAAACGTCAGGACAGACACCCCGTCGGCGCGCAGAAAAACTAAATCTGCAGCCTCTTTTGCCGTCGGACAGGATACGTATTTTAGGAGACTGTAAAGTTATGTAATGTCCAAATTTCGACGTGAGCAGCAGGTCACTCGCGTTGATTTTTCGACGTGCGAGCCAAATAACACAAACTGAACTTTCGCGTCGCAGAAAAACTAAATCTGCAGCCTCTTTTGCCCTCGGACAGGTTACGTATTTTAGGAGACTGTAAAGTTATGTAATGTGCTCCACAGGCAACCATGCATTCGGCGTCGTCATTGGCTCAACAGGTCAATGTACATGTATTACTACAAAAAGGCAAGAAAATCCGATTACTGTATTAAAATCAACTAATTTTCGCTGGCGATTTAATTTCGCTGATTTCGCCGCTTGGTACCAACCGGCCAAAGTAAATCGCAGGCCAAAGTTTGTCATATAGGCAAATGATGCATGATTGAGCAATGGATGCATGTGAGAGCAAAAATACCAATCGATTTCAAATTTGACGTGAAATTGCGCGTCACGTCAGAAATAACGTGCATCTTAACCTCTCTAATAGAGAGGTTTCTATTTCTCATCGGTCAAAATTTGTTGATTTACAGTATAAGGAGATAAAAAGAAAAGAAGGAGCAAACCAAAAGTAGATGATTATTAGAGAAATAACAATCCGCAATAAATTCTGCAAATACTTTTGCCTAACTCATAATGTTCAAACCGATTGAAACGTTTTTGCAATACAGTGATGTGGCCAATCAACGGAAAAAGACATTTCCATCAGTTCTTATAACATGTACGATGAGCTAGGCAAAAAAGCATAAAAGCATAGCGTAGGGCCCTGAGCTTCCAAGCTCTCTCGTTTTATCGCCAACAGTATTGGACAAGTCGCAGCTGGGGCAACCGAGGACCAGGAGAGAGCGGCGGACACACAAAAGACAGCTGTCCTGATCAGTCAACTCTTTGGAAGGCAGGAAAGAAAATGACATATCGGTAATTAGCTTATGGTGGGCATGGAACTTGATCGGAAGAGACGCTGTCTGTCATCATTTCTGGCTATTAGTGGACGTGGCGGGCAGCCGTAGGAGGAGCGGCGGCTGGTGAAACAGGCTGGGCCATGCTGCTACGGTCCGACGTAACTGGAAAATAATTCACCGCTCACTGGGCATCGAGTTGCGGGCCGTGCTAGCGCTTGTATTATTACTACCAGGAAACAGACTGTCGCCCGATGTTGCCACGGACACAGCACACATCGTCTTTCTCGTAAGTCCACCAAACACAACCTCGAAAACTTTCCACTCATCAACAACACGCGAGTCCAGGTCGATCCACAAAGCATTCAAGTCTCGCTTCTCCACATCAACAATAAGAAGTCCGAAGGAGAATGCTACCGCCAGAAGTAGTCCGCAGAAATCGCGCAGCCGTTGGCGCGGATCAATCATCTTGAAGGACGGTCGGCAGGTAGAGTCTTCTTACTGCCGCAATGCTATGCTATGTGCGCCACCAATATTTTGTAGCGCCATTGCTACCAATGACAATGTAAAACAGGTGAGGTCGAATCTGACAATTTTTTTTAGTGTTTTATATTTGAATTCGGATAGCTCAACAGTACAGAAGTACAACTACAAAGAGTACCGAATAGAAGGCCCCGAGAACGGGAAACCAAAAACAAAACAAAAACAGCAACATCGATTTACTGATTATGCACATTGCTTGAAAGCAAACCACAACAATGAGTTAAGCTGTCTTTTAGCCAAATAGCCAATTTGACGCGGAAATCTGCGATAGCAATGCAGGACTTCAGGTCGTCTGGTAAATAATTCCAAACAAGAGCCGATTTACTTGAAAAAGACAGAAAGCCAGACATAGATCTATAGCGATTGATACTCATGTTATGAGTTGTTGAGCCGCGAGTAGTTCGGGTAGACGTACAGATGGGAAAGAGGGACTGCAAGCAAACAGCCGGCTTAATACAGTAACAGTGGAAAATGAATACAAGGAGCAAATATACTGATCGATATTGGAAAGAGGAAACACTGAGGTGGTGAAGAAGTGGCGTGATATTAGCGTGGGGTGATGCGCCACAAGCAACTCGTACAGTGTGCCGGTGGAACGAGGCTAGCTTGTTTCTATTTTTAACGGATATAAACGAAAGGTATACAGGGAAACAGGTTCATCTGGCAGAAAAATCGGCGCAGTACACCGATCTTCCGTGACGCTTTCTGGACGACATTGTTAATGTGTTGGTCAAAGAACAGCTTATTGTCAACAACGACTCCTAGGCATCTGGTGCTTTCCACTTCCCCTAGCATGACATTTCACAAGGTGATTTGCAGTTGTTGCCTTTGTTAACTCAGTGTTGTTGCTGACTCCCTGTGGCACGTTTGGAATGGATTTGTATGACAACGGTTTTGTCGGTATTTATCTGCATACCAAGGGAGCCAAGGTGGTTGTTTAGTATCTCCAGTGCTGATGACAACTTGGCTTCCGAACGCGCCTTCGACGGATCACTAGAGTAGACTGTCTTGTCATTGGCGAACATGAATAATTTTGAACCCGCTGTCTCCGCAAGCCGGGGAAGGTCCCTCAGGTAGACATTAAAAAGGTAGGGCCTAAAATACTTCCCTGAGGAACTCCTCGAGACACTGCAAGACTTGAAGACTGGCTGGCTTGCGTGACGACACGCTGAGTTTAACTTTAACCACCGCTGCCACCAATGTAATAGGTAGCCGAGTGGAGGCACGGTGCTTAACTTTTTATTCTTCCTCAGGTATACACCTGGTATATTATGTAATAAAAATTAATAATATGAAACAGAAATGCGCAGCAGCTTTTATAGGCAACAGACCACATACGCTAACATACGGGACACGCTAACGTACGAGGATACGCTAACACGGGGATATGCTACAATCAAGCAAGGCAGGGATACTAAAAGTTCTGCAAGAGTGCATGACCGAATGAGTGAAACGTGGCGGTTGAAGGTGATGAGGAAAGCCTGAAGACCAAAGACTGGTGGTGATTGGCCATCACCACCAGGACTTCATCCAGGGGCCTTTGCTATAGGCCAGCGATGCTCTTTAATACGGTCTAGCTTCTTGTGAGTTTTAGCGAGGAAATTGCCAAGTTTAAAGCACGAGTCTGCAAGGTCAGAGTGTAAGGAAAGCTCTTTTGAAAGCGAGGTGAAGACTCACATTTGCTACTTCTTATTTTCTGTATTTTGGTGCAACATTTCATAGCACTTTGGTTAAAGAATTCAATGTACATTGTTCAAAGTGGTGAGATTTATTTGTGCTCTGTCATTTCTCCTTTGCTTTCCACTATCAGCCAAAAGAGAAGCTAATCACACAGGTAGGCATAATAGTGTTTTTAAACTTGTTAAACAATGAGTTGATACTGTAAAACCGGAAAGTCTAATGAGTCACAAACGTTTTTTTAAACGACCAATATTTGAAATGTTATCGCGAACCTGGAGTATAACCCATTGAACGCTGATGACGTCTATAGACGTCATTGAAAATGCCCCCCGTGCGCGGATGACGTCTATAGACGTCATGGGATATATAGTGATTTCTGGCACCGTCTGGTGTGTAAAAGCACTGTTAGTCAGTTGGATCATGATCCTGCCCTTTGTACAATAGGTTGTTGGTATGAATCCCGCTTGGAAACACTATGCGTTTTTTTCTTCTCTTTTTTTTCTGGATTCGATTTTATTCAAACGAATGAAAAGCGCAAAACGTTTGGCACCTATGATCAGGGGATGGCCCACGCCTGGTAAAAAAAACAATGAGAAGCTGCACATTCAAACGAATGAAAAACGCCAAATGTTTGGCACCTATGATCAGGGGATAGCCCACGCCTGGTATAAAAAACCCAATGAGAAGTTGCGTACAAATCATGTACAGACAGACTATGGATTCGAACATAACAGAGTGGAAAACCGAAATCCGAGAAAATGATAACATACAAAATCATGAAAAGGGGGGGGGGGGATGAAGCAGAACAGTAGCCAAACACACCACGGATAGTTTTCTTCTCTTTTCAGCGATGTTTCGGCTGCAATTTCACACATTTGGCGTATTTCACGCAATTTGAGCAAACTTACGTCCCCTGTTGTGATGCGCTATTCTTTTTGGGAACTGTATCGATTCTGTCACCCTTTGGTTGATAGTCTTGGCAATCATTTCCAAAATATTGAGGACTCCAGTTGCCAGAACCCTGGTGTTTTAGAACTTGCCATCGTTAAACTTTCCGCACGTTATCATGCCAAAATTTAAAAAAAGGTTAAAGTTTTTGAAGAAGAGGTTGGTGCGACTTCGACGATAATTGGGGAAACTTTTTGGTCGTTAAACTTTCCCGTTCTACAGTATCTGGATGCATGTGGATCTTACAAGTGTGGTTGTGTTTTTATTGCGTGTGTGTGTGTGCATGCGTGCGCGCGTGCGTGCGTGCGTGCGTGTTCGTGTACATATAATAATCTGAGTGAGTACGCGGGGGGATGGGGGGGGGGGAGGGGGGGGGGGGGAGATGAACGTGTGCATGGCTGTGTGTTGTGAACGTAGCCACGTTCTACGTTTACATTTGAGGGTTACTTTGATTGCTTGACATGCTTCTCTCCCTTTCTATTATAATTATTTATTAATCTAGTCCCGTGGTGTTACAGCTTAGTCAGATTCAAGAGTTATTGCAAATGGCAAATTTCAGTGCATGCTCTCCAATGCCATGTATTTCATCTGCATGTGAAACATCATCAGGAAATGCCACATCCCACCGTAACTCCTACCTGACTGTGTCCCTTCTCCGTGCCGATTGTCTCTGTGACGGTTTTTGTGTTGCCATATTTGGTTAGATATATGGCTACTTGGAAAAGACCAGCCATCAGTGGAATATGTAGTTCCTGAAGGCGTGTCCCGGGACTGGCAGGGAGCTAATGACTTCTGCACATCTCTAACTGGGGGTTCGAACTTAGCATATCAACCAAGTGAAGCAGATCGCAGCATGATCATGAAAGATCACTCTTTCCCCATGAACTACCACTACTGGGCCAGGGAGCAGACTGAAGGCTGTGCAGTGTTCCGTGCTGGTATATATCTGCCTAGCCTACGAGATCTAAGCTGTACCACCAAGCTACCGTTCATTTGTGCACGGCCAGCAGGTGAGTGCATTGTGAAAGCTGCCCATCATGGAAGCTGGGCATGTTTGCTCTATCCATGTTTGCTCTATCCATGTTTGCTCTATCCATTGCAATTCTATACATACCGTAAGTGAACATACATCGTCTCAAACTTGAATTTTAAAAAAGCATTATGGAAGCTGCACATCCTTGGCTTTTGAAAATGGCTGATTCTAGAACCATCACTTTATTATAAATTCACTTCAATTTCAGTAATTTCAGCAGAGAAACCAGAGAAACTAGTCCAGAATTCAGATTGCAAACCAAGGAAAAATGTCAGTTTTGTGTTAGATTGTGCACGTTTGACTGTTTAAAATCTGGTTTAGTTGGTGGACTCGATCACATAGCTTGCACCCACATTTTTCCAGAAACCAGTCACCTAGAATTTTATTATAAATAATTAGAAGCAGAGCATCACTGTACATTGTATATGCACTGTTATGCAGGAAGACGCTGGTCACGCAATTAATATCTAGATCATGTAAGACACTATCCCTGTCTTGGGTTTGTGGTCTGTGACCCTTTACCAGGAACCCAGCACTGTCATGAAACCTTACTATTCCTCATGCTCCAGCCCCCCCCCCCACACCCCCACACCCCCCCCCCTCCCCCACCTTCCCTCCCTTCCATCATATTCACTATTCCTCCTCCTCCTTCTCCTCCTCCTCCTCCTCCTCCTCCTCTCCAACCACCCCCCCCCCCCTTCCACCCCAAGCTCATCCGCTCTCCCTACTCTTAACCTCCCATCCGCCAGGCACCTACCCTGGACCATGATGGCATGATGTCCAGGTCATTTGTGGCAGCTGAAGGTCGCCTGGTCTACCAATGCACTATTAACAGCAGCCTTCTTCATCAAGTTCGCGCCCGGACAGCGTCAGGACAGGGGCAACTTCTGGGAAGAAAGAGTGCTTGCATCTTTGAAATTGCTTTACGGTACACAGGGTATGTGTGATGTGGATCTTCAATCGGGCTGCCTGTCCACTGGTGTACTGTGTGATGTGGATCTTCAATCAGGCTGCCTGTCCACTGGTGTACTGTCCTGCACGTCACAGTAGTAGTGTGCTCCTTGTGTTTAGCAAAATAGAGGGAGGGAGAGAGGGAGGGAGGAAGGGAGAGACAGAGGGAAAGGGATGGAGGGATGGAGAGGAGAGAGAAAGAGAGACAGAGACAGAGAGAGACAGAGAGAAAGACAGATAGGCATAGAGATAGACGTAAAGATAGAGAGGGAGAAAGGGAGAGAAAGATGGAGAGTGTGTGTGAGAGAGAGATTTCCTATCTATTGTTCTGATGTGTTCTGTTCAGAATGGTACCGTAATGAAAAATTGCAGTTGCACACGGCATCTCCATACTACTTACTACGGGTGTGCAAAACCGACTCGTATCTGTTTTCCCCTGCATCACTGCTTTGGAACAATGGACTCCAAAACGGTCCACAGGCTGCACAAATTTGCAGGGAGGTGGATTCATCACTGACTAGCATACCTGGACCGTTGTCCGCCAAATGTCTACTGGACTTTCTGCGGGAGTCCAGCATTTATGGAAGCAACTCAAATGTGTATGCATGGTACAGAAACTCCTTTGGGACTCCTGTCGGAATAGATGCAGCCGGCCGAGCCTTACACCGTGGGTTTGCTCACGTCATTTGCTCAGGTAATAGTTATATCCGGTGCCTTGCACAAGTGGTCACACCATGCTGTTATGTCATGCAATTTGTAATTTGTAATTTTTATTGTTTAAGGATTCCCCAAAGGCTTTCGCCTATCGAGGGGGTTTCCAAACTTTCCATAATACCAAATCTGTGAAAGAGGTGATGAGCAATTACGTCATGCAGTTTCGTTTCGTCATTACACCATGCTGTTTAGGCATCTACTGTGCTCTATTAGTCTGGGCTGGTTTACACAGATTGACTGCATCAGATCATGAGATCATTTCGCGTTTTAAATTTGGCAAGTATACCAGGACTGGTGGAGGCAGTTTTTAATTGGCCTGGCCATACCCTAGCCTTTTATACTCTATGTATGGCATGGAGGGTGTAAACATGGCATGGAGGGTGTAAACATGTCATGGAGGGTGTAAACATGGCATGGAGGGTGTAAACATGGCATGGAGGGTGTAAACATGGCATGGAGGGTGTAAACATGGCATGGAGGGTGTAAACATGGCATGGAGGGTGTAAACATGGCATGGAGGGTGTAAACATGGCATGGAGGGTATAAACATGGCATGGAGGGTGTAAACATGGCATAGAGGGTGTAAACATGGCATGGAGGGTGTAAACATGGCATGGAGGGTGTAAACATGGCATGGAGGGTGTAAACATGGCATGGAGGGTGTAAACATGGCATGGAGGGTGTAAACTAGTCATAGCCCAAATTTGCTAGCAATTCTTTGAGCAAAATATCGGATGCGCAAGTTTCCGGCAAGTTTTGAGCAAAATATCGAGTGTTGGTGGGCTTTTCGAAAATTCCAAGGCTTCTTAGGGACTTTCTCAACACAATCAGTCACCAAGGTTGAAAACAAGCGCAGAAGTTGTAGAAAACAGACTCATGGCTACATTTCAGTGGAAAGTTGAGCAGCAGCAGGAGCTCAATCAAAAATGTCGTCGTCATCAGCGACAAGTATCGTTGAGTTTTCCTTAAAACTCATTTCATCTCGAGCAAAACCAAAGCAAAATACCGACGGAGAAAGGAAATGCCAAGCAGAATATCGAAATTTTGGGGCAAAATATCGATGTAGGCCGAGCAAATTTGGGCCATGACTAGTGTAAACATGACATGGCGGGTAGTCACATGACCTCCTTAGAAGTACACACGCATTAGTGGCCAAAACGTTGATCCGACCATGGCCTAAACGAGTGGCCGGACCTGTATACAACACAAACAAACAAACAACCCCATGATTCTGTACATCTCACCTGGACGATACGTTCATCCTACTCGTAATGCTTGTAGTTCTGTCACACCCCTCTTACGCACTTGCACTAACACTGAGTGCCGGATGGAGTATTTCACTCCAAGGTGTGAAGGGCGAAGCAAGCCGATGATTGCTGGGAAGTCATCTGCTAGACTGCAGGACAAAGGCTCTTGCTCCAAATCTGCGTCAATTTTCACATGCTTACTCCACCTGGGTGACTGAGATGCCAATGCCGCTTTGCTGACGTGCAATAGCCTCACCATCACTATCATCCTCTTTAGCTTCATCACCGTCATACTCCACCTCGCACTTTGCCTCTGCTTCAAATCTGTCTTCTTTATCCTATGCATGAATCGCGGTATTGCTGCATATGCAAAATTGTCAACTACCCACAGTAGCCAACTTTAATTGCATTGGGATGTTTTGAGGTGCGTATCGTGCGGAATGACAATTGCATTAACAAAAGATTCAGATGCAGATACAGTATCTTTATTCTCACGGTGGCCGTAGCCAATAAGAGA
>NC_088655.1:4426763-4549263 GCF_964019385.1 Sycon ciliatum | reverse complement strand
ACTACTAAAAATAGCGGTCAATGCGTAATGCAGGGGCACTAGATCAGCCTAGCAAACGTGCTGAATAAGACGAAAGCCGAGCAGGGTAATACCAAATGCTGTAGAGAGCAAGCTGTTTCGGCCGTAAAAGCCTCATCAGTACAGCTACGAGCTTTAAGCAAGCTATCAGCCACGGAGCAAAGGAGGCACCACAAACATTAGGATAGCTCGTCGCTCTAGCGCCAGAGTGCACTAACTACGATAATTAGCGGGCGATGTGTAATGCAGCAGCACTAGAGCAGCCTACCAAGAGTGCCCAAAAAGGCGATAGCCAGGGAGCGTAATATCCCATGCTGTATCCCTCCATCTGTCCATTCATCCATCCATCCATCCATCCACCCATCCATCCATCCATCCATCCATCCACCCATCTATCTATCTACATTGTATCTATCTATCTAACTCTATCTCCCTCTTCTCTCTCTTTCAAACCCCCATCCAGGCAATATTGATGAATGCGCTGAGAGGACACTGTGTAAAAACGCTGGCACCTGTACTGATACGAAAGGCAGCTATGAGTGTGCGTGTACTGCCGGTTGGGTAGGTTACCACTGTGACAGGAATATCAATGAATGTCTCGATAAGCCTTGCTTAAATAATGGCACCTGCTTCGACCTGCCTGGAGCTCACTACTGCAACTGTGTCAACGGCTGGACGGGTCACTTGTGTGAAGACAATGTGAACGAGTGTGACTCTAACATATGCAGAAATGGTGGCACTTGTTCGGACTCACAGGGCTCCTTTAGTTGCCGCTGTGACACCGGTTATACTGGAGGTGTTTGTCAACATGATGTCAATGAATGTTCCGATCAAGTGTGCAAGAATTCTGCAGAGTGCCATAATAACTTGGGTAGCTACACTTGCACGTGTACAGCTGGCTGGACAGGACATAACTGTGATGAGGATGTCAAAGAGTGTGATGCACAACCCTGCTTGAATGGGGGTTCATGCCATGAAGGTGAGGGTGGTGTCAATTGTAGCTGTGTGCCTGGCTGGACAGGTGATCTCTGCGATGTTGATGCGGATGAATGCCAGGGCAAGCCATGCCAGAATGCAGGAGTTTGTACTAACAGCCCCGCCGGCAGTTACAAATGCACATGTTCGGCAGGTTGGACAAGCCAACATTGTGATGCCAACGTTGATGAATGCCTGAATAATGTGTGTGCTAATGGGGCAACTTGTCACAACACGGCTGGAAGCTATTCTTGTAGCTGTCTGTCTGGCTGGGAGGGCTATAACTGCACGGTTAACATAGACGAATGTGCCGATGCTGAGAATTACAAACACCTTCTTTGCCACGAAAATGCACCATGTGTTGATACAGCTGGAAGCTACTCATGCACGTGTCCACCTGGACAAACAGGTTCTGACTGCAGAGCCGACGTAGATGAATGTAGCAACCCTGACATCTGCCATAATGGAGGTGCATGTACAAATACCAACGGGTCATATACTTGCACATGTACCCGCGGATGGACTGGAAAACTGTGCGATATCAGTACAAATGTATGTGAAAAAGAGGGAGTATGCCAAAATTCAGGCACTTGTCTAGACATTTTTGAAAGTTACAAGTGTGATTGTGTGTCCGGGTGGACTGGTCAACGCTGCGAGAGCGATGTCCAGGAGTGCTTGCTAAGCCCCTGTAAAAATGATGGAACATGCCAGGAAAAACCTGGAAGCTACTCTTGTGTTTGCCAAGATGGATGGCAAGGCTCACATTGTCAGGACAACGTGAATGAGTGTTCTAATGCTAAGTTATGTCAGAATGGTGGTACCTGCCAAGATATTAGTGGCAGCTATTTCTGTCAATGCTCGCCTGGATGGACCGGTCAGAGCTGTACTAGTACTATCCAGGAATGCTCAAGCACGAAACATCCTTGTGCTAATGATGGAATTTGCTTTGATATTGACGGTAGCTACACCTGTAAATGTCCTCATCCCTGGGCTGGTGACAGCTGTGAGTACTACATCAATGAATGTTTCAGGGACTGGGAGCAGCCACGATGTAGAAATGGCGGATTCTGCCATGCCATGGGACGTAGTGCCACGTGCGTGTGCAAACCAGGCTGGACCGGTCCTAACTGTACAGTGGACATAGATGAATGCAGCACTGCACCATGCCAAAAGGATGGGCAGTGTACTAATCTTATTGGTGGCTATAGGTGCGACTGTGCCAGTGGGTGGGAAGGCCAAAACTGTGAAGAAGACCAAAATGAATGCTTACGTTCACCCTGCCAGAATGACGGGGTTTGCCAGGACACTGCAGGAAATTTTAGTTGTTCTTGTCTTGCTGGGTGGACAGGTGACACATGCACACAAAACACCGATGAATGTGTCAGTAAACCCTGTGAGAATGATGGTGTCTGTACTGACACTGTTGGGTCTTACTTCTGTGTTTGTACCACTGGGTGGACGGGGTCTAAGTGTGCCACAAACATTGATGAATGTCGCCACACAGCTGCATGCAAGAATGGTGGTAACTGCACCAACACAGATGGAGGTTTCACTTGCAAGTGTGCTCCAGGCTGGACAGGAGACCATTGCGAAGTGGACGTCAATGAATGTTCTGGTAAGACACCATGTCAGAATGGTGGCACTTGCTTGAATATACCTGGCAACTATACATGCACCTGTGCACACGGCTGGACAGGAAACAACTGTGACTCTGATATTGACGAATGCTTGACAAGGCCATGTAAAAATGAAGCTACGTGCAAGAACACTGATGGAGGTTTTTCCTGTGATTGTGGCAATGGATGGTCTGGAAAGCGGTGCCAGTTCAACCTAAATGAATGCTTACACAGCCCATGTGAAAAGAGAGGTATTTGTTTAGATTCTCCTGGATCATTTTCTTGCGACTGTTTCGACGGTTGGTCGGGTGATTTATGTGACATGGACATCAATGAATGTACCCGTAAGCCATGTTCAAACTTGGCCGAATGCCTGAACACCGATGGTAGCTTTGTATGCAAGTGTTCCACTGGCTATTTGGGAGAATTCTGCAAAGACAACCTAAATGAGTGTTCCACCAGTCCATGCAAATACGGTGGTACTTGTATCGATACGGTTGGCAGTTACTACTGCCGATGTCCCATTGGATGGACGGGCATCAACTGTACTGATAACATCAATGAATGTCTTAAAAATCCATGTCTGAATTTGGGAAAGTGCAAGAACACCGATGGAAGTTTCACCTGTGACTGCCCTGAAGAATGGGCAGGCCTTCGCTGTGATATCAATGTCAATGAATGCCTCTCCACACCCTGTGATCATGGGAGATGTCGTGATAGCGTTGGAAATTACACTTGTGTATGTGAATCCGGTTGGACGGGTCGTTTGTGTAATGTTGATATCAATGAATGCGTTTCAGTACCATGTTACAATGGAGCTACATGCCAGAACAATAATGGAAGTTACACGTGCAACTGTGTCCCAGGTTGGGCTGGTACTATCTGTACTCTGAATGTTAATGAATGTGCTACAAAGAGTAGCAGCAGCAGCAGCAGCAAGCAATGTCTGAATGGTGGGACTTGTGAGGATACCTATGGTAGCTACAGATGTCAATGTTTGCCAGGATGGACGGGCTCATCATGCCAGACAGACATCAATGAATGTCAAGTTAGCAGTCCCTGTGTGCATGATGGTGTATGTAAGGATACAGACGGTAGCTATGAGTGTGGCTGTGCTGCTGAGTGGGGTGGACACCGCTGTGAGATCAATGTCAACGAATGCTTGCAGGCTCCTTGCCAGAATTCCGGAATCTGCTACGATGTGTTTGGAGACTACTTCTGCATGTGTGCATCAGGTTGGACTGGTCGCAATTGCACCGTCAAAGTAGACTAGCTGTTGCTACTAGAGACATTAGTAGTGACCGTGTTTCAGCGAAACACACACACCCAAATTTGCCTGCTCTTTTCCACACTAGTTCCTATTTTTTCTACTTTTCCTCCATAAGAGGACTTTTATCCCATTCTCTAAGGTATTTGTACCTGCATGCATATTCATTTATACAACTTTCAACTCCTAACGGTCTCGTTACAATTACTCAAATTTATACAACCAAATTTTCGGACCTGGCCCGTCAGTAGGTTAATAATGTAGTGCATATTCACTTGAACGTCCATACAATGTTAGTATATCAAGCATCGTTGTTGTGGCATAAGTTAGAGTGTCTGCACATTTACAGCATGATCGCGTGTCCAGCTGCTTGCAGCATAAGCCATGTTAGGTTTTCTGCCTTTCAAGCGCTGCAGTTGCTCAGGTATGCTCGCTCCAAGAGCTCCAAGAGTGCCTTAGTTAGCCCAGACAAAAGATACTCCTGTCCATCTGTTGTGGGCTCAAATAATTGACTTGTTCCTGCTAACTGACCAGACCTTCTGGACATGCTGTATGCATGAGCTCAGGGAGTTTAGAAGGGTTGGGAAGGAAAGAATATGCTAAAGGGCATTATGCTTGATAGCAGCGAGACTTTTGCAGCCGACTACTGGCTTATTAGCAACTGAACCAAGGCATCATCTCTTACCAGCCTTCCCATCCCACGTATCTCATCAATGAAACGAAAATAGGAGACCACATCGACAGGCAAACAGCAGTTGAGAATCCTAAAAATTAAAATTAAAATAGTGAAATACAGTAAGAACTAGAAATAGAAATAAGAAATAAAAATTAAAATAGTGAAATACAATAAAATCATGAGCAATGTGGCAAAGGCCTTTCTCCCACAGTATCGTATTTCCCCAAATGTGAATTTTTTATTTTTTATATTATTATTTTTTCATTAGTTTGAGGGAAAGACTTTTTTATTCTTATTTTACTAGAGAAATCCCAACAGGCGTCATCGCCTTCTTACAGGGAACCCTAGGAACGTCTTGATGGATGATCGAAATTCAGCAGGTGAATTAATTTTTTATTTTATTTTGAAACTCGGATGTTGAGCCATAAATAAATGTAGAAAGGAAAAGGACATATGGATACGAGTTAAGAGTAAAACTCCATCACTGTAACATGGTACTATATACAGTCAGAAAGTGCAATACCTAGGCTAACCGACAGCGCTACAGAGATGTGTTGAAGCTACTGTAGGTGTCAGGACGTCGAATGTCTCAGTACTCTGTCAGTTTCGGGCCTAGTTATTGCACTTTCTGACAGTATAATTATAGTATCATGTTACAGTGATGGAGAGTTACTCTTAACTCGTATCCTATTATGTCCTTTTCATTTCTACATGTATTTTGTTTTTTTATTCTTATTTTGCTAGAGAATTCCCAACAGGCGTCATCGCCTTCTTACAGGGAACCTTTTAAGAACGTCTTGATGGATGATCGAAATTCAGCAGGTGAATTAGAAAGGCGGTAAGCAGGTGGCAGTGCATTCCACCGGTCAGCGGCTACATAAGAAATTGCACTGAAACCATAGCGTGTGCTAGCAGGGGGTAAAACAAGTGCGGCAGGCACTTGACCACGGGTAATGGCAGCAGTGTGAGCACAGTGAGCACGAAGAGTAAATCGGTCTTGTAGGAGAGAGCAAGTAAGGCCATTCAGGCAACGATACACAAATACATAGGTCTTGAAATTTTTCAAGGGTGTATACATTGGTGTTATTGTAGAGAAGGGCAGTTGGGGTCATTCTATCCAAGGAAAAAATTCGCTTTAGCGCTAAGCAGCTGGCAGCAAGAAGTTTGTTGTAAAGAGCTTGCGACAAACAGTGTACATTATGCGGTGCTGCCATACTCAAGAGAAGACTGAATTATAGAGAGGTAGAACAGTCGCTTGGCAAAGATGAGACTGTTATATTGTCCAGGATAACTCAGCCTTCATCAACAATCAGAAGCCCTCTAAATACTAGTACAGCAATACAGGTGCTAATGCATATAGCGTAAAGTATGATGATGATTGTATCAAGTGTCACGTAGGAGGCGTGTATAGCACACCGCTCACACTCTCCCGCTCAAACTCAACAATATGAACACCAACTCAAAATGGAGGCACACCATGCTGACTCAAAGAAAGTGTTTCCGCGACAGCCGACCTCCCACCCAGCATTCATGTGACCTGCCTGGTTCGCCACCAAGCATCTCAGGTCAGAGTCAGACCTCCCCCGCACTCTCGTTATCGTCCGACACATCCGCTTCGGCACCACTACAGGCCGAGCTTGATCCATAACGGACCCGCCGGGGGTTTACTTCCAGAAAATTGGTTCCGTCTAACTCTTCCACTCCTGCGAATAGGGGTAGTCTCCTGGGCAGCTTCACTTGGAGAAACGTCAAGCTCCCCCTCCGTCCCCGTTTCGTGGGTGCTGCTACTGTGCTCCCAGCTCCACCGCTGAGGGGGTGCGGCCTTTAGCTCATTGTAGTGTCGCTGTAGCGTGCGAGTAAGGGCATTGGGTCCGCAAGGCTTCACCAGGTAGGTATTGCGAGTCCTGTGCACAACTGTATACAATTCGGACTTGTGTGCGTGAAGCTTTCCTTTCGTGCGCTGTGCAGGTTGGAGCTTGATTCTCACGGTGTCACCAACAGCATATCCACACCTCGCCTTCCCGCCAACTCTCACCCTCCTGGCCTCCTGAGCATCGCTTATACGGCGCTTCACACGTCGGAAAACTCTGTCCATTCGTTCCACCGCACGTGATGGTCGCTGTCGTGTTGGTTGTGGTACTGCAAACTGTTCTGGTCTGTTGGGGTGCTGATGGAACAGGAGTTCATATGGACAGCAGCCGGTAGTAGCATTCTTTGACGTGTTGTGCGCATACTGTACGGAATGCACTGCCTCTGGCCATGCCGTCATCACGCACACAGCGCACTTTATCGATTAGTTGATTCTGTCGTTCGACCTGACCATTCGACTGGGCATGGTTCGGGCTGTTCAATGCCTGCCGAATGCCTATGGCTGAGCATATTTCCCGAAACACCGTTCCTGTGAAGTGTGAGCCCCGGTCGCTCTGGATGGTCACAGGAATGTCGAACACCATAACCCAATGCTCTAGTAGGGCCTTCGCTGCCGTCTCTGCCGTGGCGTCTGCTGTAGGGATAAGTATCGCGTATCGCGTCAATACATCTTGTACGGCCAAGATATAGCGAAACTGATCCGGCAAAGACGGCTGAACTTGGCCAACGAAATCAACCTGTATCCGTGCCAAAGGTGCTGCGGGTATATCTGTCTTCTGCAGCTCCGCCTTGTCCGGATGTTTGGGGCGCTTGTGCCGCTGACAAGCTGCGTATCCTCTCACGTACGTTGCCACATCTTTTGACATGAAGGGCCACCATACTATGTCCCGAATGCGGTCGTTCGTCCTGTTTCGGCCCATGTGACCACTGAGTGGTGCATCATGCACCAGCTCTAGGAACCTCCGGTGCAACGAACAGGGTAGAACCACCACCTGGATTTTCCTCCCACCCAGTGGCTTCTGTTTCGTAGATCTGTTCTTCGACTCCGAGTAGCGCAGGACTCCATCCGTGCCGCTGCTCAGTCGTGCCCTCTTACTCAGGATGCACTTAGATTCCTCCTCCAGCGAGCCCACTGAGCCTGGATCCCTCATCACCGGGCCTAGCGCTGGACACTTGTGTTGCGCTTCGGTCAGTTCCTGGATCGAGAAGAGCGTGGTGAGCTGGTGGATGCCGTCATTCTTACTATCCTTCTGCTGCACCCTTAGACACTGCATGACTTTTGGTAGCTCGGCGTGCCCAATACGGGACAAATAAGCCGCCATACTCAGTTCGGGTGAAGTTCCTGGCCTGTGGATGGGTCTCATCGGAAACTGTTGTAGATAATCCAGCCACCGTGCACGTCGCCCATGGATCTCATCCATCGCCAGGCTGTTGATTCATTTTGAGTGCTGCGTGGTCTGTGATCAGGTAAAATGGCTGACCGGAGAGATATAGACCCTAAACCTCTTGATGGCCAGGTTCACTGCCAGCAGCTCACGGTCCGTGACAGGGTAGTTCCTCTCTGCCTGCGTCAATGTGTGGTGGAAGAACGCTACCGGCGCTAGATGCTTGCCGTCCCGTCACTGTGCCAGCATTGCACCAGTACCGACGTCCGTTGCATCCGTTACTAGTATGAACGGCCTCTTCATGTCCGGTAACTGCAAAACCGGTGCTGAGGCGACCTGTCGCTTTAGCGTCTCAAATGCTAAACTTGCCTTCTCACTCCATCGAAGCAGCGTGCTGCGAGGACCCTTCATCATTTCGTACAGCGATTTGCAATGGTCGACATGCCTGGGATCCAGCGCTGAACTTATGAAAAGGCGCCCATAGCCTTCCGGAGCATAGTAACAGTTGTAGGCTTAGGTGTGCGGAGCAACGACTGAGTCCTGGCCTCGGAGATGCGCATTGTGCCTGCTGCTATTACGTGCCCAAGGAACTCCACCTCCCGCACACCGAAACAGCATTTGTCGGGGTTCAGGCTGAGTCGGACCGTTCAGCAGTACACCAGCCGACCTGAGTTTACTGAGCACCTCCCGCAACCGGCTGTTGTGCTCCGTCCAGCTGCGTCCCCATACCAGCACGTCGTCTAGGTAGCATAGCGCAGCCATTCAATTCTGACATCAGACGATGAAAGGTCGCCGGGGCTCCCGACAGGCCAAACGGGGTGCCCTGACCAGTCCATTCATACTGGCCATCCGGCGTGACGAAGACAGTCTTGGCCGCATCCTCACGACGCATGGGCATTTGATAGCAGCCGGATTTCAAGTCAACCGTGGAGAAGAACTGCGCTTCAGTCAAATGATCCACCAAGTCGTCTATCAGAGGCAGTGGGTGATGCTGGGGATGACTGTCTGCGTTTAGCCTTTGGTAGTCCATTGCCAGTCTCAGTCGGCCATTCTTGCGCCGAGCAGCCACTATTGGAGCAGCCCATGGCGAAGTAGACTCCCGGATCAGTCCCTGTTGAATGAGGTACTCGACTTCGTCCCGCACCTCCTTCCATGTGTCCGGTGCCATCCTACGAGGTCTTGACCACTGCGGTGCTGTATCACTCTTGAGGTGTACTTCATGCTGGTTGCCGTCGGTAGCTGATCGCCTTCCGCCCAGAACACATCGCCATACCCGTTGACCAGCTCCTGAATCTCCTGCTTCTTGCTGTTCTGTAGGATTCATCCAGCTTGTACCCCGTTACCTGCCGCCTCGGCTCATCACTCTTCGCCGGGTTCTGCAGCGACATTTCGAATTCAGCACGTGCTATTCCCACCACCTTTCCTTTGTGCAGTACTGCTTCACTGTTCCCTGCATTCACCATGCGTACCGTGGCCCCGAATGCCGTGGGACGCAGCTGACACACACATTCTCTCTCTCTCTCTCTCTCTCTCTCTCTCTCTCTCTCTCTCATACACACACACGCACTCTCTTTCTCACGCATGCACACAAACACACACTCACACATGCGCGCACACTTACTCACACACACACACACACACATACACACACTCACACAAACACACACACAAATTGGCAGCGGGACTACCAGCTAGATTCACGTGACCTTGCGGACAAAGTTACGGAGGTAGAACTTATTTTCATGACGACACTTGGACACAAGTATTTCTGTATCATTATTATATTTTTATCTCTTTTCAAAACAATCCACAAGCCAAGAAGAGATGCGTAGACGGAAGAATCGTACTCTTAGTGATACTGATATGCCAGTTCAAGAACATCTCGTCAGACATACATATCGATACATTTCTGGTGCACTCTCACTAACAAGCAGGCATCGCGGGGTACATTTGCACCAGCAATCACAAGAAGTTGTAGTGAGTGAATATTTCTATAAAATTAATAAGTACATGTAGAAGGAAAATAGTATGTAATGGACAAATGAAGGTGTGGAGGATCGCCCAAAAAGAAAAACACTGACAAGGAGACAGTAAACGGTACACAGTACTCGTATGCATGTACTTATTATCCATATAAAAATCACTCTGTGAGCGGTTCTGAAAAACCTTTACTGGTGCTGCCCCGTCGTAAAAGTAAGAAATTAGAACTGAAGCATTTTCCCCCCAAATGCGAACAGATCCACCTAAATCGCGAATGACGTGACCCGAACGCACCAGTAGCACGAGGTCGGGAGGGCACAGGATCACTGCAATTATCATAAGGTGACACCACCACAAATATAGTGCAGTACATTGCACATTGTATCAGTGGCAGTGTATTGCTAGTACACGTACAATTATCGACGACCATGGCCAACATCCCCATCTGCACCCACAGCTAGGAACCTCGTGCTACTGGTGCGTTCGGGTCCTGTCATTCACGATTTAGGTGGATCTGTTCGCATTTGGGGGGAAAATGCTCCAGTTCTAATTTCTTACTTTTACGACGGGGCAGCACCAGTAAAGGTTTTTCAGAACCGCTCACAGAGCGATTTTTATATGGATAATTTCAGTTCTTTTTCCGTTCCCTCCCCACCCCAACCCCGAAGGTGAACATGATGAGCACGCGCGCGATGTACTGTATGTAGCCATGAGACTGCAATAACACACTGATACATACCAGCCCTCCCCACCTCGCTACCCCGCACACAGATACACAAACACGCGGGTGCACACGGCACACACATGTGGCCACGCACACATACGCACATGCACACGACACAAACAGGAAATTCTTCATGTGTAATGCCATGCAAAGCAGTGGCCACCGTACTTCAGGAAGTCAGATGTGAAACAAAATAATTCAACTACAGTCAACTTCGATAATAACGACTGCGGATATAACGACAATTCGCGAATAACGACAGAATTTCCATGCCCAGAGCAAAGTCCCATCCAACTGTAATACAATCATATAATGGGACTTCGGGTATAACGACACTTCGCGAATAAGGACACTTTTCTGATGCCCCGCCGAGTGTCTTTATACGTGAAGTAGACTGTACAATGTGTAGACAAGCTGTCCTCACAACGACCTACTCTGCCAGACATGCTCTCCCAGGACCAGACTCTCTCAACCCCCGCTGAAAAAGCAACCGCCCTGAACGCTTTCTTCATCTCGCAGAGCCAACAGTCAGTCACAGGATGCCACGAGGAACTTCCCTCCATTCATTCCACCACACCCAATACACCTGGCCTCACTACACTTGAAACAACAGCCCAAGAGGTCTCAAAGTTACTGTCTAACCTGGACCCGTCAAAGAGCCCGGGCTGTGATGGCATACCAACCCGCCTACTGAAAGAGGCAGCCAGTTCACTTGCGCCGTCCCTAGCAACCCTTTTTAACATCTCCTTCGAACGTTGCACTATCACACAAGAGTGGAGGGACGCAACAGTCACCCCCATCCACAAGAAGGGCAGCAAAACCGAGCCCACCAACTATCGACCGATATCGCTACTCAGCGTGACGTCGAAAGTACAAGAGAGGATAGTTGCTGACCGCATCTCGAAGCACATCCAACCTCACCTCCCCAACGGCCAATCAGGCTTTCGGCCAAACGATGGCACCACACAGCAGCTATCTCGGTTAATCCATCAGATCACCGAGAAAAGAGACGCCGGGCAAACAGTAATTGCTTGCTTCTTCGACCTATCTAAGGCGTTTGACCGGGTGTGGCACCAACGACTACTCGCAAAATTGGCCCACCTCGGACTCGATGGCAAATGCCTCCAGTGGCTTGCCTCCTATCTCACCAATAGACGACAACGTGTGCAAGTGGTGAGCAGCAAATCAACCTGGCTAAACATTCCAGCGGGGGTCCCCCAAGGCTCTGTCTTGGGGCCGCTTTTGTTCACGGCCTACACAGTTGATCTGCCAACCGCCTGCATAAATGCCAACACTGAGTGCAGCCGGTTTGCCGACGACACTGCCATCATTGCCGCTCACGAGAATTTTCTAGCCGCAGAAGAGCACCTCCAGTCAGCTGTGACAACCGCGGCACAGTGGCTGAAGGATTGGCATCTCCTGGTCAACGAAAGTAAGACCACTGTCATCCACTTTTACCACACCAACCGGCCACCTCCCAGACCACCATCAATCACACTCAACGATACCAACCTCACTGTGGCCTCAAGGCGTCGCCACCTTGGCCTCCTCATACAGCAGAATCTACGCTGGAACTCGCATGTTGACTACATCATCACTAAAGCGACCAGGAAGATGTTCCTTCTCCTGCGACTACGCAATTCCTTTTTAAAAACACTTCTGCTCTCTCCTCCATCTATCTAACCTACATCCGCCCTATTCTTGAGTATGCTTGCACTGTCCTCTCACCCCTCCCCGCAACCCTGAACGACCGGCTTGAGCGCATCCAACGGCGCGCTGCTCGCCTCTGTTTGCATCTCCCCCTCTTTGAACACAGAACCCACTCCGTGCTGCTGCACCGACTCAAATGGCCATCACTCAGCAGCCGCCGTACCCTCTCCCATATCCTTCTTGCACATAGCCTGCATCATAGATATGCACCACCACACCTTCTTGCAATTCACCTACCCCGAATACAACCCATTCGCACGCTCAGGTTCCCCCGAACCTTTGAGCTACCCACAACACGTACAAACCGGCTAAGAGACTCCCCCATCTATGCTTCTCTTGATCTCTTTAATAGCATCCCACCCAGCATCCGGCAAATCAACCCCAGACGAGATTTCAAAGCAAACATCCTACCACTTGTCAACTCTTCCGTATGTACTTGCTCACACTGCTCAGCACATCTATAGCTCCATTGCGCCCAGCCTACGTGATTAACTCCCAATTAGTATTGCCATCGCTGCTGCCTCAGCAAGCAGCTAAACTTTGATCTCTCTGTATCTGATCCCCGTGCCTGTAATTATTTTTCTCTTATTGGCCACAGGCCATCGTGAGAATAAAAGAATTCAAAAAAAACAAAAAAAACAAAAAAACATCAACAACAACAGCCTGTGAAAATGCTACAACCTCGTGTAGCCAGTTCGCGGACGACACCGCACTAATTGCCATTGCAGGCAGCTACATTGAGTGTGAGGCTGCGCTACAAAGAAGCGTCGATGCCGCAGCAGAATGGCTAGAGCACTGGCACCTGCTAGTCAATAAAACGAAAACCGTCATCCTCCCGTTCTACCATGCTAACCGACCCCCACCACGACTACCCGAAATAAAACTTGGCCAAACCCTATTAGAAACAGTAACACAACATCGTCACCTCGGCATCATCTTTCAGCACGACCTAAGATGGTCAGCCCACCTTGACTTTGTGCTGAAGAAAGCCGTAAAATCTTTTAATATTCTCTTTAGGCTCAAATCAACTCTACACACTAAATCACTCTCTCTCATTTACAAAACGTATATCCTGCCTATAATTGAATATGCATGCATTGCTGTCACCCCGCTCTCAATCGCAGCCCTTGACTGTCTTGAGCGAATCCAGCGCAAGGCGGCCAGAATCTGCCTCCGTCTCCCCCTTTACACTCCTCTGGATCATTCAACACTGCTCCATCGGCTCAAATGGCCGACAATGTTCTCTCGCCGCAAAGTGAAGCTCACCCTTCTTGCTCACTCCATAAAATACCAATATGCCCCACAACACATACGCTTGCTCAACACCCCCGCTCAAGTTACGGCCCAGTACAGCCTTCGACACGCACGCACTTGGCACCTCCCACCCGCCAGAACCGATCGCTGTAAAGACTCCCCACTGTACAAGTCCCTAGAATACTACAATGCCCTCCCTGCTAGCATTCGTGACGCCTCCTCCCGACCTGCTTTCAAACAAGAAATCTGCTCACTGCTGATTAACTCAATCTGCTCCTGCAGCGCTCACCCTCTCCCATACTTGTAAAGTTCAAAGTGATGTAAATCACTTTCCAACTGTTTAACCCACAATCTCACCTTCTCATCAATTTATCTCTTATTGGCGATGGTGCCATCGTGAGAATAAAGAATTCAAACAACAACAACAACAACAACAACAACAACAACAACAACAACAACAACAACAACAACAACAACAACAACAACAACAACAACAACAACAACAACAACAACAACAACAACAATTATGCCCCACCACATATACTCTCGCTGCATACTGCTAGCAACGTGCAACCTTCGTATAATTTACGTCGCTCTCGTACTTGGCACTTGCCAACTCCGCGGACTGACCGCTGTCTCCATTCTCCCCTGTACAAGGCCCTTCATTACTTTAATTGCCTGCCCACCCAGCTTCGCGAAATCCCTTCTCGTACTCCCTTCAAATCCGAGATATCCCTGCTGTTGCACAACTCTGTATGCTCGTGTAGCGACCACCCCTGCCCGTACACTTAAGTACGCAACTCTGTATGCTCGTGTGGCGACCACCCCTGCCCGTACACTTAAGTAGTCATTAACCCCTAGGCCCTGCCCACCCAATTCTTCCTCACTCTTTCTCCTTTCTTACACTATTATCTCTTATTGGCCACTGGCTATCGTGAGAATAAAGATTTGAAACAACAACAACAACAACAACAACAACAACAACAACAACAACAACAACAACAACAACAACAACAACAACAACAACAACAACAACAACAACAACAACAACAACAACAACAACAACAACAACAACAACAACAACAACAACAACAACAACAACAACAACAACAACAACAACAACAACAACAACAACAACAACAACAACAACAACAACAACAACAACAACAACAACAACAACAACAACAACAACAACAACAACAACAACAACAACAACAACAACAACAACAACAACAACAACAACAACAACAACAACAACAACAACAACAACAACAACAACAACAACAACAACAACAACAACAACAACAACAACAACAACAACAACAACAACAACAACAACAACAACAACAACAACAACAACAACAACAACAACAACAACAACAACAACAACAACAACAACAACAACAACAACAACAACAACAACAACAACAACAACAACAACAACAACAACAACAACAACAACAACAACAACAACAACAACAACAACAACAACAACAACAAAAATCGCAGTTGGAATTCGGTCTCTCCGAAAGTTCTAAAGAGGAACACGGGTACTTTCCACGTTCCACTGCACACGAAAACCCTCGAAGTTGCTGAGGCCCTGATTGAACATGGCTACACCGACTTGATATCCGTGCAGCTGACTAGTAACTTGAGCTGCAAGGCCACGTTTCATTCCCGAGACACTCTGACACGACTTTGCCGAAACGGTTTCCATCTCAAGTCAGTGGAAGTGCGCGTCACTCAACTGGTGCCTGATTCCGTGGAAATCCAAATCCACGATGTGCCCATCTGGGTCCAAGACGACGTTATTATCGAAAGCCTGGGTGTCTTTGGATCGGCCGTTGGGCCTCTTCGCCATGGATTTGTCAAGACGAAGTCAGGGCTCGCCATTGCCACTGGTATCCGCTTCGCCACACTAGGGACCTTTCGCACCCCGCGGACGGATACGAAACGAATGCTGATTCGTCACCTGGGTTCGAGGATTCGTCAGAGTCCCTGCGGAGAACTCGTTTTCACGAATGGAGGCCTCTTCATTCGTGGCACGCTCCGAATCCGTCAGGTACACATTTATTTGGATAGGTACACATGTTTTGCAAGGTACACATTTTTCCCTTGATTCCATGATCCATGCACGTGTGCGTGTAAAAACCCGTACGCCAAGCTACCGGCGCCCGCGGCCGTATTCGTAGTTGCCATGCACATTTGCATGACGACTTGCGAAACCTGAAATCTGTTTTCAACGAAACGATTACGAGCCGAATCAAACTTTCGTTTCGCATTCGTTTCGTAGCAAATGCGAAAGGTCCCTATTCTCTCTTCGCCCCAACATGCAGATTCCGTCGTATGTGAAAACATCTACGAACAACTTGTTTCGTGTACGCTACGATGGCCAGCCTGCAACCTGTCGTAAATGCTCCCAACCGGGACACATCGCTGCAGATTGCAAACTCGCCACAGGAACGACATACGCCAAGCAAACCGCGCACACCAGAACAAGCGCAACTCCAACTGTCGGAGTGCAACCTGGTGAACTTACCGTACAGACCGGAGTCCAAAACGAGTCGCCAGACTCGGCACGCTCCAACAGCAGCACTGCCAGCAGGCCCAGCACCAGCCCGAGTACTCTCTCGAGTACTGGATGTAGTAGATCTACGAGTGCAACTCCTGTGGGGTCAAATGTTGGAGAACCCGCAGTCAGCACTGAAGTGTTCGAAACGGATTTGAATTTGAAAACTACGAAAGTCGATGAGGGGACTACTGAGGATACTTCAGCGTTGAAAAACCTGACAGATACTGAGCCAGACATGTCGTCTGCACAGGGATCGCTGTCAAGCATGACAGCACACCCCAGAACTCCCCTCACGGACGTCGAAGTAGACATTCCTGCAGAGCGAGACCTAGAACGGACAGAGCGACTCCTATCAGAAGTGGCATCAAACATCAACACCGAAGCGATCCACACTTGGTTCACGCCTGAACGTCGAGGCAGGAATACCAGCACTGAGTCCTCACCAGAGTTGGCAACTGGGGTGAAGAAGAAGGATTCCCGGAAACCAACAAATCTAGCTCCAGGCTCACGATTTAGTCCGCTTGCCAGAGTCTAATCGTGACTTGAAAAGAAAAAGAAAAAAAAAATGCAGAACTATAACTATAATGTAACACCCACAGCACCACCTACCTCCCCGACCGAGTCACTCAGTGTGGGATTTCTGAATGTGTGTAGTGTTCGGCGGAAGGTAGCAGAAGTTCAAACGCTCATCTCAACACTAGGCATTCACGCTCTCGCAATAGCCGAGACATGGTTTCGCGCCGAACAACTCCTGCAGAAGCTCAATGCAGCGGAGGAAGAATGGAAACTCTGCACCAGACGTCGCAGACGCAGAGAGCAACAACATCGACCCTGGCCAAAGCCAACCCCTTGCCCCAGCACAGGGCTCACGCTTGAGCCCACTGGCACTGGTGTCACAGGATACTCAATCCTAGCGCTGTCCTCCACACAATATCAGTGAGAACAATACTTTCAATTGCGGAAATACCAAAAAAACGAAACAAATTACAAAAATAAATAAATAAAAAATGGAAGTCGCGAATTTCATCAGCTCGAACGTCAGGTGTCTGTTCAACAAGATGGACGAGCTTAGCCACGTGGCAGAGTTGCAACAACCGTCAATAATCGCCATCCAGGAAACCTGGGCGGATCCAGCGGACAGCGACGGGATGTACGCCATCAACGGCTACAAACTCATAAGAGCGGACCGGGACACCTTTGGTGGAGGAGTCGCCACATACATACCACACAGCTGCCAACACGAGACAATTACCATTCCCATGACTCAAGCGGAATGTATTTGGATTAGAATAACAATCGGCCTAACCTCCCTTGTGGTAGGGAACATCTACCGTCCCCCGCGGTCCGACCCGGCAGAGTTCGTGATGGAACTGGAGAGAGCCATAAAGCTAGTTGAAAGACCCCAGGATGAGATACTTCTCCTTGGCGACTTCAACGCCAAGAACTGCTTGTGGCACCCCAGCGACACCACTGATGCCTTAGGTGAGGACCTGCATTGGCTGTGCGAGACTCGTGGCCTCACACAACACGTCTCCTTTGCCACCCACCTACGCCAACACACACCTACATCGTGCCTGGACCTGGCCATCTCTAGCCTCAGCCGCCATAACATCACCATCACAAGCCTGCCCCCTATGGGTGCCTCTGATCATGTTGTCATACAATGCAACCTACAACCCCAGCAGCACACCACCCACAGAAACAATAATACCGATAATAATAAAAATGAGAGCAGTACTACACAGCAAAGCACCTCCAGCACATACTGGTTGTGGAGCGAGCAATGCATTGCGTCCCTGCGTGAAGCTCTTGCTACCTGCAATCTGCAGTACGATCCACATCCCACTGACCCTCAGCCAGTAACCTCATTCTGGAACTTCTGGAGAGACCAGATACTGAAACTAGCCGTGCACCACTGCCAAGTGACCAGAAGCAAGTCCCGCAAAAATTCTACGCCCACTCGTCCCTGGATGACGAAGGATCTCCTCAGCCAGATCAAATTAAAGCACAAACAGTTCCGCACCTACAAGGCGACCCAACTAGACTCAGATTGGAAACTGTACACAGCCCAGCGTAACCGAGTAACCGCTCTTTTGCGACAGGCTAAGTCCGATTTTGTCCAGCAAACAACGTCAACGGGTACAAACCTCCACCGTCTACTGAAGCACCTGAAGAAACCGCCTAAGCAAACAATTCCCACACTATCGACAGCCAACTCCACTGCAGCCACGGCTATGGAGAAGGCAACAGCTCTCAACAAGTTCTTTATCTCCCAAAGCCAACAGTCCATCGACAAGACCACCTGTACTACACCAGACATCAACACTACCCCTGACATCAGTCATACTCTAAATACAATCGCAGCCACAGTGGAAGAGGTCGAGAAGCTTCTAAGCAGTCTAGACACTGGCAAGAGCCCAGGCTTTGACAACATCCCAACTCGGCTCCTGAAAGAAACTGCAAAGGAAATCTCCCCATCTCTCACTAGTCTCTACAATCTGTCCTTCAGAACCGGAGAAATACCACAGGATTGGAAAGACGCAACTATTACACCCATCCCCAAGTCGGGCAACCCCTCCCATCCTACCAACTACCGACCCATCTCCCTGCTCAGTATAATATCAAAAACACAAGAAAAAATAGTCCACTCTCGTCTGTACAATCACATAGCACCGCACTTACCCTCCAACCAATCCGGCTTCAGGAAACAAGACGGGACCGAACTGCAACTCGCACGGATCGTCCACCAGATATCCACAGCTAGGGATGCGGGGAAGCATGTTGTAACATGTTTCTTCGATCTCAGTAAAGCCTTTGATCGTGTATGGCATCAAGGCTTGCTGAAAAAGCTGAGCCACTACGGTGTTGACGGCAAGGCTCACAATTGGCTCGAAGCCTACTTGACAGTGCAGGTTGAAGGCACAACATCCGCCTTCATACCAATACCAGCGGGAGTGCCCCAGGGCTCGGTCCTGGGACCACTTCTGTTCCTGACGTACACCATTGACCTGCCCACTGCCTGTGAAAATGCTACAACCTCGTGTAGCCAGTTCGCGGACGACACCGCACTGATTGCCATTGCAGGCAGCTACATTGAGTGTGAGGCTGCGCTACAAAGAAGCGTCGATGCCGCAGCAAAATGGCTAGAGCGCTGGCACCTGCTAGTCAATAAAACGAAAACCGTCATCCTCCCGTTCTACCATGCTAACCGACCCCCACCACGACTACCCGAAATAAAACTTGGCCAAACCCTACTAGAAACAGTAACACAACATCGTCACCTCGGCATCATCTTTCAGCACGACCTAAGATGGTCAGCCCACCTTGACTTTGTGCTAAAGAAAGCTGTACAATCTTTTAATATTCTCTTTAGGCTCAAATCAACTCTACACACTAAATCACTCTCTCTCATTTACAAAACGTATATCCTGCCCATAATTGAATATGCATGCATTGCTGTCACCCCACTCTCAATCGCAGCCCTTGACCGTCTTGAGCGAATCCAGCGCAAGGCGGCCAGAATCTGCCTCCGCCTCCCCCTCTACACTCCTCTGGATCATTCAACACTGCTCCATCGGCTCAAATGGCCGACAATGTTCTCTCGCCGCAAAGTGAAGCTCACCCTTCTTGCCCACTCCATAAAATACCAATATGCCCCACAACACATACGCTTGCTCAACACCCCCGCTCAAGTTACGGCCCAGTACAGCCTTCGACACGCACGCACTTGGCACCTCCCACCCTCCAGAACCGATCGCTGTAAAGACTCCCCACTGTACAAGTCCCTAGAATACTACAATGCCCTCCCTGCTAGCATTCGTGACGTCTCCTCCCGACCTGCTTTCAAACAAGAAATCTGCTCACTGCTGATTAACTCAATCTGCTCCTGCAGCGCTCACCCTCTCCCATACTTGTAAAGTTCATACTTGTAAAGTTCAAAGTGATGTAAATCACTTTCCAACTGTTTAACCCACAATCTCACTTTCTCATAAATTTATCTCTTATTGGCGATGGTGCCATCGTGAGAATAAAGAATTCAAAAACAACAACAACAACAACAACAACAACAACAACAACAACAACAACAACAACAACAACAACAACAACAACAACAACAACAACAACAACAACAACAACAACAACAACAACAACAACAACAACAACAACAACAACAACAACAACAACAACAACAACAACAACAACAACAACAACAACAACAACAACAACAACAACAACAACAACAACAACAACAACAACAACAACAACAACAACAACAACAACAACAACAACAACAACAACAACAACAACAACAACAACAACAACAACAACAACAACAACAACAACAACAACAACAACAACAACAACAACAACAACAACAACAACAACAACAACAACAACAACAACAACAACAACAACAACAACAACAACAACAACAACAACAACAACAACAACAACAACAACAACAACAACAACAACAACAACAACAACAACAACAACAACAACAACAACAACAACAACAACAACAACAACAACAACAACAACAACAACAACAACAACAACAACAACAACAACAACAACAACAACAACAACAACAACAACAACAACAACAACAACAACAACAACAACAACAACAACAACAACAACAACAACAACAACAACAACAACAACAACAACAACAACAACAACAACAACAACAACAACAACAACAACAACAACAACAACAACAACAACAACAACAACAACAACAACAACAACAACAACAACAACAACAACAACAACAACAACAACAACAACAACAACAACAACAACAACAACAACAACAACAACAACAACAACAACAACAACAACAACAACAACAACAACAACAACAACAACAACAACAACAACAACAACAACAACAACAACAACAACAACAACAACAACAACAACAACAACAACAACAACAACAACAACAACAACAACAACAACAACAACAACAACAACAACAACAACAACAACAACAACAACAACAACAACAACAACAACAACAACAACAACAACAACAACAACAACAACAACAACAACAACAACAACAACAACAACAACAACAACAACAACAACAACAACAACAACAACAACAACAACAACAACAACAACAACAACAACAACAACAACAACAACAACAACAACAACAACAACAACAACAACAACAACAACAACAACAACAACAACAACAACAACAACAACAACAACAACAACAACAACAACAACAACAACAACAACAACAACAACAACAACAACAACAACAACAACAACAACAACAACAACAACAACAACAACAACAACAACAACAACAACAACAACAACAACAACAACAACAACAACAACAACAACAACAACAACAACAACAACAACAACAACAACAACAACAACAACAACAACAACAACAACAACAACAACAACAACAACCTATATTCTCATATGCGAGCAATGCTCTCACACCGTTGTCACACACTTCCCTTGACAGGCTAGAACGACTCTAGTGGAAAGCCGCCAGAATATGTCTCCACCTTTCCCTTTACACACACTTAGAACACTCCCACCTTTTGCATCGCATCAAATGGCCAACATTATTTTCACGCTTTAAAGTTAAACATATACTCTTCGCGCATTCTCTGTGCCATAATTATGCCCCACCACATATACTCTCGCTGCATCAGTAAAGTCAGGCGCCGAAGAACGTGTTGCCCAAGAATGTCCAGCCTGAAATGCTAAGAACGCCACCGGCTGAAGTTTGAAAGAACGGCGGTGTTGGTTTTCCGGCAGCTTTCGGGATACATAATTATGATCCTAGCATGATTGTTTCTAAGAACAAGCTACAAGAGCGCAGCCGGATAGCTGAAAAATAAGAACACCCAAGGCTAACCTCTTGGACACAACGTTCTTGGACGCTCGACTCTACTGTAGTATGGAAGAACGCTCTTCGGCAGGGATGTTACATGTTAGAAATCATGCGTACAAGATGCCTATTTAAGTCTGCTCTTCTTTTATGACAAGCTTTGGCATGCATGCATGCAGCTCTTAATTAATCCCAAAGGTGGAGTGCAATGACATGTTTAATAAGTCCCAAAGGCGGAGTGCAATGACATGCATTTGGAACCGTGATCACTAAACCCTGCGCTTAATTCTAAGATTTAGAACTATAAGTGATGTTGCACACCCAAGAACGTCGTTCCGAGGGCCTAGGTCGGGTGCGTTCTTGGAAGAACATCATGCTGGATTGTAGATAAACTATATAACCCGCATGTGTGTGATAACAAAAGCTGCGGTACAGTGCGGAGAAACTAGTATAACATACTAATATCACCAGTAGGTTTTCTAAACTTCTTGTTCTATACTGGAGAATATTCCAGCGAGTGAATCCAGAGCAAGTGCTATGGAAATGGACTAGCGAGAGCTCACAATAGCCAGACAGACCCACGAGTCCTTTCTTGAACCGAACATTAATCATCTATGGCATTCAACATCCAGTTTGGGAAGCCATGCAGTCCTGGGACAAATATCCAAATGCATTCTTGTCTCCAGACCAAACAACGATTGTTATGTTCAACTTATCATACTTGACAATTTCCAACTCTACGACCACCATGCCAGCTCAAGCAAAAAGAAGCAAAGGAAGACGGAGATTTCTACTTGTGCAGCCATTCAGAGAGGAGCACGAAGGCTGTTTTAACAGTACATGATTCGACTGTGCACGCACTTTCCAAAAGTGTACTTATCACATACCACGTGAACTCTTAGGCTGTTTGCAGTGCGATATACTTACATGTGCATGCCCTTGCCGCACATTCATACTCCAGTACAAAACATAATTATGCAAATATGTAATGCACATAATGTAACATTCTACGCTTGAAAGCAGATCAGCATTCGAACTTTTTCATTGCCTTCAGGCTGCAACAGCATATTGCAAGAGGGCACAATGGCCCAACCCAACATCTTCCCGTGAACACCATCGGCCATGGCAGTACAGACCGTCTGACATCACTCACACCACCCACATAGAAGAGAAGCAATGTGGATACTCATAGTTAACACGTTACAAATACTACTGAGAGTGCATATAAGCAGTACACCAGGTTCAGGATGCATTGATCCATTCTTCTGCTTCAACTACCTTAGCTGCTCATTTGATCTATGGCTATGCATGCTGTCATCAGTGAGCCACACCATTGCGAAAGACTGATGACGGAGAGATCATTGCGCGTGTGTAGTCACAATACTATCAGAGAAATACGTTTGGCAAATATAGGAATACTGTGGACAAAATTGTACACAATAACCTGCCTTGAAGCAAATCTCAGAAAGAAAGCGCTGTACAATGCATGTCAGCCGCTTCAGATTCAGTCACTTCGTGAGATCCAATATTCTTCCAACTGTACTGTTCAGCCTTCGGTGATCCACAGAGACAGACAAACAATCTGTTCCGTCCTTCCACATGAGAAACAGAGAGTGAACATGTTCCAGTTCATTCCAGTATGAAGGTGGCGGATACAGGCAATGAAAGTCATCGTTGGGCCAACATGACCAGCCTTCAGACATGAGTTCTCAGAGACCTTCGCTCATGATAATGGTATTCACCCTTGGCTACAATCCTGCAAAACACGTGAAAAGATTGCAGCAAAACAAACTGAATGTTATAAAGAAGCAATTTAGGAAAACTAAGCCTATCGTATTTGTAGTACAGTGAAGCTAAGATACAACACCCAGCAGGCAGGCAAACTTGCTAATATCCGATGAATTAGCATGCCTGGTCATGGCACACCGGGTACCAAATATGCAACCAGCATAACGTTTCGACCAGTATTGATAATCTATCGTAACGTTATTATCAAACTACATAACTGCTAAGAATGTGCAACTACTAATATAAGGTACGATCGGCTTCGAAATCCAATGATTATGAGCAAGTGCGCATATATTTCTACATGTGCCATGTAGATAGAGTGTTTCATCAGGTTCAGTAGGCATGGATCCACAATTCATTGTTCTGCTTCAACTACCGTAGCTGTGATGTACAAGTTTTGATCTCTGGCTACGCATGATGGTATTAGTGAGCCCAATGGCCCACAAAAACCGAAGTGATGAGACTTTCTGCCGTGGGCAGAGGGATCATCGAGTTGCCCACTCTTGGTTATGTACTCATGCCATTACCAACTATCAGTGCACAAGTACTGCTACGCCCTCACTATGATCCATTGCAACAATATGGCCCAGTATCTGCGAAAATGGACCTTAGGGTGATTTTTCACAAAATGACTTTTTTTCTGCTGTTGTCATCTATAGGTATCTAGTGATCACATGGCAAAGTATTAGACCAAACAAAGCAATATTGATGACCCAGAAGCTTCTCAAACAAGCAAAGGTACATATCAGGAAATGCAACAATTTATCACAGTGTTTTCCACATCGGAATACTATGTGTTACAGTGAAATAAATAAAAATAGACAGTGTTATAAATCATCCATCCAGTTTTTGTTGTTAAACAACGCTTGCGAGTCTTGGGTAACTTCTGGCATAGAGCATGGATGGCCTTGATCCTCATCACTGCATACCAATGAAAACTGTTTGAACGTCATCCCAAGTCTGCTGAAAATCCAGAGAAGTGCAGAACAGGAGGGAGAGTGGCTACAACTACCCCTGGAGTCCCAGTCTGTGCGTCCCACAGGGAATACGACACAGGCACAACATTCTAACACCCTACACTTCATCATACACGATTTAGAGGTAGTCCATCACTGCTGCAGCTCTGTGAAATTTGAGCTCTGTGAGAACTGGCTGCATGCACGTCAGTGCGCCATGATTCCAGCACTGAGCGCAGAGTGTTCGTAGCTCATCAATCAATGTTCAGCTCTTGGCGTCTTGCCCTGTCCAAGGGGTTTGGTGTTCACCACGGAGTCCAGCGTGGGAGCCTGAGAAAATTCAGATCATGTCACTAGCGGCAGCGCTCTTTCGTCCTGACTCGAGTTGATCCAGGACATTTCAGTTCGTCTACCTCTGTTGCCGTCGCCTCACTAGTTTCTCCTCGTTGAGTATTTCTTCTGAGCAGAGCTGTACTAAATTCAGAAGGGCCCTACAAGGATTTTCAGATGTCAGAAAGTACTTTTGCCAGCAGAGAGCTCCTTTGGCGGTGCGCCTAAATCAAGTTGAAATTCTGGTCGCTAAATAGGAATTGAGTGTCGACAAAAACATCTTCTGGAAACTGTCGTTGTTCTCTATCAGACGCGACGATTCCTGCCTAAGAAATCCAATGACTTCTGGCAGAGCCGGACCGCAGCTAGCTGGCCATTGTGAACGAACTCTCCTTCTACTAGGACGATCAAAAGCATTCATTGTTGCGATGAACACATTTTTTGTTTGAATGTGCAGAGCGCGAAGCAAGAGTTTTTTTGCCGTTGCAGAAAATGACTTATTCTGAAAAAAATGATTTTCACCCGAAGGTCGATTCTCGCTGATACTGGGCCATATCACCAGGCACATGCATGCTACTGCACCCATTAAACCAAGAGTCGCAAATAGGAAAATCTTTGCTGTGAACCACAGCTATGGTGCTTTGAGTCCAGTTTTGTGGGAAAGTTGCACTGCACGATGCACAATACCACATTGAGCAAAATTCTTTTTTTTCACCTAGCGTGAAGTGTCTCTCGAGAAATGCAATGCACAATGCATAGCACATCGCAGAAAAATCTTGTATTGCACCTGCAGTCTAAAACTGCTTGCCAGCCAGAGCTCTTGAGTCACATGCACCAGCATGCAGGAAGTGATGCCCATCACGTGTCACCCAACCTTGAAGTGGATCTGGACTCAATTTCCCGTGATACGACCTGTGATGGAGCTGCGAAAACCAGCGATGCAAGTTTGCAGTCCAATTATTTGAAACTGGCCCGCTATGTTGCTGAGAACGTACTCAAGGCAACATTTGAAAAATTACCTTTCGCAAAAATGTTCGGTACAAACCTGGTCGGATATTGTTTAAACTTTACGGTACTGTGTGAAGAAAACAACTATTTTATTGCATAGACTAAAGGAGCTATCCAGCATTATCGATAATTTTCACGAAATGAAAGAAGGACCCGCCTCCACCCACCAACCCCCCCCCCCCCCCCACCCGATTGATGTCTGTAATATCAATATTTTTTAGAAATGAAACTCCCCTTGACCCACCCACAAACGAAACTTTTTCTCTTCGTGTAAAAGATCGACAATTATGGACCCGGCATTATCGATAATTTTCACGAAATGAAAAGTTTAGTGATGAGTAACTTGTGACCGTCCCCCACCCCCACCTACTCACCCCTCAACGAAAAAGAGCTGGAATGGACTAGTGTTTCAGCTATCAATATTTTTCATTACGAAACCCTTCTTGACCCACCCGCCCATGAACGATTTTTTTTCTCGTTTCGTATTAAAGATAGATGATAATTATGGACGGCCCCTAACGTGCCAGGTTCGAATGAATGGACCGTAGAAGATTGTTTGTGATATCACACGATCAGAACAGGTGACAACCAACACTACATGGCTGTATACTTGATGTGCTGCATTTACTGGGTGCAACGCAGGGAGTTGTAGCATCTAGGTAGACGGCACAGGTGACTGTAAAGCTAAATGACATGGGGTTCAACCCAGGGGTTCCTGTTTCAGCCACCCCTGGGGCACCATTGGGCAGATCTATACACGCTCGTACATGGCATTGCTAATCTGGGCAGTTCTCGGGGTCAGTAGGTCAAGGCCGTGATCGCGGGTTGCACAGATCACGGAGAACCTCCAAATCCTGACCCAAAACTCTATAAAGTATTGTGTAGTCTCCGTACAGTGTAGGTGCTATGACTCCCTGGTATGTACCTACTGGTAAATAGACAAATTGCAACCAGGCCATAATTTGGATAGAGCAGACGATCTTGTCCTGGACCCTGTTCCACATTCAAAGTATGTAGACTCATTATAGTGAGGGAGGAATATTGTGGTACTGACTCCGATTTTCATGCGCTAAGAAATTATCTGTAAGTGATAATCACTCAAAGTACGAAGCTAACAGTAATATTCACTCATTAGAGGGAAAGGCACAAACGAGAAAGGTCTGAAGAAAAAATTGACTGTCACCACCAGGATTCGAACCAGGGACCTTCGCTTGAGGCCAGCGATGCTCTAATCACTGAGCTAAGGTGTAGCCGTCATCCCAGCCGAGATCGTTCAACATTTTCTTCCGACTTCGTAACGCACACTAACAGCATCAGCTAATGGTATAATCGAAAAAGAGTACATATTTTGTGCTCTTTTTCGATTGTACATGCAAGCTCTACCTTGTGATGTTGAGCTCTCTTCGTTTGGTGGGGGTACTCCGATCGTCTAATGTGAACCACAGTCCACCTACAATTCTACGTTTGCAACGTTGTCCAATATGCATCGGCACGCATTGTACATAACTGTTACAGCAGAGTGTAGATTATCCGCACCCCTTGGGCGCACGCTTTCGCCAGGGGGTTCGGATTGGGAAAAATTCGGATATGAAAGGGAGCAGTCACACATCCATCTAAGACTTGCACATTCCTTCACGTTTCCATCATTTCTCACATTCTCTTCACAGGAACTAGACACACTCTAGCTCCTCAATATGACTCCACGGTGATACATTGTTGCTCCAACCTGTTGCAAACTATCTTGTGCACCGCTTGAATGGTGCTTGGGGTTGGGGAAAATGAGCAGAAGCTCATTTTCGTCCCTTCAATTCAATGGAAACTGGCATTTCGAATAAGTGATTGTTCGGATTATCGGCATTCTACTGTACCGTAAAGTCGTGGATAAAAGCCGGGCTTATAAGCACATAAGCCGCTTTCTGCATCAGGCTTTAATGCAAACCATGCTTGTATGCAAACCATGCTTATATGCACTACTGATATTTTTGCCAGACTTGTATGCCAGGCTTCTACGCGCGGCACGCGTAGATCTACCACTGACTACCGGTATGGCGGCAGTTTTACTATGCACCGTACATAGCGCATGCACTCTTGACCCACCCGATCTGCGCTTGCATAGACGCCAGGCTTCTACGCGTGACAGGCTTATATGCATTTGACTCGTTTGATTTTCAGGCTTCTATCTGCGATGTGCTTGTATGCAAACCCGGCTTTTATCCGCGACTTTACGGTATTCATATTCACGCTTTCGGTACCGTCTGGAACAGGAGATCCTAGTTCGACTCAGACTGCCCTTTCCATAATACGTTTCCCATGTACTCGCAGTTCTTTTATTGGAACATCTTTTCTTCCCAACCTCAAATCCTGTGCAACACCAGTTGGCTTTCCTCAGTTTCCTGAGTGGTGTTACCTCTCAATAGAAGCATGAGTGGCCATTCAATATACCGGTATAGTAAAACATGTCCATAATTATCGGAGAAAGGATCGGATGTGGCTAAATAATTTGAAACTGTCCGCCTCTCCTCACTGCGCTCTTGGCCCACATTTACCACACCATAGCAAGGAAGTTCGTTCTTGGATAGATGCTCTACATTCTCCAGACATCTATCCAAGAACAAACTTCCTCGCTATGGTGTGGTGAATGTGAGCCAAGAGTGCAGTGGTGGGCAGTTGCAAATAATTTTACTACAATGTGCTAAGCAGAACAGAGGCACTAGCACCTGGGTGGAAACTATTCTGAATTTTGAATGCCAGGGAAGGCTGAAGGATACCCATGAAACCACTGTCAAAGCAAACACGAAATTGAAAAGCAGTGCATGCATAGTGGTGGTGGGAAAAAGGAGCCAAGGAAAGTGTGTACATATCTTTGTTGAAAGGATGAGAATTCAAAGAAAGCTGGCTGCTTCCTCTATTTCCATGATCGGCCAGTGACTGCAGCACGAACAGTACATTGTATTACATGTATGTGCATAGACAGACAAATAAACACTAACCTGAGCATGGGTACCGCTTGTATTCGTGGTCAGGAAAGTGAAAGTACGAACGAAGGAGAAGAAGATTGTTGACCATGGCGAACAACTGCATATCCAGAGGGCACACGGCTTGCCAGAATGGGTCGGCTACGTCTTCGCTAATTTTCTATCCTAACAACATTCAGCTTCGAGGTCAAGGACGACGGCATTTTTGGAAGGAAATTTCGAATTTTGGAGAAGAAGCTTGCTTTCCGAAAAAATGTTCCTTTCACGCAAGGCAGCATGCCATGTCAGGCGTGTGAACCAGGTGAACTGTGTCGGCAGATCGACGTTTACGTTCCAGGCCGACAGTTTTTTGACCGAGCCGTGAATCGCCCTCGCTCTGACTCGCCCGGCTACGAAGGAGTAATTTTACAACTCTTCAGGCCAGCTACAGGTCTCTGATGCAGAGCTGCAAAGACGGATTTCGGTCATTTGCAGCCACTACTTAGAGCCTCCTGGTCGTTGCAATCTGATACATAATATACCTCCAGCTGTGGCAGGCCGAGGAGAAGCAATGGCGGACTCCCTGAGGGCGACAACCTCCTCGTTCAGCCCTGCAATTTACCTCGATAAGTCGTCAATTCTGTTATTCAGTCGTTCCTCGCGGTCTGCGGACTCCGTTACCAATGCTGCTAACGTCTTCATCACATCTACAACCGACGACTCGATCCCGGGGAGGGAGCACGGCAGCTTTACCTCGGAATCCGCCAGTCCACGAACGGCAGATTTAGTTGGAGGCATGGCGGAGGTGACCCAACGCTATTGGTTGCCTACCTAGTTTTCTACTACTACTACAAACTAATACCTAAATCCTAATGTTTGAAACCAGGCCGGCCTGATGCCGGTGTTCCTGGCGAGAAACTGCGGGAACCTCAGAGCGCGAAAACCTGCACCCTGCTCCAAAGTTTTGAAAACAGTAAAAAAAAGCTAAAGGCTTGATTATTGTAGTTGACGTTGATTGTCAGATTGAGTGACTTTGGCAAGTAACTTAGTTTGAGTCGTGTCAAGAAGTCTGGTAAGATTCAGTACTGGGCAGTAGTGGAACGTGAGTGGTAGTCTTTGCCGATTTTGGAGGGTAACCTGGATTCGGTTTGAAGCGCTGTGGAAATGGCTTGCTGTGGAGGTTTTGTTTTTTTTGGTAAACCGGCCTCTTGTACGGGCAGAATTAAGTAACACAATGGTTCAATAAAAACAAGTACTAGTAGTTACATACATGGACCACGAGAAAAAAGCAATGATGACGAGACATAAAAAGTGTCTAGTGCTGTATGGCAGCTTCCGAGACAGCGAGTCGAGCGGATGACTCAGCCACCTCCGGGTGTGAATACAGCCGTCGTGCACCACGCAGGCAAGCCACGCCGGCACGGAGAACGGCAACGCTGAACCTGCAGCGGATCCATGCCATCACTGCAAAGTATGGCTCACCAGATTTGTCGGAGACCATTGCAGCTATTCTCTTGAGGAGACCGGCAGCAGATCGACCAGTACCACCAGTTGCTGCGAAAACCACAGGGATGAATGTTCTGCGCTCGACCTCCTTGACACGCTGTTCGTATTGCCTCCGTTTTTCACGTTCATGACGCTGGTAGCAAGCGGTGATGGAAAAGGATCGATTTGAGGGAGCAAAGGGGTTGAAAACCCGAATATCGAGAAAGACTCTCTCAAACCGACCTCCCCAAACACCACTCGCCGCAACATCAAGTCGAGCCTGGTCTTCTGTGGAGGCAGTCTTGTGGCGGAGCTGCTCACCAGAGAGCGGTTGCAAGTGTGGCTCGATAGCGACACTATTGGCGACACGTTTCAATAGCGAAGCAGTGATGTCCCGCACCTCATTGTGTCGAAGTGACGGGAAACCTCCGGTGCTGCATGTCAGGGCATGGGCTACTGTGAAACTAGCTCCACAGACACAGGTTGTCGGTAAGCGAGAAGGCCGCTAGCCATAGCGCAGTGCCAAACCATCGCGGAACTCGCTTTTGGATAGCACAAATCCATGAAGGGATAGTGGACGACAAGTGAGCCAGCTGGAGGCGCCAGGCTCACTTGCCAACTGAATTGTGTGCTGCAAAGTGGGCGATGCGTCGGCAGCGAAGCCACGGATGTAGGTCTTCGCTTTCTGGCGGTGATCTGCACGCTGTGACGCTTTGGCTGAGGCAACGCTGGCAAGAGCTTCCGTCACACTGAAGTCTTGGTCGAGGATGTTGGTGGTGAGCGCCACTGTGATCGCGCGGGATGAGACGTATTAGGTTGTCAGAGATGTTGGATTGACGATGCCCAGGCCACCATCCCGGCAAGGGAAGGCAAACAGCCGTCGCAGCTCCAGACTGACTTCTTCTCCAGTCAGGGCTGGCAGCAGCTTTGTAACAATGGCGTGTTCCAACTGATCAAGACCACTGGACGCATCCGGCAGAACATGACCCAAGAACCGCCCTGTCAGCACTGTACACCACGTATATACGCCCGTTATCGAATATGGTTCTCTGGCTATGTCAGCTATGAATGTTCAGCAACAAGATGCCCTCGAACGTCTCCAACGGCGGTCAGCAAAACTCTGCCTCCGACTCCCCCTCTTCAGTCCTTGCCACCACAGTTCGTTACTCCACCACGTCACTTGGCCTACCCTCTCATCCCGCAGGAAGCTCAAGCAGCTACTCTTTGCACACACCATCGCTGTCAAACGATCCCCGCCACACATCCAGATTGCGACCTCAGGCTACATCACCGAGCCACCAAGCCGAGAATTGAGGCGTCATCGAGTCTTTGCCCTCCTCACCACCCACTCCACCCGCCTTCAACGTTCACCCTTGTACTCAGCATGTACTCAGTACAACCACCTGCCACCACACTGTTACTCCCTCCGAGAAATAAATGCATTCAAAAGAGAAGTTACCCCGATCATAGTATCATCTATTTGCACATGCTCCAACCCTAGCTGTAGCCCAGCCTAGATATAGTATTTTAATCAAGGTATATCGCCTACCTGCCCTCGCAATGGATATACTTCCCTCCTCGTCTTTACTTAAATGAAGCACCCAAACCACGGCTGCCACTAGCCACTGTTTCTCCCGGTTTATTGCACCCACTCTGATTGATGACACGATAACACATAGTACTGTCTCTCTCTTATTGGCTACGGCCACCGTGAGAATAAAGATAATAAATAGAATGTCCAGCGGCATGAGAGAGCACGAACAAAAGTAGTGTACGCTGCCTGGGGCTGAGTACGAGCGAAGGATGAGAGTGTCTCAATCTGCTTGCACCATTCATTGACCTTCTCCTGGATGTACCCGTGGATGTAGTCGGGCGTGCCAATAGCGGAACCCAGGTAGCGGTTGCCGTCAGATGTTACTTGGATGCCAGTATCAGCAAAGAGGCGCACAGCGTCGTCGTGGGCATGTGGCTTGACACCAAGCACAGACTTCCGGACATTGAGGTGATATCCGTAGGACGGACCTTCAGCCTGCAGCTTGTCCCACCACGATCGAATTGCTACCAGACGACCACCTGCAGATGAATCGTCCGCGTACCATAGCTGGCAGGTGTCCGGGGTTGCTACCGCTCTCACAAGTGGGAGGATGCCGAGGGCATAGAAAGGCATCTCCAGGGGGTCCCCCTGGGTTGTGCCTTCTTGGGACAGAATACACTCCCCTGCCACATACAAGTTGCTCGGCCGCCGGTACGAATTGATCACAACTGCTGCAAGAGAGGGGCATTGTTTCGGATGGCCACATTGCCGTTCAGGTTATTGAACGCATTGGCCGCGTCCGCCATAATGACGCCCTCCGTTTCCTCTTGGGCGTAGACTTGGTGCATGGCATGAATGGCTGCCTCTATGCCGAAATCCTGGCCACCACAGAGTTGCAAACTTCCCGCTGCTTTCTGGATGTCGTCGCTGATGACGATCAGGATGCTTCGGCTGATAATGCGGCACACTACCTCCCCGATCCCGATCGGTCTCACCCCTGGGTTCTTGTCCAGGGGAACCAATCGGGAGGCGAGATAGGCCTCCAAGGCCAGCGGATCGACGAACTGGGTAGCCAAACGGCGAGCACATCGGACTAGTGCATCACAGAGAGAGTCCGAAGCATCTGCAAAGCTGGTTGCCCTCCATCTCCATGTGTCCGCGTCTATGCCTGATGGGCCCGCAGCACCATGAGTGTTTAAACAGCCTTCCTCATTACTTCACGTGTCAGGGCCTCGAATCGTACTGGATGGGGTGGTTCCGAGATGTCTCCTTGTGTCAATGCTTGCAGGCTGGGCGGGCTGCTTTCCTGATGTTTGGCTCTGAGTACATTCCTAACAGTTGATCCATCAATCTTCTCATCCAGGTGGAGGAGCCCCGTGGCTGCCGAACCGTCCAACTTACGTACTGCGGCTGACAGTTTTCCATTGTTGACCAAAGATGCAAATTTCTTGGCCTGGCTCTCATGGCTGCCTGGATGTGGTCGGGTGCGATAGTCTTCCAACTGCTGCTGGATGGTGTGGCACTCGTGTAAACTCGTGTAAGCTGGCTAAGTCTCCGTTGTTCCAGGAGTTGAGGCGGCGTTGCAGAATAGAGGATAGCGAGATCGGAGTTGGAGTATGGGGCTTCTGCAAGAGAAGCTGCTGAAAAACCATGGCTACTTTCGTAGCCAGTCCATCATGCGTCCCAGCGTTGCCAAAACATGATAAATAGCGGCTCAGTTGTGACACAAATGCCTTTCCGACAGACCCTCGTGGTGGGCTGAAGGCGTTAGGACGGAAGTGAACTGCCTCATCGTAAGCTTCTGTGATGGCTGCCTCTGAAGCAGTCTCCTCCAGATCTCCAAGTCTGAAACCAACTTTCCTCGAGGTAGTGCAATCATGTGCTCTCTCTCTCTCTCTCTCTCTCTCTCTCTCTCTCTCTCTCTCTCTCTCTCTCTCTCTCTCTCTCTCTCTCTCTCTCTCTCTCTCTCTCTCTCTCTCTCTCTCTCTCTCTCTCTCTCTCTCTCTCTCTCTCTCTCTCTCTCTCTCTCTCTCTCTCTCTCTCTCTCTCTCTCTCTCTCTCTCTCTCTCTCTCTCTCTCTCTCTCTCTCTCTCTCTCTCTCTCTCTCTCTCTCTCTCTCTCTCTCTCTCTCTCTCTCTCTCTCTCTCTCTCTCTCTCTCTCTCTCTCTCTCTGTCTCTCTCTCTGTCTCTCTCTCTCTGTCTCTCTTTCTCTGTTTCTTTTTCTCTGTCTCTCTGTGTCTCTCTGTCTCTCTCTCTCTTTCTCTCTCTCTCTCTCTCTCTCTCTCTCTCTCTCTCTCTCTCTCTCTCTCTCTCTCTCTCTCTCTCTCTCTCTCTCTCTCTCTCTCTCTCTATCTATCTATCTATCTATCTATCTATCTATCTATCTCTCTCACTCTCTGTCTCACTCACTCACTCACTCTCTCTCTCTCTCTCTCTCTCTCTCTCTCTCTCTCTCTCTCTATCTATCTATCTATCTATCTATCTATCTATCTATCTATCTATCTATCTATCTCTCTCTCTCTCTCTCTCTCTCTCACTCTCTATCTCTCTCTCTCTCACTCTCTCCCTCTCCCTCTCTCTCTCACTCTCTCTCTTTCTCTCTCTCTCTCTCTCCGCCATTCCTCTCGCCCCTCCCTCTCCCATGGTGCTTGCTGTGTACGCCGATCCCGAGACCCTTGGTCGAAGGAGTCCACTGCATCTCACCAGCGCAGCACATGTAGCGCCTACACACCCATTGTTGTCTTCTTTGTTTCGTCTTCGTTTTGTCTCCCCTTCTTCCGTAGGTATGTGCAATGTGATATAAAAAAAATGTAGGTCGTACTGTGTGAAGGAAGGAACCTCAGAGTCTTGAGATGCCGGTTCGTGTACATCCTCTGTGGGTAAGCTAAGGGCAATTTCCGCTGGTAATCGAGCATCCTCTTGGAGCGAGGTGGTCCCAGCACTGGATGTTGTATCAAAGGTACGACCTCGTAGCACGCCCTGAACCTAAAAAAAGTCAAAAATTGATTCGGGTCTGTGTCAGTCTGTGACAGAACGCCCACTCCTGCCGTTGTGACAGATTCCAGGGCCACGTTGAAGGGCCCTATCCCACCACCCATGGCTGCTTCTGGACGTTTTTTAGGTTTGGATCCTGCGCACGGACAGAATTGGCTAGAAAATGTGAAAAAATTGTAAATGTATTTGTTTGGCTCCTGGGTGGCTCGCCAACCGTGGCACTATGCCGGAATTTTGAGTTTTTCCGGCCTGTAAAGCCTGTCAGTGAGGCGCAAGAACTTTTAAATCATGTCCAGATGGCCAGCATAGTGGCAGGAGTGTGTGGTGCAAATTCCACTGAAATCCGTTTAGAGACACCAAAGTTACGGTCAATTGAATGCCATATGAAATTTAGGACCGGGCAGCTACCTTTTAACCATTCAATACACTTCTTATTTGTTATGGTAAGAAATGTGTGTGGGGGCTACAAGTCCCAATTTTACCCCTCAAATCACTGATTTCCCCAAACTCTAAAGTTGGCGCAAACCAATTCCAGAAAAGTGAGTCAACTTGCTCCCTCCGAGAAATCAGACTGAAATGGGAAGTGAGCCAACTTGACCTTTTTTCACTTTAATATCCCGATTTAATCTATAATAGAGGATCTGAGGGCTCTCAAACCCCATCTTGACTCACTTCGAGGACTGATGTGGATCGGTTGCTGAGTCAACTTCGGGTGGTCTAACTTTGGATCATTTACCATCATCAATCGGTAACTCATACCCATTTTCCATCTCATCATCAACATCATCTTCTTGCTCAACTGTTTCCTGTTTTAGTTTTGCCAAGGGATTGCTCATTTCCTCAAATATCTTTTTAGCATACTCAACTGTTCCCTGTTTTAGTTTTGCTCAGGTTTACTCATTTCCACATAATATCTTTTCTTTTTTTTCATCAGTTTGTTTTGTAATCGGTGGTCTCCATCATGAGTTGAGTGCTGCTCTCGCTTCAGTAAGGGTTTCTTTTGTGGGAATGTAAGTCGTATTTTTCACCTGATCATCTTTACAGGAAGGGGGTGATTTCGAAAGTGTGAAGGTCTTTTACCTTCTTTCTATCATATGTATCTAATATTGACTGAGTACGAGGTCAATATAGGAAACGAGAGAGCTTGGAAGCTCAGGGCCCTGCGCTATGCTTTGTTGCCTAGCTCATTGTGCATGTTGTTAGAACTAATGGAAATGCTTTTTCCTTTGATTAGCTACATCATTGTATTGCAAAAACGTTTCAATGAGATACTGAAGTAACGTCTTCTGCATAGCTATGGGACCGGCGCTGACTCTGCCGATCACGGGCTTTCTGGAGTCGACGGAATGTCTGTCCTGACGTTTCCTGGGACAGGCGCTGACTCTGCCGATCACGGGCGTTCTTCTTCTTATTATTATTATACTGACGGCAACTAACGTACATTCTGATTGCATCTACACCCGCGAAGTTCCAACCATAGCTAACCTGTCTTCATCAGTTCAATTTGCCGATGACATTGCGCTGATCAGCAGCAGCACATCCCTGGACACGGTATCTGCTACGCTATCGGCCTCGGTTTCTGCACTTGCTGACTGGTTGCAGACCCGTGGTCTCATTTTGAATGCAGCCAAGAGCCACGTGATCCCTGTATACCCCAACAGGCAGCCTCAGCAGCCCCAGCATACGATCAATGTAAACTGTCATGAAACGCCGATTCCTGTCGTTACAGCGGCCAGGTATCTTGGAGTGCTCCTCGACTCGGATCTGTCATGGACGCCCCATGTTGATCGCTGCACCGCTCGACTGGCCCAGAGGATCGGAGCACTATGGAGGTTGCGTCGCTGCTTGACTCATCAGAGCCGAGTTCTCTACTTTAAAGCGATCATCATGTCTGACCTGATGTACGGATCCAATGCGTTTTCCCCGCTTCTTACTGCCAACCAATTGGATCGGCTACAAGTCATGCAGAATCGGGCGGCAAGGGCGGTTTTCGGACTCTCGCATCACACCTCCGCGCGTACCCTCCTGCTGCAATTGGACACCTACAGAGTATCCGAGATATTCAGGCAGAAGTTCATCGTTCTAGTCTGGAGGTCTCGGAATGAGCACGCAAGTTCTGAACTGCAAGCCCTCCTAGTTCCTTCGGCAGCTGGCCCAACTAGGTTGCACTCCACCATGGGTCTGCGCCAACCGCCAGTTTCCACCAGGTTCGGCAAGGGTTGCCTCGCGTTCCGGGGCGCCCAGCTGTGGAACACATTACCCAGCGATGTACGTGCCATCTCCACGCTCCGCCAGTTCCGCGCCAGCATGATCCCGCACACACTTACTGGCCTTAGTACCTAGAGTATCAGACGTCCTGTTTGATGATCAGCTGGCTTAGTTTTTCTCCACCTCTATCCTAATTACATCAGTCCCCAATTTCATTTATTACTGCTTTCTATCTGCATTCGCCACCTTTTCATTGGGCAGATCTGCCCGTTTGGTTTGCGAATTAAAATAAACACAACAACAACAACAACAACATTTACTCGTCTCCCTACTTCGTATTTCTTTCCAGAAAATCTCCCCATACCGCAGGGAGTCGTTTACATAATAATTATGACTCCTTGCTATACATCTACATGATGTATTATACGTTATAATTATTATGCTATCGGCCTACATGCGATTCCCGGGCTGGTCGACAGGCGGCCCAGCCAGCCTGCTAGTGGGATCTCGGCCTCGCACACAAGTCCACACAAAATGTTACTGCACTGAATGCATTCCCCCGATACACTTCGCATATATACTCATTCTCTTGATGGTACCGTACTCTTGATGGTACGGGACAGGTACGGGATAGCGCCAGGCATGTCGATGGCACAAACAACAAAAATATTGTGACCAGCTGTCTTTGCTGGTACGGTACAGTACGGGACAGATACGGGATAGCGCCAGGCGTGACACAAACAAACAAACAAACACCAAATTAAAGCTGTGTGGACCCTGGCTAGCGCCAGACGTTACTGAAGTAACGTCTTCTGCATAGCTACGGGAATAAAAGCCGAGTAAAAGACCGAGGCGAAGCCGAGGTATTTTACGAGGTTTTATTTCCTATACTGACCAAGTACGAAGTCAATATTAGATTTATCACGACAAACAGTCCGTATTTCAAATTCCAGAACAATAACCTCATGAATCCCGGTTTTATGATTGCACAACCGTTGCACCACCACCTACTCATACAGTGACAATGCTGCACTGTAGGCACCGTTCAACTGCGCAACCCCTAAGCAGTCAAATATAAGCAGTCAATATAGCCCTAAGGAGTGAAATATGCAGGAATATTTTGACTGCTTTAATAGGTATAGCGAAAATCAATGGGAGTCAATACTAAGGGAGTGATACATTTTTTTATTTGTCTGTGAAATACAGGTTTTATTTCCTATACTGACCAAGTACGAAGTCAATATTAGATTTATCACGACAAACAGTCCGTATTTCAAATTCCAGAACAATAACCTAATGAATCCCGGTTTTATGATTGCACAACCGTTGCGCCACCACCTACTCATGCAGTGACAACGCTGCACTGCAGGCACCGTTCAACTGCGCAACCCCTACGGCCTAAGCAGTCAAATATAAGCAGTCAATATAGCCCTAAGGAGTGAAATATGCAGGAATATTTTGACTGCTTAGGTATGGCGAAAATCAATGGGAGTCAGTACTAAGGGAGTGATACATTTTTTTATTTGTCTGTGAAATACAGCAGCAGTAATGGGGATGAGAAGAAGAAGGAAAAGGAGGTATATCAAGTTGTTTGATTTTCCCGATGAAGTTCCCTATGTTGTCGGTGGGGTCAATGTTGTCGACGCTCCCGATGTTGTGGGTATTCCCGATGTTCACATATCAATCCAAAGAGTCCAGAATTCCCAAAACCAGAACCGTTTGTGTTATCTTATCGGCTACTATCACCAGAATCATATTCCCCTGAATCAGAAGGAGAATTTTTCTCCGAGATGGACACAGGCTATATCCCCTTTGAAGGTAGTGGAATCAGATTTTACAAATCACCTGGTGAGTTAGTACTTCCTCCGTATACAAAAACTTCGTGACATTTTTTGAACGGTGGTTTTGAGCAAGAACCTGCTCAAAGGACGGTGCCAAAGGCTGTCATCGACAACCCTAGTCCATGTCGAGGTTAGTTTGGTTGATCCCGAACAGATTCTCCACGGGCGCCAGCGTGTGAGGACGTTGCCGAAAGAAACTCAAGAGTCAAATGCCAAAAAAACTAACACTTACTTGCTCGAAACTAACACAGTGGCGAAGTGTAGCTCGTGGCTGGAACACGGAGTCGAGTCACGCGGCGCTCGCTGCCCTGAAACTGGCCAGGTTCGTACTTGCGGTGCGCGGCCCCATAGATCTACGCAGCGTGAGAACATAGATTTGTTTCACTCGCACGGCAAGATGAAACATTTCAGTCGTCGTGCAACCAGCGCAGACTCAGGATCAGAATGTCGATGGCCTGGCTTTCTTCGCCTCTCTCCAGTCAGACGTCTCTTTTGTCGCCAAAGGGAATTAATTGCAAGGACCTCCTCGAAGCCATTGTATAATGCTTGGGAGGTTTATCCTGGCGAGAAAATGCGAAGCGTGTGGCTGTGCTTGTACGACTCGTTTCACGGCATAATGGAGGTTGCGGGTTGGAACGACTGAATATAGTCGACACCGATTCGTACACAGCTCTAGAGATGAAGAGGACATAGCCAAAGTCCAGCATCGGATCATCACTAAAGGTGACAAGAATCTGAACGAAATGCGAGCGGAAGCAGCGACTGTTGGCGATGCAGAGTCAGCGCCGTCAGGTGACAATGACCCGAGCGACAAAGACTCTGAAAAAACTCAATCTCATTCGTCTGAGTTGCTTTTTTCTTTGTATATAGCTTGTAAACCGGTTAGACAATGCCACGAGTGTTATTCCGAGTCAAACGGAACAATTCCAGAGCTGTGCGCAGCTTTAAAAAAAAGTCACGAAGTTTTTGTATACGAAGGAAGTAGAAAAACTGGGCTTACTTTGCGCCTCCCGAGAGGCAGGAAATACATCAAAGCAAGTCATTAGCGAACTAGTGGAGATCTTGGACCGTGTGTTGAAATAACATAATGAGGGGAAGGTGAGCGCAATGTTATGTTATGTTACCTTTATTTTACTTCACCATAGGTACAGGCATTGCTGCCTTCTTGCTGTGGATCATAAATAATGCCACAGCTCCTAGGCTACGCTGAAAAATATAATAGTATGATAGATTAAAATGATCAAATATGAACAGCATGGGAAGCAATAAGATGTCATGACTGTCAGCAAGACAATTATAAAAATACCATGCAGCAGTGTATTTTATGTGTGTTGTGGTTGTACATGTAGATAATATTGATGATGGACAGGGGACAGAACGTACTCGTGTGTCAATAGCTAATGGAGTGAAGTGAGATCAAGATCTGAAAGAGATTTTTTGAAATGAACAAGGTTTGTTAGAGAGCGGGTAGCATCGGGTAGAGAGTTCCATGTGGTGCTGCCCAGAAATTGGATAGAACATCTCCCAGCAGGATTGGGTAGGAATGGGATGCGAAGTAAATTATGCAGCTGCCCACGGGCGACTATACGATCAGCAAGTGGTATCTGAGGCTGGGCAAGTAATACAAAATAATCTTGAAAAAGAGAGCTTGCAGATCCGTGTATAGACCGGAAAACAAATACAAGCAGCTTCTGTAAAAGGACTTGGTGAAGTGATGGCATGGATAACTTAGCAAGCAAGGGAGCTGTTGCAGTGCGGTGGGGAGCCTGAAACACAGCACGAATACCAAACTTATGCAGTTTTACAAGGCAATTTAGCAGAGACCGTAAAAGCGCAGGAAAGAAGCAATTAGAGGCGTAACAGAGATGAGATACTCAAGTAGTACCATAGACATATACCACATTCGACGTGCTTTTAGTGACAAGGCCCGGCCATGCCTCCAAAGCTGTCCATTGGTCGCCGCCAATTTTTTCGCCAGAAACTCGATGTGGGGTTCCCAAGTTAGCTGGTCATCAATCAACACACCGAGGTATTTTGCAACGTGTGTGACTTGCAGAACACTGTTGTTGCAGGTGACGAGTGACGGAGCAGCGTCAAACGCACCTCTGGGACGAATAAACATCACTTGAGTCTTAGCTGAATTCAATAGGAAACCTTTGTCCTTAAGCCAGAACGAAAGATTGGTGACTGCTGTCGTGAGCACAGCACAAACAACAGCAGGGTCACGGTCGGAGTAATCAACAACGTTATCATCTGCAAACTCTTGATTGCAAACTTCATGTGGAAGCACAAACGCTATATCACTGATGTAGAGAACAAATAAGAGAGGTCCAAGTACACTTCCTTGAGGAACACCTCTGGAGCATGGAACTGGCGTTGAAATCTGGTCTTGGATTTTGACACGCTGTTGACGTTCGGACAGGTATAAACAAAACCACTGCAGCACCACACCACCAAGCCCAAACTCAAAGAGGACTTGAATAAGCTGGCGATGGTCAACCACGATAAGCACGAGCTGGAAGTCTCAGCCTCCACAAGGCGGCCGCGAAAGGACGAGATGGTGGGGCGCTCTGGCGGTACTTTACGGTACTAGTATATTATTTCCTTTGTTCTCATTTTGTTCTTTAGTACAACGGTGGTTCCTGAAGAGCGTTGTACGAAAACTTGTTCGAATCATCTTTTTCCATCGCTTTTTTCTTCTTACATGTATTTGTCCTTACCCTTTAGATTGTTTTTGCATCGTCTCCATCGCGTACATTGTTAATAAAGTAATCAAAATGTCACTTGAGCTCGTCCTACTTATTGCCATATTAAAATTGTTGTCTCCTCGTCGAATATTTAAATGGATTAAAATGCACTAATTTGTTGATGCCATCTTCTACCACTAAAATGCAATACAACATATACTGGAGAAGAAATCAGGAAAAGGCACGTGTAATTTGGAATGACAATTTTTATTATTTGCCATGGCGACCCCCGTGAGTCCACATAACTGGCAAGGCAGGTTTGGGCCTTTTTCTATTAAATGGCGTCATTTGGACCATGATCGCCTACCTGAAGTCGGTGTTGACTGAATCGATCATTATATGATCGATTCGCGAACACACCGTGCATAAAGGGTTAAATAATAGTTCCGATTCCAAACAAATAATAATTACATAGTGCTAAGGGCACATTAAACCTAGTTCACATTCGACGGGGCGTGACGTAAGGATCGACGTAAGGATAGACGGGAAGCGATGGGACAGTCTGACGGTGTCCAATGTGAACACCAGGAACGGGAACTCAACCGTACTGCCGTACGGATCGGGAAGCGATGGGAAGAGTTGGATCGATCCAACTTTTCGTACAGTAGACGGGCGTAGACGGGGACGCAAGCGGACAAAACAGCTGCATTTTGAGTGTGAACAGGAGACGGCGTCGTGCGACGACTACTCCCGATTCGTACTTGGAAATTTTTAACATTTCGAACACTGCGCTTCCCATGACAACTCGTAGAATGGCTAACAGGACTTGAGTTGAATTTTAGCAAGATAAGGTCTGATGTCACTATTTAGGTATAGTTCAGGAGCGTGACAGACAAATTGTTTTATCATTTACTAAAGCTATTATTTGAATGGCACACCTTTCGAAGCTACTTTTTTGGTGTTCATAAAAAATGGTATTGTGTATTTGATTCCGTTTCATTGAAGGAGAAATAATTGAAATTGAAGAAATGACCGTGCCTTATGACTGGCGCCTTTCGCTGTTGAACGACGCAACGACTGCAGCATGTTGTGTTGTACGAATCGTACAAGAATTTACAGCTCACCCCAGCCTTTTTATTATTATTTTATTTCTTAGTGTTTATTTGAATTCGGATAGCTCAACAGTACAGAAGTTCAACTACAAAGAGTACTGAATAGAAGGCCCCGAGAACGGGAAACCAAAAAACAAAACAAAAACAGCAACAGCAATTTACTGATTATGCACATTGCTTGAAAGCAAATCACAATGATTAAGAGTTCAGGAAATCTGCGATAGTAGTGCAGGACTTCAGGGCATCTGGTAAATAATTCCAAACAAGAGCCGATTTACTTGAAAAGGACTGAAAGCCAGACATATATCTATAGCGATTGATACTCATGTTATGAGTTGTTGAGCCGCGAGTAGTTCGGGTAGACGTACAGATGGGAAAGAGGGACTGCAAGCAAACAGCCGGCTTAATACAGTAACAGTGGAAAATGAATACAAGGAACAAAAATACTGATCGATATTGGAAAGAGGAAACATTGAGGTGGTGAAGCCTTCCCGACAGGCCCTTACGTTCCGTACCATCTGCGTTCCGTCGAATGTGAACTAGGCTTAACCCCCCCCCCCCCCCCGGGGGTTCAGTGATTGTGTGACTTATCCGCTTACCACACCGTTAGGCGCTGCATCTGCCGCTAGGGTTTACCGGCTGTTAGCGGCCGTCGAGAACTGACAAGATAATTAATTTTTTTACTTTAATAGTAAATGAGAACAAGTGTGGGAAGCCAAATAAATTTTGCTGAGCATACTGCCCTTGACCCACTGAACACAAATTTGACAAAAGCGAAATGCTGACATCCCCCCCCCCCCCCCCCTCCATCCAACACACAGCACAAGAAACTCATCAATATTCTAGCAAGCCCATGCACCAATCATAACGACAGACCAAAAGGAGAGCAAAATGATCATTGCTAAGATGCAGATGAACAGATGTGCAGATGTGCGAGTGGGCAGGCGTCGGGAGTAAAGAGTCTACAAAAGCATTGATATGAAAATTTCACATAAAAGGTAAAACGTAAGACGTGAGAATGTGGATGGCATTGTCAGCACACCAAGTCTCTCCAACAGGCTAGGAAGACTCAACCCTAGGCAACAGTACGTAGTTTTTAGTTTTGACATCCACGTGTACATGATTGTTTTTGAGTTTTGTCCGTACAAGAGGTCTCTCTTTCAAAAAAAAGAAATACAAAAGTAGTAGCGTAGTATATTAGTGTAAATAGAGAACTGTAGAAGCAAACATTTCCAGAACACAACCTGACATAAAGTTGGCGAAAGCAGTTTTTAATTTTTGCTGTCGCATCGGCGACCAGTCCAACCTGATGCACACACGCAGAAGTAGTCTCCAAACACATCGTGGCAGATTCCGGAATTCTGGCAAGGAGCCTGCAAGCATTCGTTGACATTGATCTCACAGCGGTGTCCACCCCACTCAGCGGCACAGCCACACTCATAGCTACCGTCTGTATCCTTACATACACCATCATGCACACAGGGACTGCTAACTTGACATTCATTGATGTCTGTCTGGCATGATGAGCCCGTCCATCCTGGCAAACATTGACATCTGAAGCTACCATAGGTATCCTCACAAGTCCCACCATTCAGACATTTCTTGCTGCTGCTGCTGCTGCTACTCTTTGTAGCACATTCATTAACATTCAGAGTACAGATAGTGCCAGCCCAACCTGGTGCACAGTTGCACGTGTAACTTCCATTATTGTTCTGGCATGTAGCTCCATTGTAACATGGTGCTGAAACGCATTCATTGATATCAACATTACACAAACGACCCGTCCAACCGGATTCACATACACAAGTGTAATTTCCAACGCTATCACGACATCTCCCATGATCACAGGGTGTAGAGAGGCATTCATTGACATTGATATCACAGCGAAGGCCTGCCCATCCTTCAGGGCAGTCACAGGTGAAACTTACATCGGTGTCCTTGCACTTTACCAAGTTCAGACATGGGTTTTTTAAACATTCATTGATGTTATCAGTACAGTTGATGCCCGTCCATCCAATGGGACATCGGCAGTAGTAACTGCCAATTGTATCGATACAAGTACCACCGTATTTGCATGGACTGGTGGAACACTCATTTAGGTTGTCTTTGCAGAATTCTCCCAAATAGCCAGTGGAACACTTGCATACAAAGCTACCATCGGTGTTCAAGCATTCGGCCAAGTTTGAACATGGCTTACGGGTACATTCATTGATGTCCATGTCACATAAATCACCCGACCAACCGTCGAAACAGTCGCAAGAAAATGATCCAGGAGAATCTAAACAAATACCTCTCGTTCCACATGGGCTGTGTAAGCATTCATTTACGTTGAACTGGCACCGCTTTCCAGACCATCCATTGCCACAATCACAGGAAAAACCACCATCAGTGTTCTTGCACGTAGCTTCATTTTTACATGGCCTTGTCAAGCATTCGTCAATATCAGAGTCACAGTTGTCTCCTGTCCAGCCGTGTGCACAGGTGCATGTATAGTTGCCAGGTATATTAAAGCAAGTGCCACCATTCTGACATGGTGTCTTACCAGCACATTCATTGACGTCCACTTCGCAGTCTCCTGTCCAGCCTGGAGCACACTTGCAAGTGAAACCTCCATCTGTGTCTGTGCAGTTACCACCATTCTTGCATGCAGTTGTGTGGCGACATTCATTAATGTTTGTGGCACACTTAGACCCCGTCCACCCAGTGGCACAAACACAGAAGTAAGACCCAACAGTGTCAGTACAGACACCATCATTCTCACAGGGTTTGCTGACACATTCATCTGTATTTTGTGTGCATGTGTCACCTGTCCACCCAGCAAGACAAGAACAACTAAAATTTCCTGCGGTGTCCTGGCAAGTCCCGTCATTCTGGCAGGGTGAACGTAAGCATTCATTTTGGTCTTCTTCACAGTTTTGGCCTTCCCACCCACTGGCACAGTCGCACCTATAGCCACCAATAAGATTAGTACACTGCCCATCCTTTTGGCATGGTGCAGTGCTGCATTCATCTATGTCCACTGTACAGTTAGGACCGGTCCAGCCTGGTTTGCACACGCACGTGGCACTACGTCCCATGGCATGGCAGAATCCGCCATTTCTACATCGTGGCTGCTCCCAGTCCCTGAAACATTCATTTATGTAGTACTCACAGCTGTCACCAGCCCAGGGATGAGGACATTTACAGGTGTAGCTACCATCAATATCAAAGCAAATTCCATCATTAGCACAAGGATTTTTCGTGCTTGAGCATTCCTGGATAGTACTAGTACAACTCTGACCGGTCCATCCAGGTGAGCATTGACAGAAATAGCTGCCACTAGTATCTTGGCAGGTACCACCATTCTGACATAACTTAGCATTAGAACACTCATTCACGTTGTCCTGACAATGTGAGCCTTGCCATCCATCTTGGCAAGCACAAGAGTAGCTTCCAGGTTTTTCCTGGCATGTTCCATCATTTTTACAGAGGTTTAGCAAGCACTTTTGGACTTCGCTCTCGCAGTGCTGACCAGTCCATCCGGATGCACAGTCACATCTGTAAGTTCCGAGCAAATCCAAACACGTCCCTGCATTTTGGCAGAGGCCTGCTTCAAGACACTGGTCTTTGTCAATGTTGCAGAGTTGTCCAGTCCAACCCGGTCCACACGTACATTGAAAACTGCCGACAATGTTTGTACATGTTCCCCTATTGTGACAGGGCGTATCCTTACATTCATCGTGGTCAGCAGCACAACGACCACCTTGCCATCCTGGGTCACATGTGCACCTGTATGAACCCAATACATTTGTACATGCACCTCTATTATAGCAGATGTCAGGGTTACTACATTCATCCATGTCGGTTCTGCAGTCAGCACCTGTTTGTCCAGGTGGACATGTGCACGAGTAGCTGCCAGCTGTATCAACACATGATGCATTTTCTTGGCAAAGAAGTTGTTTGTACTTCTCAGCATTGGCACATTCGTCTATGTTAACCGTGCAGTTATAGCCCTCCCAGCCATTCAGACAGCTACAAGAGTAGCTTCCAGCAGTGTTGTGACAAGTTGCCCCATTAGCACACACATTATTCAGGCATTCATCAATGTTTTCATCACAATGTCGGCTTGTCCAACCTGCCGAACATGTGCACTTGTAACTACCGACAGGGCTGTTAGTACAAACTCCTGCATTCTGGCATGGCTTATCCTTGCATTCATCTGCTTCAACATTGCAAAGATCACCTATCCAGCCAGGCACACAGCTACATTCAAAGCCGCCTCCAAGTTCCTTACAAGTGCCACCATTCAAGCAGGGCTGTGCCTTACACTCTTTGACATCCTCATCACAGTTATGTCCTGTCCAGCCAGCTGTACACGTGCAAGTGTAGCTACCCAAGTTATTATGGCACTCTGCAGAGTTCTTGCACATTTGATTGGAACATTCATTGATATCATGTTGGCAAACATCTCCTGTAAACCCGGGGGCACAGCGGCAACTAAATGAGCCCTGTGAGTCTGAACAAGTGCTGCCATTTCTGCATATGTTAGCGTCACACTCGTTCACATTGTCTTCACACAAGTGACCAGTCCAGCCGTTGACACAGTTGCAGTAGTGAGCTCCAGGTAAGTCGACGCAGGTGCCATTATTTTTGCAAGGCGTATCGAGACATTCATTGATATTCTTCTCACAGTCGTGACCCGTCCAGCCGTTGACACAGTTGCAGTAGTGAGCTCCAGGTAAGTCGAAGCAGGTGCCATTATTTAAGCAAGGCGTATTTAGACATTCATTGATATTCGTCTCACAGTCGTGACCCGTCCAGCCGTTGACACAGTTGCAGTAATGAGCTCCAGGTAAGTCGACGCAGGTGCCATTATTTATGCAAGGCGTATTGAGACATTCATTGATATCCGTCTCACAGCCGTGACCCGTCCAGCCGTTGACACAGTTGCAGTAGTGAGCTCCAGGTAAGTCGAAGCAGGTGCCATTATTTAAGCAAGGCGTATCGAGACATTCATTGATATCCGTCTCACAGTCGTGACCCGTCCAGCCGGCAGAGCATGCACACCTATAGCTGGCTGGTGTATCAGTACAGTTCCCGGCATTTTTACACGGTGACCCCTCCGTGCATTCATTAATATTGTCTGGATGGAAACCTGTGATAAAGATAGAGATAGAGACAGAGACAGAGACAGAGAAATAGAAAGAGACACGGACAGAGACACAGAGACACAGACACCCAGAGACACAGGGAAACAGGGACACAGGGACACAGAGACATGGGGACACAGGGACACAGGGACATAGAGACATGGGGACATAGAGACACAGGGACACAGGGACACAGAGACACAGGGACACAGGGACACAGGGACATAGAGACACAGGGACATAGAGACATAGGGACACAGGGACACAGAGACACAGGGACATGGAGACACAGGGACATAGAGACACAGGGACACAGGGACACAGACAGAGACACAGAGATGCAGGGAGCCCCAAAGGAATGCAATGTAGCTACGTGAAGGCGATTCATCTGGCAATGTTGCTGAAGATGCAGATGACAAACTCCGTCGTCTTTCATTCAGAGCCGGGTGGGCAACACCGCCACCTTCGATACGACATAGTTTTCAAGTACGAGGTATGTGTGTCACACTAACCGCAAACAAACATCCTTCCACTCCTTCGCTTATATCCGAATACAGGCGCATGCTCCTATATTATAAGTGCGTTTCTACGGTTAGTACTAGCACATCAGGTGAATTTTCTCCGTGAAACCATTTCATCCGACTCTCTCTATCTCAGTATATGTGTCTGTGTGTGTGTCTTCGTCTAAGAGGCCGTTTCCAGGAGAAAAAAAATAAGCCTGGCCTTATTCAACCCCAGACTTATGATAAGCCCACCTTCATGTGTCACCCAGGCATTTTAGAGCGCGTGTTTACATGGTGAGGCTCGCCCGGAGCTGAACTAGCCCTACCCTGGACCCCGAGCCTTTTTAACCCCAGGGCTTATCAGCGGGTTTTCCGCATTTTTCGATTTTGCTTCGTAAACCGGAGAGGATGTCACCGAGGGCAACGCGTCTCCTTTGTTTCTTTCTTGACATTTCTTCTTCTGATTTTTCTTTCAGTGGAAGGTCCTAACCAATCCTTCAGCTTCTCGAAAAAATAAGTGACAATCGGAAGGCATTAGAAGCGTTTGTTTGGTTGTGATTTTTTGTTTTTCCTTCACCAAGTGAACAGGCATTTCTGCCTTCTCACCACGTCCGGAGACCTACTTCCGACAAAATGATGAAGAGTAAATGAAAATGTATGTATAAAATGATTAAAATCATGCGGAAGGTTATAATTATGAAAGCAGATAAAAATGATTGAATCCCAATTCGTGGAGCATGACTTGTATGGAGTATGGACACAGAGCATGCAGAAAATTAAAGTAAAAATGATGGGTAAGATGATTAATGTTTATGGACATAGTGGAAGATGAGTGCGGAAGGAGTGAAAAATCAAGCTTGGGTAGTATATAATATGACAGAGAGAACAAAAGAATAAAGGGGAAATGAGTGAGAGGGAGAGAGAATAAGAGAGAGAGAGGGAGAGAGAGAAAGAGAGAGAGAGAGAGAGAGAAAGTTACATTTATAAAGACAGGTAAGTTTAACAAATGAGGACAGAGACCTCTACAACAGGGCTTTTACGCCTGAAAGCAGGTGCATGATTTAACAAGCAGGTTGTCAGTCTAGATTTTATGCGCAGATGGAGAAAAAATGCGCAGAATTTTTGTAATGAGATGAAAAGCAGAAATAATAAGAAAAGATGAAATGAAAGCCTGCTCACAACCCGGCCCAGCCTTGCGAACTGGGTATGGTAGATAAAGAACCCGGTTCAACGCTCGAGCAAGCGCTCTCCACTCAAGGTGTTCACAGCAACTGATAGGAACTCATATGGGGAAATTATAGAAAAGAAATAATAAGATAAACAGAATAAATTTCACCGCACCTCAATAAACGGAGCCCCAAATTCAGTACCTCAGAAAAGTGGACCTTCCGATCAGTGTTTTTGTTGAGAGAGAGAGTGAGAAAGAGAGAGAGAGAGAAAGAGAGAGAGAAAGAGAGAGAGGGAGAGAGAGAAAAATAGAGAGAGAGAAATATAGAGAGAAGGAGAGAGAGAGAGAGAGAGAGAGAGAGAGAAGAGAGAGAGAGAGAGAGAGAGAGAGAGAGAGAGAGAGAGAGAGAGAGAGAGAGAGAGAGAGATAGAGACATAGAAATAGAGAGAGAGAAATAGAGAGAGAGAAATAGAGAGAGAGAGAGAGAGAGAGAGAGAGAGAGAGAGAGAGAGAGAGAGAGAGAGAGAGAGAGAGAGAGAGAGAGAGAGAAGAGAAAGAGAGAGAGAGGGAGGGAGGGAATGAGAGAGAGAGAAAATGAGAAAGATAGATAGATAGATAGATAGATAGATAGATAGATAGATAGATAGAGGAATGCAGGCATTCAAGGAAGGCGCCTAAAAGTCTCTCCGCAGTCGAGACTGGCACTCAGCGACAGATGCCCCCTGAACACTCCCTGAACACCCTCTCCGCTTGCACCCTGGCTCCCCCTTTATTATTATTATTATTATTATTGACTGATTTGAGGGAAAGAGACAAACGGGAAAAGTCTGAAGAAAAAATTGACTGTCACCACCAGGACTCGAACCAGGGACCCTCGCTTGTAGCCAGCGATGCTCTAACCACTGAGCTATGGTGTAGTCGTCATCCCAGCAGAGGCCGTTCAACATTTTCTTCAGACTTCGTAACTCACACTTCCTGTGAATCCACACAGGCGGGTGGGACGCAGCCCTCACTGTAACCCACACACTTCACGTACAAACTAGCACTCGGGGAGCCCCAAGTCATAAAATATTGACTGATTTGAGGGAAAGAGACAAACGGGAAAAGTCTGAAGAAAAAATTGACTGTCACCACCAGGACTCGAACCAGGGACCCTCGCTTGTAGCCAGCGATGCTCTAACCACTGAGCTATGGTGTAGTCGTCATCGCAGCAGAGGCCGTTCAACATTTTCTTCAGACTTCGTAACTCACATTTCCTGTGAATCCACACAGGCGGGTGGGACGCAGCCCTCACTGTAACCCACACACTTCACGTACAAACTAGCACGCGGGGAGCCCCAAGTCATAAAATATTGACTGATTTGAGGGAAAGAGACAAACGGGAAAAGTCTGAAGAAAAAATTGACTGTCACCACCAGGACTCGAACCAGGGACCCTCGCTTGTAGCCAGCGATGCTCTAACCACTGAGCTATGGTGTAGTCGTCATCCCAGCAGAGGCCGTTCAACATTTTCTTCAGACTTCGTAACTCACACTTCCAGTGAATCCACACAGGCGGGTGGGACGCAGCCCTCACTGTAACCCACACACTTCACGTACAAACTAGCACGCGGGGAGCCCCAAGTCATAAAATATTGACTGATTTGAGGGAAAGAGACAAACGGGAAAAGTCTGAAGAAAAAATTGACTGTCACCACCAAGACTATAACCAGGGACCCTCGCTTGTAGCCAGCGATGCTCTAACCACTGAGCTATGGTGTAGTCGTCATCCCAGCAGAGGCCGTTCAACATTTTCTTCAGACTTCGTAACTCACACTTCCCGTGAATCCACACAGGCGGGTGGGACGCAGCCCTCACTGTAACCCACACACTTCACGTACAAACTAGCACGCGGGGAGCCCCAAGTCATAAAATATTGACTGATTTGAGGGAAAGAGACAAATGGGAAAAGTCTGAAGAAAAAATTGACTGTCACCGCCAGGACTCGAACCAGGGACCCTCGCTTGTAGCCAGCGATGCTCTAACCACTGAGCTGTGGTGTAGTCGTCATCGCAGCAGAGGCCGTTCAACATTTTCTTCAGACTTCGTAACTCACATTTCCTGTGAATCCACACAGGCGGGTGGGACGCAGCCCTCACTGTAACCCACACACTTCACGTACAAACTAGCACGCGGGGAGCCCCAAGTCATAAAATATTGACTGATTTGAGGGAAAGAGACAAACGGGAAAAGTCTGAAGAAAAAATTGACTGTCACCACCAGGACTCGAACCAGGGACCCTCGCTTGTAGCCAGCGATGCTCTAACCACTGAGCTATGGTGTAGTCATCATCCCAGCAGAGGCCGTTCAACATTTTCTTCAGACTTCGTAACTCACACTTCCTGTGAATCCACACAGGCGGGTGGGACGCAGCCCTCACTGTAACCCACACACTTCACGTACAAACTAGCACGCGGGGAGCCCCAAGTCATAAAATATTGACTGATTTGAGGGAAAGAGACAAATGGGAAAAGTCTGAAGAAAAAATTGACTGTCACCGCCAGGACTCGAACCAGGGACCCTCGCTTGTAGCCAGCGATGCTCTAACCACTGAGCTATGGTGTAGTCGTCATCCCAGCAGAGGCCGTTCAACATTTTCTTCAGACTTCGTAACTCACACTTCCAGTGAATCCACACAGGCGGGTGGGACGCAGCCCTCACTGTAACCCACACACTTCACGTACAAACTAGCACGCGGGGAGCCCCAAGTCATATAATATTGACTGATTTGAGGGAAAGAGACAAACGGGAAAAGTCTGAAGAAAAAATTGACTGTCACCACCAAGACTTGAACCAGGGACCCTCGCTTGTAGCCAGCGATGCTCTAACCACTGAGCTATGGTGTAGTCGTCATCCCAGCAGAGGCCGTTCAACATTTTCTTCAGACTTCGTAACTCACACTTCCTGTAAATCCACACAGGCGGGTGGGACGCAGCCCTCACTGTAACCCACACACTTCACGTACAAACTAGCACGCGGGGAGCCCCAAGTCATAAAATATTGACTGATTTGAGGGAAAGAGACAAACGGGAAAAGTCTGAAGAAAAAATTGACTGTCACCACCAGGACTCGAACCAGGGACTCTCGCTTGTAGCCAGCGATGCTCTAACCACTGAGCTATGGTGTAGTCGTCATCCCAGCAGAGGCCGTTCAACATTTTCTTCAGACTTCGTAACTCACACTTCCTGTGAATCCACACAGGCGGGTGGGACGCAGCCCTCACTGTAACCCACACACTTCACGTACAAACTAGCACGCGGGGAGCCCCAAGTCATAAAATATTGACTGATTTGAGGGAAAGAGACAAATTATTATTATTATTTTTTAATAATTTTTTTTTTTTAATTTCTTTTTCAATTTTATTTATTTCTTCTTTACGAAGTCTGAAGAAAATGTTGAACAGTCTCTGCTGGGATGACGACTACACCATAGCTCAGTGGTTAGAGCATCGCTAGCTACAAGCGAGGGTCCTTGGTTCGAGTCCTGGTGGTGACAGTCAGTTTGTGCTTTCCCGTTTGTGCCTTTCCCTCAAACTAGTGAAAAATTTCTTCTCTTTCTTTTTTTACTCTATCATATGTATCATCTTTCCGTTTTCCTTCCTCTATATAAATGTACTCCCCCCCCCCCTGTGCCTACTCCTCCCTAGGTTTTGGTGCACTGAAGTGTCGCTGAAGCCGAGACCTCAGGTCGGCGGAGATGCTCCAGTTTCACCACCACAGTTGCGTCTGCAACCACCTCTATCATGCAGTATTCTGTTCTGGAGGTTCATGGTTTCTCGTAAAAAAAATAGATAGATGGATAGATGGATTGATGGATGAATGAATGGATGGATGGATTGATGGACGGATGGATGGATGGATAGATAGAGAGAGAGGGAGAGAGAAATAGAGAGAGAGATAGATAGATACACACAAATGGCACAATGGAGTTTTACAGATTTGTCGCAACTCGGAGTTTCTTGCTCAATGCAATCATCAGACGACTATTACATGCTCAGTGGGACTTAGCCAATATAAAGCATAGCCTAGCGATAGCTGGTTGGTGTTTGATTCAGCACAGAAAATATTTCCACGATGGCTGCTTAGGTGAGGGAGCTATTACAGTGCCGGGGTATTAGCGCAGAAAGTGTTTTTTTTATTTTTACTATGTTCACATACCCATCTCATAAATAATACAGAAAGACAATGGTACTGAGACAAGGACAAACATGACAACTACTGAGAAGGGGCTGCACCGAGATGCAGCAGTGATGGTGGGGCATTGATGGCTCTGGCGACCTGAGGTCTCGGCGTCACGGCCAGAAACAGGCACCAAAAACAAAAGATAGAGCTGTAATGGTCAGCAAAAAAATAGAAAGAAAGCAAGGGCAAACAGCAGGTAGTGCTAGTGTGCAGCGCATTCGTAGCAATGGGAGTCGTTGACGGGGCACTAGAATGTAGGTGGGTCGACAGGCAGAATGTTCGTGGACCATCGCCAATCCTGTCGGCGGAGGTATTCATTGACGTTGCACTTAAACTTTTGAAGATTTTTGCGAGTTGGGGCGGAGGCTAGAAAAGCTGGCGGCAGGGAATTCCACAGCTGGATTGCACAATGTGGGAAGCTGCGGAGAACGATGTCTGGTGCTTGAGACGGTAGGGGATTCCGTACCTGGTAACTGTGGCCGGCGGCCATGCGGAGATCGTTTCGAGTGCGAGTGGCGTCACGGGGCTCAAGCCTTGGTGGGAGGACTGCTAGCAATTGAGTCGGACCGGTGATGAAATGCAGTTTGTACGTGTACTTGGTCTGTTTCATCGCAATTGTCGCTTATCTCCCACGCACCTTTTGACAGGTAAAACCCAGTCCGATCTCAATATCCAACTCACATTCATTTGGGAGGTTGTGATGGCAAGATCAAAGGAGACCAGAAAGAAGAAAACCATTGCGACTAGCACCAGTGGCATCGTGATTCTTACGATTTTGATGGGAAAGTGGGGAACTTTTCGCTGCAGTGAATGCACACATTCGCTGCAGCGAAAAGCCAAGCGCAGCTCAAAGGCCGGAACTGTAGCAGGGGAAATCAAAATCCTGACCTGGAGAGCGTGACAATCACGGCCTGGCCAGCCAGCTCAGTCGCAACGTTTGAACTGCAACGACCTGGCAGTCTTTGCAAGCCTGCAAACTGATGGCGAGACGGTGGCAAAGAAGACATTGTCCGACCTGGCAGCGGCAGTACAAGAGTCATGGTCAGCGTATCCAGCAGAGAGTATGACAGCTGTCTGGAGAGGGATGTGTGCCTGATTCAAAAACATTGTTGAAGCACACAGTGGTGACACACGGGTCACGCTGCCCACATTCCTCCAAGTGCCAAAGTAACAGCCACGACTGTTTCTTTCCCATCGCTGCCATACGCCAAGCGGAGAAAGCAAGAGATACTCTACGCCAGCAGCTATACACACCAGTGAATATCAGCTGGTGTGACATCAGCTCGAGTAATACAGAGCCAGAGTTGGATAAACTAAAGCGTGAGTGCAAGAACGCGCTCCGTCGCTGTTTTCTTTTGTACATTTTTTGTAACCTTGCTTCCTTTCTTCGGCTTGCTTCATCAGATTCCATTGCTGAATTTTTTTTCTTGTGGCGGACAGGAATCCTGTTTCATGCTTCTTCACTATGCGTATTGGAAATTTTACAGAGCGGTAAAAAAACTCCTGCTCTTAGTTGAGATAGATAAGCGACAATTGGGATGAAACGGACCAAGTATGTCAATGCAGCAACCTGTCACCATAGGCTGAGGCTCTGGAGCTCCGTCCCAGGACCAATGATGCGCAATGCACAGCGTTGGATGCTATATAGGCGTGCAAGATGGGAGGGAGCAGCTCCCATCCAGACGAGCGGAGCATACTCCAAAACGGGCCGTACAAACCCCTTGTACGTCGTGAGGCGGCCTTCTCGGGAGAGATAGGGCGCAGCTTGCCGCAGGAGGCCCAAACGCTGTTTGCCAAGTATAGACACTGCGCGGATGTGCTCCGCGAAGGACAGCTTCGGATCAAAAGTCACCCTCAAGAGCTTCATTGTGGATGACTCTGGCACAGGGTTGCCTCCAAAGAGGAGAGAGGGCAAGGCTAGCTGCGCTCTTTGCAGCGTGACTGTCATAGCCTGGCATTTCGACGGCTCAAACGTTACACGCCATTCCTGTAGTTGAGCCTAGAGCCCTCCGCATCACCAATAACACCTTAACAGTTCTGAGGGATTACCGTCACACCCTGGCTGCTGTCTACACATTCACACCTTCCATTTCTATATTCAATAGCAATCTGCACTTTCTGGCTAGGCTATGCTTTATATTGGCTAAGTCCCACTGAGCATGTAATAGTCGCCTGATGATTGCATTGAGCAAGAAACTCCGAGTTGCGACAAGTCTGTAAAACTCCATTGTGCCTTTTGTGTGTAATAGTGCTCCACATTATTGTGTCGAGCCCTCACCGCTGGCAGAAGGAAGTTTTCCTCCTTATACATACATAGATAGATAGATAGAGAGAGAGAGAAAGAGAGAGAAAGAAAGGGAAAGAGAGAGAGAGAGAGAGAGAGTGAGAGAGAGAGATAGCCGGCACTTCTTCATCCAAATCGATTCTCCATCGGAGGAACATGTTTCAGCTACCGGAGCCGGCGCCTCTGAAACTTATCGACGACATGCTCAAGGTCACCCACATGCGACGAACCTGGAGAGAAGAGATTTGATCGGTGATCTCCCGTTCTCGATCCACCTTTAGCATTGACCTTATACATTGCAGGTGAAATGACTCGAGCTTCCGTACGTCCCTCTGTCTCAGCCTCCAATTTTCTGAGCCATAGAGCAGGATGGCAAGAACCGTCATGCCATATACCACCCATTTTGCACCGATGTGGAAATCATCATTGCAGAAAATGGTCTCTTTCAAGCTGAAAACGCACCCTTTTCGAGCGTGCACGCGCGCGCGCACACACACACACACACACACACACACACATACACACACACTCGCATGTATGCTGCTAAGTGTACAAGCTGCTTACCGTCGCAGAGCGTTCCAGCATAACCTGGCTCGCACACGCACTTCAAGGAACCATGTAAGTTGACACATTCACCATGTTGGCAGTTGGCAATTTGTTCCCCACATTCATCATCATCCACTGAACATCAGAGTACACAAAAACAACGATAAGTGGGTGTCAAACACTGGGGGGGGGGGTCTGGTCTTCAAGATGCACTTGATCCAATCTAGATCAACGGACATTCAAGTTCACGTGCGCTTCATCAAGGTGACTCGGAATAACTACTGAACCATGATCCACGAGACCTGGCATTCTTCCATCATGAGGCCGTAAAATTCAAAAGCTGCACGCAAAACTTTAGCATTTGCTTTTGATCTGCAAGTTTGAGTGGAAACTAGGGCTGACAGGAAAATCCGGAATATTCGAACATTCGTTCGTTTAGCTTCCCAGAACAAACATTCGTGAGGTGATGAATACTTCAAAGTATTCGAAATGAACCTTTACAATGAAGAGCTCCCTGAACTTTTGCTTTCCTTGTTGTGGCTTCCAACACAAGGAATATACCGAGGATGTACCCAGTGTGCTGACAGTGCTCAACACCGCGGAGGCAGAGCGTAATACAACAAGGACAATCAAGGCTTGTTTGCTGCTACTTCAAGTTTCGTGCTCTCGCAATTGTTGGGTGAGGATTGCGAGAGCATGGAACTTGAAGTAGCAGCAAACAAGCCTTGATTGTCCTTGCTTTTCTGTGACAAGAAGTACTCATACCATGGCCAAACGATGAGTGATCTACATACTCACCTGCAAAACAAAAATTATTTGTTCGCTCTTTTGATATCATCAAGAAGGTACTACTCCTGAGAAATTGTGTTAGTTTCAGTTAGCGGAAACTACTTCTTTCGGTATGATTCTTTCCTTCTTTTCTACTCAAAAGAGTAGATGCCGTCTCTACCAGGTCGGAAGTGGTAGCGGCCGTTATAGGCCATTCACACGACGTGCAAACATTTGCACGCGTGTGATCAAGATAACACTGGCAAACCGTGATCCAGTTCACACGGTGCTGGGCAAACTTTGCAACCGTCAATGTATCCATAGTGACCCTTGAAAATGCCGGGAAATGTTAAATTTTGAATTTTACTTTGTTCAAGCACTGCATTTGCAATACACACTTTCAACAACCGACACTTTTCCTGGCGTGCAAAGATAATCGCGAGAAAAAGTGCCTCGGCCAAGATAAAAAATCAGTTGCACGAGTGGGTCCAAGTTTATCGTATCCGAGTAAATATCCTTGGAGACAGTACGATAAAAGTGAGTTTACACGTCATGTGAATGGCCTATTAGAAGTTGGTAGAGGTGCGGTGTTCAGCAATGTCAAGGAATTGTGCACAACTCCATAGAGAATAAAAAAACATATCACGTACATATCGTGATAACAGCATGCATGCTCTTACCTCTAATATCTACCTGTATCAGTGCATCGACTCTACTCTCCTCTACCAGGTAACGACTCTACTCTCCTCTACCAGGTAACGACTCTACTCTCCTCTACCAGGTAACGACTCTACTCTCCTCTACCAGGTAACGACTCTACTCTCCTCTACCAGGTAACAACTCTACTCTCCTCTAATAGGTAACGACTCTACTCTCCTCTACCAGGTAACGACTCTACTCTTCTCTACCAGGTAACGACTCTCCTCTACCAGGTAACGACTCTACTCTCCTCTACCAGGTAACAACTCTACTCTCCTCTAATAGGTAACGACTCTACTCTCCTCTACCAGGTAACGCCTCTACTCTCCCCTACCAGGTAACGACTCTACTCTCCTCTACCAGGTAACGACTCTACTCTCCTCTACCAGGTAACGACTCTACTCTCGTCTACCAGGTAACGACTCTACTCTCCTCTACCAGGTAACAACTCTACTCTCCTCTACCAGGTAACAACTTTACTCTCCTCTACCAGGTAACGACTCTACTCTCCTCTACCAGGTAACGACTCTACTCTCCTCTACCAGGTAACGACTCTCCTCTCCTCTACCAGGTAACGACTCTACTCTCCTCTACCAGGTAACAACTCTACTCTCCTCTACCAGGTAATGACTCTACTCTCCTCTAACAGGTAACGACTCTACTCTCTTCTCACAGGTAACGACTCTACTCTCCTCTACCAGGTAACGACTCTACTCTCCTCTACCAGGTAACGACCCTACTCTTCTCTACCAGGTAACAACTCTCCTCTACCAGGTAACGACTCTACTCTCCTCTACCAGGTAACGACTCTACTCTCCTCTACCAGGTAACGACCCTACTCTTCTCTACCAGGTAACAACTCTACTCTCCCCTACCAGGTAAAGACTCTACTCTCCTCTAACAGGTAACAACTTTACTCTCCTTCCACAGGTAACAACTCTACTCTCCTGTAACAGGTAACGACTCTACTCTCCACTAAAAGGTAACGACTCTACTCTCCCCTACCAGGTAATGACTCTACTCTCCTCTAACAGGTAACGACTCTACTCTCCTCTACCAGGTAACAACTCTACTCTCCTCTAACAGGTAACGACTCTACTCTCCTCTAACAGGTGACAACTTTACTCTCCTCTCACAGGTAACAACTCTACTCTCCTGTAACAGGTAACGACTCTACTCTCCACTAAAAGGTAACGACTCTACTCTCCCCTGACAACTTTACTCTCCTCTCACAGGTAACGATTCTACTCTCCTCTACCAGGTAACGACCCTACTCTCCTCTACCAGGTAACGACCCTACTCTCCTCTAACAGGTAATGACTCTACTCTCCTCTACCAGGTAACGACTCTACTCTCCTCTACCAGGTAACGACTCTACTCTCCTCTACCAGGTAACGACCCTACTCTCCTCTAACAGGTAATGACTCTACTCTCCTCTACCAGGTAACGACTCTACTCTCGTCTACCAGGTAACAACTCTACTCTCCTCTACCAGGTAACGACTCTACCGTAGTCTCCTCTGCCAGGTGACAACTTTACTCTCCTCTCACAGGTAACGACTCTACTCTCCTCTACCAGGTAACGACTCTACTCTCCTCTACCAGGTAACGACCCTACTCTCCTCTAACAGGTAACGACTCTACTCTCGTCTACCAGGTAACGACTCTACTCTCCTCTGACAGGTGACGACTCTACTCTCCTCTACCAGGTAACGACTCTACTCTCCCCTACCAGGTAACAACTCTACTCTCCTCTAATAGGTAACGACTCTACTCTCCTCTACCAGGTAACGACTCTACTCTCCTCTACCAGGTAACGACTCTACTCTCCTCTACCAGGTAACAACTCTACTCTCCTCTAACAGGTACAGTGTGGCTAACAGCAGACACAGCCTAGAGCAGGTTGGCGCATATGGCGGACTCACTAAAGCATTCTTGCTACTTCCTCCGTTAACAACAACTTCATGATGAATTTTTGAGGGGCTGGTTTGCGCACAAGCTGCCGTGAAATGAGTCGCAATCACTTTCTTGGCCTTCCCTGGCATGCCATGAAAGAGGTACGATTCAAGGAAAGTGGTCTTTCACAAAAAGCCGATCGGAATCAATGGTTGCGCTGTGGAAACATAGGTGACAGTCATGGCGGGCGAAACTGAAATACCACTTCTCCGAATGAATATTGCACTGCTTCGCCTCTCCACTACTCTAGCACTGAGTAAGTTGAAGAGGGATAGAGAGCGATGAAACGGAACAGTGAGCCCACACAATGAGCGAGTGAACAAGGAGCTGCTCCGATCGCACGGCTCAATGAAAATAACTCTGAACTCAAGTTCTTGTTCAACCTGCGCAAAGCCAAGATTCGAATGCTGATGACCATGCATTCTTTCAGAAGTCTGCAGTCCGATCCGAGTTTCATGGCTGAAGAAAGGCGACTGGACTTGCTAGCCGCTGCCGGTCAGTGCTGCCAGGGGTATCCATCAGAGAAAATGTAATCAGTTTGGCTGTGCCTTTACTCCTCGTTTCGCGGAGTTCTGGAGAGCGAAGATGAACCAGGGAGTCATAACATATTTTTACGACTCCCTGGTGGAAATGAGTAATTGCCATCGCGGCGGATCACTCAGCTTGAAAGCCAACTTACTTGAACGACGGCAACATCAAGGTTAGCGGAGTGTGATAAAAAAAGCCGAGGCAAGGCTGAAACAAGCTGACCAACGACTCGAGAGATGACCGACTCGCGTGCAGCAGATGATGACAGCGACGCAGGGTCAAAACTGAGTCGAGCGAAAGCGACGCAAACTGAACTCTCTGATCATTTCGCCAACAGTTTATCTTGTGAAGACGCTGTATATAGGCTGAGTCACATTCGTCCAGTGATTTGCAGTCGATACAAACTGTTCTTGACCTGTTCTAAGCGTTTTCATATCCATCAAAATCCATCACGAAGTTTTTGTTAACGGAGGATGTAGTAGATAGTCTTTTGATTAGACCGGGAACATCATGTGTACAGGTACATGCTGTTGCAGTGGGGAACAACATTTCCACGGGGTGCAAGTCAGGTTACAAACCTACAAATTGAGTTCCCATGCAAAATTTAGTGCTCGTAGAAATTGGTGACCTCCGCCATGCCTGGGGCCACCACGAGAACAAACACTCGCGCGACTGCCCTGAGTGATGAAGAGCTGAGGCTGATGGCGTCGTTGCCGGGCATTGAGGTATCTGTAGTAGAAATCCTGAAAACACTGGCCGCATTTGTCTCGGAATCGGCTGATCGGGAGACGCGCCTAAACAAACGGGTTGACGAGCTGTCAAGGCAGCTCAAAGATGTGAATGAAGAGTTAGTGTCTCTCCGAGAATCCGCCATTGCCTTGCGAAAAGCTACCCCAAGGCCAGTTCAAACACAGCAGGGTACGGGTGCGGATCAACCTTCGCGTAGGCGTACCAAAGCAGGCAGTGCGGGTACAGGTACATGTACTCGAAAGCATGACACCACGATGTGCCGTAGCGTCCCCAGCAACATTTCCCGTAGCGGTGACGAGTGTGAAGAGGATGGCAGCGTCCCCTGCAACATCTCCCTTAGCAGTGACGAGTGTGAAGGGGATGGCGACCAAGATGCCATCCCCACCAAGTCCCAGACAGATGTGACAGAATCCAAGCCAATCTTCCATGTTATTGAGGATGACTCATGGAAGCTTGTCTCCTCAGAACGACCCAAAAACAAGCGTGCTGTGGTGTATGTGGGCAATATCGCCACAGATAGCACTGAGAGCCACTTCAGGCAATTTATCAAAACCAGGAGTGAGTTTCTGGGCGCCTCCATTCCTGTCCACACCTGCAGTATATGGCTGTCAGAAAGTGGGCGTGCTTCCGCAAGAGTGACCATCGATGCCACTTCACTCTCCACAGTGACAGCGCCCAACTTCTGGCCAAGGCCCGTATACTGCAGGCCATGGAGGTTCTTAGAAACCAGCTCTGAGGGCAGCACCAGCAGTCGCAGCCACAGCAGCAGAAACAGCACCTCTGCCAGTGTTCTGACTAAACAGCAACAGCAACAACAGCAGCCGGGTTCAACGTCCTCCTCCTCCCCGCCGCCACCACCACCGCCGCCACCACCACCGGCAGACTTCATCTCCACTCCACTACACAGTGGCCAAAAACGGAGAAACTCCCACCTCTCCCCACCAGAGGCTGGAGACCTGAAGAGATCAAACGGATCTGCGCCACAACATGACCAGCATGATGCGCAGCCACCCCAGCAGGATGCCCAGTCCTCTCATGCCCAATGATGGATTCCTGACCTCTGCGACTGCTAGTGACTAATGCATTCAGCCTGAGCAACAAGATAGGTGCCCTGCAGCATGCAATCCTGCAGTATAATGTAGACGTGGCAATAGTAACAGAAACGAAGCTCTGCTCAGATAATTCCTCCCATGAGTTGACCATCCCAGGATACTCACCCCCTATAAGGAAGGATCGAGATGCCCATGGTGGCGGTGTGGCAGTGTGGGCTAGGAGTGAACTATCCATTACCCACCACGACGATATAGATTGCCGTGATCACGAGCTCTTATGGATTTCCCTGGCAATGCACTCCGGAACAAAGACTGTTCTGGGTGCGCTCTACCGGCCTGGCTCTTGTGCAGAGACAGACACCAGCCTGATGGACTACCTAGACGACACTTTGGATGATGTCCGCCGTCTTGGCAGCAATGTGATAATTGCAGGGGACTTCAACGTGCATAATTCAGCCTGGCTACAGAGTAGCAAGACTACCCGAGCCGGTGAATGCCTGGAGGAAGTCTGCGCAGCACATCATCTTGTCCAGCATGTCACCCAGCCAACCCGCGGCAACAATACTCTCGATCTTATCGTCTCCGATTTCCCACACCCCGTATGCACCACCGCCTATGCACCACTTGGACGATCTGATCATGCCGTTATCATTGCCGAGTTTCTCCAACAGCATCCACGACGCGGAGATCCTGCTGTTCGACAGGTTTGGAAATACGCCCTTGCTGACTGGCACCGCCTGAGAGCCTACCTCCGCAACATAGACTGGCCCGCCAAGATCCATGGGTGTGCGGAGCAGTCCTGTCAGCGCGTAACTGATGTCATCATGCATGGAATGAAACAGTTCATACCATCCAAAGAGCTTGTGGTGCACCAATCCAACCCTGTATGGTGGACACCGGACTGTTCTAACGCCAATCATGCCAAGGAGCGGGCATGGAAGCTGTGGCGACGCAATCCCCGCAACGATAACCACAAGGTCCAGTACATCACAACTGTTAACCACGAAGTGGAAGCGTGTCATGCAGCGCGATTAGCACATCAACGTAGAATTCGCAACAAGCTTACTGCAGGTTCCCTCCGGGACAAAGAGTGGTGGTCAACCATCAAGAGCGCAGCAGGCAAGGGACGTTGCTCTGACATCCCCCTGCTGACCAACCCTGCAGGACAAGAGTTCCACTCTTCTCGTGAGAAAGCCGAGTGCTTTGCAGCGCATTTTGCGAACAAGTGTAGCCTTGGCAATAACGACCTCTGTGCTGCTGACCTGCCTGACCTGCAACGACCTGCCTATGCCACGCTAAAGCACATTCACTTCCGCGCAGCAACGGTCAAACGGCACTTGGCGAACTTGGCTGTATCAAAAGCAACTGGACCGGATGGCATCTCTGCTCGTGTGCTCAAGATGTGCTCATCTGAACTTGCAGACCCACTGGCAAAGCTCTTCGCCCTCTGCTTCTTAGCCGGTGTGCAACCTGGGGCATGGAAACTTGCCCATGTAGTCCCAGTTCACAAACGGTCCTCCAGATCTTTGGCAACTAACTACCGACCAATATCACTGCTAACGATCATGTCGAAAATCATGGAGGGCATTGTAAACACGCAACTGGTTAACTACCTAGAGAAGCATGAGGTGTTGCCAAACAGCCAGTTTGGATTCCGACGTGGTAGAGGAACCGCAGATATCTTAACGGCTCTCCAACATGAATGGGTCCACATCATAAGTACTGGCGGTTGTGTCCAGGTCCTCGCCGTGGATATTGCCGGTGCGTTTGACCGGGTATCGCACACAGGAGTGCTGTACAAAGCAAAGCAGGCCGGCGTCGACGGACGCCTGCTTGTATGGCTACAGGACTACCTCACCAACCGAAACATCCGCGTTGTGGTTGGAGGCCAGACGTCAAATGCTCAACCCATCCAGGCTGGTGTCCCCCAAGGCAGCATCCTAGGACCCAGCCTCTTCCTTCTATACACCTGTGACATTGAACAATGTTTAACTCCAGGAACGCAGCTGAGCAGCTTTGCAGACGACACCACACTCTACAGCTTAGTACAGCCAACTGACGATCTCCAACAGTCCACCGCCTCCCTCCAAGGGTCCCTCAACAGTCTTGAGGAGTGGGGCCGCAAGTGGCGTATCTGTTTTGAGCCAGCCAAGACACAGCGCATGACTCTACATCGCAAGCACGTTCCCCCCTGCACTCCACCAGTCACCTTTGGAGGTGAAGCACTCCAGGAGACAGATACCCTGAAGCTGCTGGGAGTCATGCTCGACCCTACTCTCTCCTACAGAGCGCACACTCGCAGTGTTGCACTGCGCGCCTCCCAAAGGCTGGGTTTCCTACGAAAGGCAGCACCCATCCTGGACGACCATGGTCGAGTGACGGTCTACAAGGGATTCGTGCGACCCCTACTTGAATATGCCCCACTGGCACTGGCCTGGTCGAGCGCAGCCGCAACTAACATGGCCCAGCTGGACAAGGTTCAGCAACGTGCCCTGCATTTCCTGGGACCTGGAACCATCCTCCAAAGTCTTCAGCTTCGTCGGATGGTGGCAGCCCTGTCATACTTGTTCAAGCTGCACTACATTCCAGGGCCTCCCCAGGTAAAGGCCATGCTGCCACCAACCAAGCCCCCTGCCATAGCTAGCATGTGCACACGGCAAAAACGTCAGACGCACCATGCCTTTCAGCTGAAGTGGACACCCCCTCGCACAGCCCCTGACTACCTCCTGCGATCCTTCCCCTTCTTCGCCATCACACCCTGGAACAACCTGCCTGCGGACCTCCTGCTTCACGAGCCTCATTCAAGACGCCTCCAAACCTTCAAGGTCAACGTATGTAAGGATCTAATCCGAAAGAGATGGCTGTGGTCCACACAGTATCTGTGACGATGATATTGAGATTTGAGACCCATTTAGTATTTACCTCTCTACTACTACTTGCTTGTTATGATTATTGTTCTCTTTCTTCATTTTCCCTTCTGGTTTAGTCATTACACGTATTTATAATTATTATTTGGTGCAATACTAGCGCCCCTTTCTCGCACCAAATTATTATTTTTGCTACCTGACCATGCACCCCCCCTTTTTTTCGATGCCAGGTTGCAACGCTAACGCCGAGACCCCTGGTCGGTCGAGTTGCTCCCTGTACATCGGCACGTCGTCCCTACATCCCCTGTGTCTTGTCTTGTGTTTGTCTCCACATGTCTCTTTGTAGGGCTGTGTTCCCAATAAAAAAAAAAAAAAAAAAAAAAAAAAAAGTGCCAGCATAATCACCAAATTCAAAGAAAAAGGACTAAGGAACTACAAGTTGCCCTATAATGTCCCCTAACACCCCCAGTTACTAAACAATCAGCTCATTCAATAACATTGCACGAGACTCACCAACGGTACTGACGTTCTACAACTAACTGGCTAACAGCTCTAGCACATCTTGGATGCGCACTCCAACAGCCTTCCAACTCCAGCCCTCACCGTTGTCTACACGGATTTCAAAAGCGTTGACCTCCATTTTCAAAACATGGTGGCTGGCCGCGCTGCCCGTAGGCGCACGTGCCCCCCCCCCCCCCCGCGTGGCTTCGCGCGAGCTTCAAGCTAAGATCATGTTGCGCACTCATTTTCCTGTGTTTCCCTATTTCTTTGAACTCGCTCAGCTTTTGCTTTGTCTCCACGCTGTAGTCTGAGTAGTTCTCTTGTCTTCTTGCAGCAGAATGCTGCGAGCTCTATGTTGCGTCGAGGTTCTCCTTTTTTTCCCGCATTGGCGAGGCCTTTGCGTAGAGACCGACCGTTGATCGTTTCAGTCCTATCTTGTCGTCGCGTCATGGGCGCCCGAATGCAACAGTAACTTCTTGTCGTTCCATTTTCTGGCGATCTCATTCACCTACTACTTCTTCCTTATGAAAGTTTCAGGTGGCTGAGTTCTCCCATTAGCGACAATCATGCCATGGAAAAGAACGAGATGGTCCTAAGGTATGTACAGCCAGTGCAGTGATGACAGTGTACTGCTCTGCAGAAAGCACCTGAACTGCGCGTAGTTGTTGTTTATTTTGTTTTGTCGAGAAAGAATCCTTTTGATCCCTTTCGCACTCGCGCGGGTAGCGAGGGCGCAGCACGGAAACTAGTCTATTGAATTCCTTTCTTAGTCGATTTTGACAACCAATACGTCGTTGTTTTTTTTCACTGCCTATCCTTTCTCCGCTTCCGAATTGCGATGCCGTTCACCTGGATATCCTTGAAGTGAAACGAGTGGAGGTCAGATTCGGAGGTAATTTTCGGCCCAACAGCAATCAAATCGAAAAAAATCGAAGCGGACGATCTGTTGGTATCTATCGAATGAAGATGTTGGTCCATAAAAAATCTTTGGAAACTACACCGTATGAACGAAGGAATTATGGTAAGTTTGAGAATTTTGGTACATTAGCTGCACGCTGATTGGTCGAATAGCGCGACCGTTGACAAACGGTCCAGTGACGTTTTGTACAGCATTGGTGAGGGCTTAACTTGGAAGGTTCTAATTTACAGAAATGACGGTCAGTGTCGTGCAATGTTATTGCATGAGATGATTGTTTAGCAACTGGTGGTGTTAGGGGACATTATAGTGTAACTTGTAGTTCCTTGGTCCTTTTACTTTTCATAAATTAATCCTTGGCTCTCCATCCGAGTTCAAATTCAAAGGCAACAACTTGTTTTCCAAGTATTAGGGGGAGTTAAGCCTTAAATCAAATTTTCACCAGTTGTAGTCTTCGCTGTGCTGAGTCGAATGGTCTTGGTCCGAGGAAGCTGAGCTACTCCCTTCCTACTTTATTCCCAATCGAACTCGCACACTTCCACCGAAACTGGGTGACTGCGCCCTACTGGATGGGGTGTTGTAGGCAAAATGTCACTAAAAGCGCACATTTTGTTCTTATCAAAGCAAGGACGACCGCAATTGGCTATATGTTGTAGTCTGTTGGCTGCTGAGTCGACTGGTTTTGGTCCGAGAAACCTGCGATGCAACGTTTCTTCCGTATTCCAAATCGAGCATAGTTGAGTAAGCGGTCACGTGCTCATGCGTGCGGAAGTCACCTGGTCACCGTTCCTGCAGGCTACGACTTTCACATCGAGTTCAACTCGAGTGACAGGAACGCGCCCAAACAGGCTGTAAGTTGTAGCCTGCAGGCACGATGACCAGGTGACTTGTGCACGCATGAGCGCGTGTTCGCCTATTCAACTATGTTTGATTGGTAATACGGGCCGAACGCTGCATTGCAGCTTTCTCGGACAGAAACCTGTTGACTTGACGTCTGAAAGACTACAACATATGGTCCGATCGTGGTCATCCGTGCTTTTATAAGAACAAATGGGGCTTTAGTGAAATTTTGCCTACAACACCTCATCTAGTAGGGCGCACTCACCCAGTTTTGGTGGAAGTGTGCGAGTTCGATTGGGAATAAAGTAGGAAGGGAGCATCTTAGCTTCCTCGGCCCAAGACCATTCGACTCAGCACAGCGAAGACTACAACTGGTGAAAAATTTGATTTTCTTGATCAAATTTGTGGCATAAAAGGGGAAGTTAAGCTCAAAAGCTTAACTCTTTGAAGCCCAGCTGGGTTTTCTGATTTCCCAGGCATTCGCACAGCATTGCACGCAACTACGGATGGTCGATTTCAAAATTGCATAATTCACTCATCAGCAAAGGAATTTCATCTGCAGCTCTCTGGAAAACTTGTTATCTCCTCAATCCAAGGATAAAGACAACACACTAAGCAGAAGCAACAGAAGCGCCTCCAGGTCCCTTGAGTGCAGCTCTATCGCGCCGGGACAAGATACACCACCCACAGCAACAATTTCCTTCGGTTCCTGATTTTTACTCAGCACAAAACAACGATTCAAACTTCTTCGTGCTGCTGAAGCTCAAGCGATCATCTTGGTACCCATCGCGCATGGGCTGCACTGTTATGAGTCATGGGGAAACCTCATACGCACGAGTGTTCTGCTCGAAAATTTCAAAACTCTCAACTTTCGAAGTATGCAGCCGCGTTTCGGTCTTTGCCGCTCAGGTATTTCACATTGCGCTGCCACAAGTGACACACCGCTGGAAAGGTCTTTTCCTTACGTTTCCAACAAGCTATCGTTTGTGAAAATCAAAGAAAGGACAACAGAGATACGAAGCTTGGTAAAGTGATCTATGCTCAATGCGTAGACAGTGCGCGTTTGGACGAGTATACTCGTCCTTGAGAAATCACTAGGGACAAGTGTACTCGTTCTTGGGCTTCAAAGGGTTAACTTCCACTTTAAGCCACCTGCTTCCTTCTGCTCCTAATACTTTGAAATGTTTTGTGAAATCTAAAATTGGCATTTGCAAATCCTTTCATTTTTTAGGGAGACTTACAGTAACGGACGCAAATGAATGGCAGAGCTTCCTCGCAGGAGTATTCTAGGAGACTGGATTGGAATGCACCAGCACGGAACACTGCACAGCCATCAGCATCAGGATCCCTGGCCCAGTACTCGTACTGTTTGGGCATAGAGTATTTTCGAATGAGCATGCTATGATCCGCATTGCCTGTCTGATTCGCAAGGCTTGAGTTACTGACGAGAGCAGTACAAAACCTCTGAGCTCCTCGCCAGCTACGGACCACTCCCTGGGGCATTAGGTAGCCCACTGATGGGTTGTCTATGCTGCGTGTCCACTGATCTGTCCAGATGTAGGGAAAACACACACACACAAACACACAAACACACACACACACACAAACACACACACACACACACACACACACACACACATAGGAACAAAAGCATTTCCAGCATAATTACTTGGTCCGCGTCAGCAATATTGTCGCTTATCTTTCGACAATTTGAACTTAGACTTTGGACATGAACGCGTGCACTTGAAGTGATAAAACTTGGTACGATGGACGGTAAGGTATAGAATGACAACTAGCTATAAGGAATTTATTGTCCAAGGAAGGGTTCCTACTTTTTTCGGTCCTCTTCGTCGCTGCTCTCGACGCTGGTGACAAATATTTTTGTTCGGGCTCGACTCTCTTGCTTTTGCAAGCTCATCTCTCTTCCTCTCTGCTGCCTGGCTATTTTCTAAACAGTAGTCGATCGTGACGGTCGCCTTCTCTATAGGACTTTGCGTGGGCAGTACGACAGCCTGTGTGGTTCAAATGCTCTTCAGCCGAGTCATCAAATATGTCTTCTTCGTCTCTTTATCCCCTTATTTTCCTAGCGAATTCAAAAATGCATATGCATGCGCCCCCCTCCCAATACCCCTCCCCCCCCCCCCCCCACAAAACAACACAGGCATACACACACACAGTAATGCGTACACACAACCACTTTAACTTAACACACACATGACCGTACAAACACATACAAACATACACAGACTCACGCGCACACTACTATATGTCACCACTTGACAAACTACACCAAATAGCCAAACCATAACGTAGCGGTCGTGTACGTACCTTTGTGAGAAGCTTCTCTTGTGACTGTTGAGGAAAACAGAAAATAGGAAGTTGAGCAAACAATCAGAATCAAGATGTCCAACCCTTCCTAACCCCTAATCACATGCATTGGATAATGAGTGCAAGAAAACCATAATATTATAGTCTTCAGACCAATTTTAATTGCTTGCTTCTATGATGAAATCCTTGGCTTTAGTTGTAAGTGCATAGCAATCAGCTCAAGCTGGATTCAAGCAGGTGTTATGCTGCGAATGTGCATGTGAGTTAGACATGTTGAGTTGCTTCTCAACGCAGGCCGATAACTCTCATGTAAACACAAGCAACGTGTTTGTGTTTCAGTCAGTGGCATGTGCAGCCGGTCCGGCCGGTCCGGCTTCGGCAGGACCATTCAATGCCAAAAGTGCCCAGAATGCAGGACTTTGTGCCCTAGTTTCAAAAGGCTCACGGGGGAGACTCCCTCCGGCCGGACCACGTCCAACGACGGTGCTACGCGCATGGTGCAGCTGTATGGACCAGGAATAAATATACCCTGTATCGCATTGGAGTTTGAGATGCAAAATCGATCTACTGCTACTCAAAAGTCATCGTAACTCGTAGAAAGTTACAATACATGCAGACTGTCCATGCGTAGCCATGCGTAGCCATGCATAGCCGTGCGTAGCCATGCGTAGCCATGCGTAGCCATGCGTAGCCTGAACTGTCAAGAGTAACATGCATACAGTACAGTATATGTGGTGCAGGTACAAAAGAAAAATGCTAATCAAAATCAAAGACTGCTACACAATTGTGAACTTGCATAGCATAAACTTATATTCAAAAATGTGCAATAAACTCATCCCTGGTATGGCCAGCCTGATTTCAAGTCAAGTCACGTTGCATGTAATGCCGTGGATGGCCATTTTTGATCATTTTCGCAAATTTGACCATTTCGCACAAATCAATCTGAGTAGGCCAAAGGGAGTCAAGAACTTACATTGACAACGCTCTCCATAGTAAGGATCCAAACAGCGACAATAGTATGATCCAATTGTGTCAATACAAGAACTGTTGCCCTCAGGACAGTCATGCGGACCATTATCTGTACACTGGTTGATAACATCAGCTGGTGTTGGGGCAAGTGAAGAAAAAAACCCATATAAATACATTTCCACAAGCTAGCCTTTGCAATTAAAACTATAAAATACACCAATACAATGTCATGCATAGCATAACTGCCAATCGGACAATGTGACTGGTCACTATTGACGCACGGAGAGCAATTGAAAACGCCTAGGATCACAGCACTGGCATCACTGCCCTGTACAGTCTCTATCGGCATGGTGCAGTCGTCACACCAGCAGTGACCGTTCGTTTTCTTCGGACTTTGAAACCCATGCTTCCCGTGAATCCATACAAGCTGCATATCTGCCGTTACTGAGAGTGCTTTTTCTGGATCGCCATTGCAAAATTCCGGGATTTGCCTTCTTTTTCAGGATGTCCTCTTTTTCCAAAAAAATCCTTTTTATACTTTTGATGGCACCAACATTTCGATAATAGGTGCCTGATGTTGATCATCGGATCACACTTACGCATGTTCACGACTAAAGTAAACGGAGGTTTTTCAGGGACTGTGCATGGAAGGAGCACTAGTACTGTAGTAGATCCACTGGTACTGGAGGCTTTGGTGGTCCAGAATCAATAAGGACAACTACTGGCCTGTGACAAGTCATTTGAAGTGCTCCAAGTACAATATCAAGCTTGTTTCTTGTACAGTGAATTTCAGGATAATCAACAGGAATTTCGGGATAGCGGGAGTTCATCCAAAATTGCGGGATAATCCTGGTGGGAAAACAGCCTTACCGTACTTGCGCGATTAGTGCCCCCGGGGCACTATTTTTTCAAAGTCCGTCACAGGCGGGGCACTATTCAAAAGAGGGCACTATTTTTTCAAAGTCTGTCACAGGCGGGGCACTATTCAAGAGAGGGCACTATTTTTTCAATGGTGGTACAAGTCCGTCACTCAACGCAAAAAAGAAGAAAATCAAGGAAAAGAGCATCAGGACTGTAATTCTGAAATGCACTTGTCAATGAGACAAGAAAGAGCAATCTCGCACACCGGGAACAGGCAGTAAACATGGGAACAGGCCGTAAAAGCGTAACTTGAAGCAATCAAGCCTAGACAAAAGAATGCCACACACTCAAACCCAAGCACATACCACACAAAACGGGTACACACACTTGCATGCACAAATGCGACGGATTCCTCAAACGGCAAGTTCATAAAAACCTAGGGCAAGAAACTGAATCACACATGTGCATGGATGCAGTGTACACAAATGCCAAGACAGCCCATGTTCAGTCACTTTCCTCATCAGCAGCGTCACTGCATCACTTCCGAATTGGCTGCTAGCAGACTCAAAGACGTCTTCATCGCCGTCATCACTATCACCTTCTGACTCGCTGTATATGGACACAATGTCGTCATCATGATCACCTCCATAGCCATCTCCAATATCACTCAGGCTTTCCGTGTCGCTGACATCAATGCACACGATGTCCTAATCTTCCTCAGCAGAGTCACTGCTGTCACTTCAAAATTGGCTGCTAGAAGACGTAAAGTCCTCTTCTTCACCATCATCATTATCACTTTCCAACTCGCTGTGTATGGACATAATGTCATCACCATCACCTCCATAGCCATCTCCAACATCACTACGTCCGCCACCCGTTGCCCTCGCCGAAGAATCATGTTGCTTTCGCAGCTTTGACTCGTTCTTTTTCCAAACCCTGATGCATTTATGGGCAACACCAAATTTCCTAGCAGCAACCGCACCTGACGCACCTGATCGCCAACATCCTCTTTACTGTTATTTTTCGACGCATTTTTCCCATAGTAAAAGGACAAGCAAGATTCTACAGAGCTAGAAACTGGAACAAGGACTTCTACTTCGATCATAAACACCTGCTCGACGACAAACATAAGAACACGAGCTAACAGCACCAAATTTGCAAATTTGCGCTTGCGCTTCAATGCAGCCCCTAGGGCACTATTCGAGAGAGGGCTTTATTTTTTCATTGGGGCCCCCAGGGGGGGGGGGGGCACTATTCGAGATAGGGCTCTAATCGCGTGAGTACGGTAACTGTTGGAGTAGAATATAAGTTATGTGTTTAAGTTCATAGCAAAGGTGTTTGCCCCCCCCCCCCACCGGAGCTTGCACATTTCCGCCGTTTTGACTTGACGGACTCACGACTGCCATCCAGAGCACACGAGAAGCCCATCGAACCTTTGACTCGGCAAACCTGCAAGAAAGCAGTACTGAAATCATCGCCGAATTTAATACCACAATCTTGAGCATTTATACCCATGGTAAAATAATTTCTAGAACAAATTGGAAGTGTTTCCATACTTCAATGCAGCACATGTATCTGCGCAATCCACTCCAGTCCAAATGAATACCAGGTAATTTTAGAACCGAACGTTTTCATTCCCTTCTCTTCGTGGAATTCTTACAGGGAATAAAGCAATAAAATTACAATGACAGCACTTATATAGGCAAAGAAAAGAATCGTCGAAAACGTTCGGTTCTAAAATTTCCTAGTGCTCATGTAGACTGGCGTGGATTCCGCGGATGCATATACTGCATTGAAAAATTTATAATTATATCCTTTGTGTTTATGTTGACCGTCAAGGAAGCTTGTGATACACTGTAACAGGAGGGCTGAGTTGTTACTTACATGCACAGAGCACCATTCGTTCTGCTGTTGAGGCGTTAACTACTGGTTGCAGATGCACGATGGAATGTTGGTAGTCCACAGATTCGTTAGGTCTGTTTGTCCAGAAATCTGAATCCTTGAAGTGGACTGTCACCGGTTGCAAGAATGTGTGCAAACATGTGGACCGATGGAACCAAGGATCATAAAAGTCTCCTTTGCATTCTTTGAGGGCAACTTCTTTCGTGAAACGATAAAACTCATTCCCGACAACAGCCCGTAAGCGTAGGTCTCCACATGTTGTCATTAGGGGTACTGTGAGGAAAGTAAGACAAAACACACAGAGATGGCATTAGGGGTACTGTGAGGAAAGTAAGACAACAAACACAGAGATGGCATGTGCTCCAAGCTTCCTCAGAGGATTGAGAGCCAGCCCCGTATCTTGTAAGCTGTGAACTTCACCAACACTATTGCTATGGTGGCTGTATGATATCAAGGCAAATGGCATACCTACTACATTGATTATTCATAAGAAGAAATGAAGACGAAGGAACTACAACTAACATTGTTATCACGTTGGGCAGTGTCGTGCAATGATATGAGCTGAGCTGATTATAGAGTAACTGTTGGTGTTAGTAGACCTTATAGCGTAACTTGTAGTTCTGTGGTCTTTACTTCTTCGTGTAAATTAATCCTTGGCTCTCCACCCGAGTCTATTTGATTATTCAGTTCACATCTCAGGCTGGCTTCAGCTGAAAGCCTCTTCATTCTTCCATTGTCTGGATAATCATGATGTCAAAAGGCTTCTCTTCTTGGCTGCATGTTCAGGTACAGATAGTCCCAGCCAATACCAGCCTGTCCTTTGGCATACTTTTGATATAAATTAAAAACCCTATAAAATGTATAATATAAAATGTAATTTGATAAACGAAATCAATAAAATTATTGTCTCCTCGCTGTGTTTGATAAATATGGTGGTAAAGACACACCTGGCAATATGGCGGTAAACACACGCCTGCCCACACACGCTCTCTAGGCTGCAAAGTTCTGGCACAGAGCTCTCCTTCTCACCACCACCACCATCAGTTCGCGCCTGGCGCCTGGTCGATGCATGGTTGGCGGTATCCGGCATAGCAGGCTGGTACATCAAGTAGTGCATGGCACATAGCAGATGACACAGCAACGACATAGCTCGATTGCGACGTACGTTTCGTCCCCGCTGGACTCATCAGGCAATCTTCTTCTTGGATGTCTTCACACGGAGCTTGACTCGGGAGAATGAATTTGAAGACACCACTGCAGCTGTACTTATGGTTGATAAATATGGTGGTAAAGACACACCTGGCAATATGGCGGTAAACACACGCCTGCCCACACACGCTCTCTAGGCTGCAAAGTTCTGGCACAGAGCTCTCCTTCTCACCACCACCACCATCAGTTCGCGCCTGGCGCCTGGTCGATGCATGGTTGGCGGTATCCGGCATAGCAGGCTGGTACATCAAGTAGTGCATGGCACATAGCAGATGACACAGCAACGACATAGCTCGATTGCGACGTACGTTTCGTCCCCGCTGGACTCATCAGGCAATCTTCTTCTTGGATGTCTTCACACGGAGCTTGACTCGGGAGAATGAATTTGAAGACACCACTGCAGCTGTACTTATGGTTGATAAATATGGTGGTAAAGACACACCTGGCAATATGGTGGTAAACACACGCCTGCCCACACACGCTCTCTAGGCTGCAAAGTTCTGGCACAGAGCTCTCCTTCTCACCACCACCACCATCAGTTCGCGCCTGGCGCCTGGTCGATGCATGGTTGGCGGTATCCGGCATAGCAGGCTGGTACATCAAGTAGTGATAAAGATAAAAAGGTAAAGAAAGGGGAAGCTTTGCAAAAACGAATTGAACATGCCGAAAGCCAAACTCCTACAGTACTCTTCATGCATGACATTGTGATGGACCACTTGGTCCGGCTCATCGCAATTGTCGCTTATCTCCCACGCACCTTTTGACAGGTTAAACCCAGTCCAATCACGATATCTACCGTATTATCCGGGGTATAAGCCGCACCGGGGTATAAGCCCCACCCCCCTTTTTGAGGCAAAATATTGACTAAAAGTTGGTATTCGGAGTATAAGCCCCACCCACAAACCAAGATTTTTCACACTCATTGACAAATGGCCTTTCTACAAATTTATTATGGTTATGGAGCTAAATACCATGTTAGATCAGATTATGAAGTGTTAGTGCACCACAGGTTGCTGCAGAGATGTTGGTGTATTGCTGTGTTGACTACAGATCACTCCATGCCATCTGCACTATCTTCAGTCTCGCTGCCACTGATGTTGATCAAAGCTACCTCTGCAGCGATGCCGTCGCCGTCTTCATCGCTGCCGGAGTCTGAATCATTGTGGTCCTCAAAGATCATGTCATTTTTAGTGCCGTCCAGTGCATTTGAAATTGAGCACTTTTGAGTGATTTGGCGACCATTGTAGTTTGGATGGCCTTCCATGACTCATCCACCCATTTGCATACTTTGGAAATTGATAGTTTCTTCATACGGCCTGTTGGTGTAAACTCATGGTTTCCACCAATGATCCAGTCCGTCCAGTGCTGCCTGATGTGGCACTTGAATGGCTTGTTGAGGCACACATCAAGTGGCTGAGGCTGGGATGTCAGACCACCAGGGATAACAGCAAGGTCGGTCCTTGTTTCACGAGCACGTCTTTTGAAGTTCTCTACTAGATGTGCACGAAACGCGTCAAAGACAAGGCAGCTTCGAACAGGGGTGCTCCCACGGCCACCTTGCCTTGCACACCAAACCTTATCCAGCCACATATGCATTCCAGCTGCATCCATCCAGCCTTTGGGGTGAACGTGGACAATGACATCAGGCGGCACTGCATCCTTTGGCATAGTCTTTCGCTTGAAAATGACAAATGGCCCTAACTTTGTCCCATCGGCAAGGCATGCTAAAGCCACAGTAAAGTGCTCTCGTTCGTGCCCTGTCGTTTTGATGTGAATAGTCTTCGCTCCGATTTTGTCGATAGTTCGGGACAAGGGCATGTCGAAGTTCAGAGGCGTTTCATCCATATTGCCAATATGATCTAGCGGATACTTGTTCTGTTCTCTCAACCTGATGACGTTGCGCTGAAAGGACAGAATCTTCTCCTCAAACTCGTCCGGCAGTCGCTGGCACAGGTGAGTCTTCGGCCGGATAACAAGGCTATGTCGCTTCATGAAACGATAGCACCAACTAACAGTTGCGTTGAAACTTACGGCGTTCATCTCCTTTGCTAAGACTTTCGCTTTTAGGCGAATCATTGTGCCACTCAATCCAATCCCATCTTGTCGATTTTTCTCGATCCATTCGAAAACCTTACGCTCAAGTTCATTCCATCGTGGCTCGGGTCCAGCATGTAGCGATTTGGACGCGACTTTCTTCTTCGACAGCTCGACTTTCTGTTTCCGCCACCTACGAACCATTGACTCATCGATGTCGAAGTGTCTCGCGCAGGCCCGATGTCCATGCGCTTCGGTGAAGAGCACAGCGCGTATCTTCTCCTTCACGGTGTATGTTGTCTGCCGCGGCATGGTCAACTCCAGGACACCATCAAAGTACCGGCAAGAATAGCTAAAGAAACAAAATAATCTGAACGACTGAAAGACGAATTAAGAAATCTTTACCAGCAGCTTCTGTAGCTCTCACACCACTGCCACTACGAGATCCCAGGTGTCTTTTTCTTTGGCATTACCCCCAGCACAGAGTACGGCTGGCTTTTCTCGGATTGGCTATCTCGCTGCTGACCGGTGGAGTATGCTGCCTTCCACTGTTCGTACTTGTACCGATTACCGCTCATTTATTCGCTCATGCATAACCTTCCAAGGGGCTCCCGTAAGAAGACCATAGGTCTGTGGGAAACACCCTAGTAAAATAAAAGTTAATAATAATAAGAAGAATTGAAATGTTTGGAAACAAACATGAAACAAACATTCGTTCCCTTACAGCTATGTGCCAGGCCAGGGAGTACCCTGTTCACAACAGGGAAAGATTCCAGTCGACACTATTCATACACAAAAAGTAGTATTGTCGTATCGCTGTATACTAGGATGTGTGGAAACCGGCACTTGCAGTACGCAAAATAGAGTCCCCGTATACGCGTACCGTATGGTGTAGCCCGCGCACTAAAACTAGTAAAAGTGCCGGGATAGCAACACAGGCGCGAAGCTGAGTCGAATGACATGTCACATGACGTCAGCATGCATACTGATGTATGCTAAGCATTCATTCGCTCAAGCATATTCGGTGTATAAGCCGCAGGGGCGATTTTGGTCCGATGTTTAGCGAAAAAAAGTGCGGCTTATACCCCGGAAAATACGGTAACTTACTTTTGCTTGGGAGGTTGTGATGGCAAGATCAAAGGAGGCACCAAAGAAAAATGATCGCGACTAGCGCTTTGAATCGCGATGTTTTCGAATTTTTGGGAAGTGGGAATCTGGCCATTCACTGTCTGTGTTGCCAAAAGCCAAGCGCAGCGACCATGAAGACCGGAACCAGGGTTCTAGCCAGGTCAATATAGTAGGGGGGGGGCATGGGAAAAAGGTACCCCATTAACCCATTTTTCCATTGTCCAAAATTGTCTTGCCATGCAAAATGCAACATACAGGGTGAACCCCCGACTTCACCCCTCACAAATGTGCCTTTATGAACCCTCTAGTAGTGACTATCGACTGTATTTTCGTTGAATGGCGTGAAAAAACACAAAAATCGGAAAATGAGTAGGGGGGCGGCACTTTTTCACCGGGGGCGCGCAAACGGAGTAGGGGGGTGCTGCGCCCCCTACCCCCCTTTGGCTAGAACCCTGCCGGAACTGTGGTAGGGGCAACTGACATCCTGGAGAGCGTGACAGGCACGCGTGCACGGCAGAGGAGTATGAGCCACATGAGCGTCATGCTGAAGAAAAAAAGTGTTTTTGATGTGATGCGCCTGGCGGAAGGTTGTTGTTCCCTGCTTGGTGGACCTAGCAGCAGCATTACTAGAGTCGTGGTCAGCGTATCCAGCGGAGCGTATGACAGCTGTCTGGAGAGGCCTGTATGCCTCGAAGGCTTTGTTGAAACACACTGTGGCGACACACAGGGCACACTGCCCACGGTTCCTTCAAGGACCGAAGTGACTGCCACAACTGTTGCTTTCCCATTGCTGCCATACGACAGCCTGAGAAAGCAAGGGACACTCCAGCCTACGCCAGCAGCTAGACAATTGCAAATGCCAGCTCATGTAACGGCGCGGCAGCTCGAGTGATGCAGAGTTTAATGAACTCTGGACCTGTAAGAGTGTGAGTGCAAGAACGTGCTCCTTCGCGGATTTATTTCGTGCATTTTGCTTACCTTGCTTCTTTTCTTCGACTCGCTTCACCTGATTCCATTGCTGATTTTTTTCTTGTGGCGGAGAGTATTCTTGTATCATGCTTCCTCACTATGCCTACTGGAAGTTTCACAGAGCGGTAAAAAAAACTCCAGTTCTTAGTGACAATAGATAAGTGACAATTGCGATGAGCCGGACCAAGTAGTTGACTACAGAAGAAGTTGTTTCACACGACGCACGTTTCGCCGTGTGGTTCGTGACGGCTCATCAGGTGTGCATTTTGAAACTCGGATGTTGAGCCATAAATAAATGTAGAAAGGAAAAGCAACTATGGATACGAGTCAAGAGTAACTCCCCATCACTGTAACTGGATACTATATACAGTCAGAAAGTGCTATAACTAGGCACAAAACTAACAAGAGTACTGAGAGATGTGTTGAAGCTAGGTGTCAGGACGTCGAATGTCTCAGTACTCTTGTCAGTTTTGTGCCAAGTTATCCATTATTATGGCCTTTTCCTTGCCTTTCCTTCTTATCCCATCTGACTATGCTTGTTGCATCTTCCAGTGAAGAAATAATTGCAAGAAGAAGCAAAGAAGAAACGAAAAAAGAAAAAAATCTTGTCAAAAGCCGGATTCGAACCCACATTCCCTGTAGAAAAAATATTTTATGTGTGCAATATTAAAAGAGATTGTCGTGTTCCGCTCTTCAGTGAGTATTTTGAATAATAAGAATCCTTTAAATTCCATTAACTCGTGGTTGTCTGGCCATATCTGCATCTATTATACTCTTTATTGCACTCATAAAATTGCTTTCTCCACGCCGACTCTTTAAAAAATATTTTTGTGTAATTTAAAAATTGACAAAAAGGCGATAATGGAGAAGTTGCGCACTACGTAAAGTTGAGCAAATTTACCCGTGAATTCGTGCGTTTGCACTCCACTTACGGAGAATTGTCTACGCAGAGTACGTAGATAGGGCTCTGATAACGTAGCTTGTCCGTAAGTGGATTGGAGTACACATTTACGATTCTCTCCCCAGGTTGATCCGTTCGTACACTGCAGCGCTCGGAGTTGCCAAGGGCAGCCACGTGATTTGAAAATTCCGTACGGCGGAACACATATCCGCATGCAGTTTACGTAAGACTTTCCATAGATTGACTACATTCTTTATACGGAACCTCTCTAGTGTCGCGATCTACCTTAATCCAATTTTTTATACATCAAGGCTACTCACTCTGCGGACAGAACAGTTTCGTGCTTTGCTGACGCATCAGTGCAGCACAGAGAAAATGAGACCGACCCAGATAGCAATGAAAATTAAATCATACTGTTTACATCAAGGCTAGAATATTGGTCCGGTTTGAGCTGGGCAGGCTCTGATGCCCTTGGCCACAAATGCACAAACTTAATCCAAGGTTAAACGTAAGTACTTCCTCCGCGTCATTAAAATTGTCGCTTCCCAGAGCGATTTTTCAAATCTCTTTTTTTCCACTCGAAGCAATGAAATCGGCTAGAACTTGATGCAGAGCATTGTCGACAGACTAAGCTTGAGTTTGTGGCCTCTCGATTCGCTGCACTTGCGGCTGGGGTTGAAGTCTCCATCAGAATTTGAGGCAGACCCTTCAGCACCCAACAAGATGCTGAACAAGAAGTGCTTTCAAATTCTGGTCATAAAACTTCGTTTTTAAGCGATCCATGGCTCCAGGTGGCAGGCGATGACAGCAAACTCGCATTTCTGAAGTTCACTGTAACAACCTTCCAGTGGGATTGGGTAAGCAGTTTCACAACTTCTTTCCTTGACAAGCGCTTCGCTGATTTGGTTGGTGTGTCAGACCTGCTACCTTTGCAGCAACATGCGCTACACGCATAGTGTTTATTCAGGAATTTCAGAACAATTTGCCCTTGTCATCGTCAACTTCAGCATTTCAAACTCAGGAGAAATACCAGGATTCTTATACCGGAGCTTGAAGTCTTGACAAATGTCCACGCGAATGATGTGTACTGGCACGAACTCCAGAAAAAAGAGAAGCACTCTGGGACAAAATAATGCGGAGTGTAATGAATTTTTTTGGTGCGGACTAGAGTCCACCACAGCTTCCGTAGCAAATACACATTGTGTAGGAAGGGTCGTAGCAATGTTTGAACACAGAAACCAGCGATTCCGACAGACCAACTACGACAAGCAAGTAACAAACTTTGCGATGTGCGAAGCGACCATTTTACTGACGCAGAGGAAGTGAGCGCATGCACATACACCAACGATCTTCATTCTCCAGACAAGTGTAATGATTATACTCACATTCACAAAGTACAGACCGTCCTTGTGGAGTGTCCCAGTCTCCGCGGTGTAATATTGTTGTCTTTTCAATGGAGTAGGCAGATCTTTGGTCATTAGCTGCCCATATATATCGAGAACTAATCTGATTGCGTAGATGGGACAGAAAGTTTCTAAAGCATCCCTGATCTTTACCGGATACATTGAACATCTTTCCACCTTGATAGTTGCACCTCATCTCTGCTGCTTTCCAGGTATGTTCATTGAAGGGATGAGCAAACACTCTGACTGTTCTATTAGAGGTATCTTCACAAACAATGCTTAAACGAGCTGTACAACAAAGTGAAGGAGAAGGATCATTCACTCAACAGTTAACATATTTACCAGAGCAGGTGAACTCTCTGCATAATTGCCAACAGGGGAATGCGGGGGAATGCGACTGAAATCTTAAACTCTGATGTTGAGCCAATCATAAATGAACAATTGAAAGTAAAACATGGATCCTAGTTATGAGTAACTGCCCGCCGTTGCAACAATAACAATAATATTATAATTATATGAGGCTCATTATATTGTATGAGGCATCGGCAGCGAGAACCGGGTCCTGGCGATTTTTGAAAATGCCAATATTTGCGAAAAAGCGAACCAACGTCGTTTTTTAATCACCGTGGTCAAAGCGAAAAGACTTCTAGCGCTATCGCTTTGAAAGTGCCTTCTTCTTGGTGGCTTCATTCAAATCTGTTGTTGTAGTTTATCTGACAAACACTTGGGACGTCCAGGTAGACAGTTTCAGCTGCCATGGAGGCGTTTGCACTCTGGGTAGCGCCCGCAAAATCATGCGGTCGAAAAGGGCGAAACAAATAATTTCTTGGAGGAATGATCCCGTCACAAATTCTTGATGGAGCATGAGCGACTAGAATATTTGGCAACTGGATCTCCATGGATACTCCGCTGCCTGCCATAGTCCACAGCAAGAAGAATCAGGTGAAAAGTGACGAATTTTTGCTTAGATGACAAGCCATCAGCGGAGGCAGTGCAGACGATGAGTTTGAGAGCTCCGTGACACAAAGTGGCAAAGCAAACAGCAGCGCTGAGAGTGCCGAATGATATTCAGCATTCCGTAGCAACTATTCACAGCTGGATAAGTTGGTGAGATACGGAGACAGCCCTGAATGAACTAAACCTTACTTGATCCAAGATGGTTTGTGAATAACAACATTGTTGGAAGTATACAATCATGTACATGCACGCTTGCTGTGCGCATTAAATTTGTCAGAGTATAATGCACATACAGTAAAACCTGTAACTAAAGACCACCGTGACTAGCGACCAGCCTGGTACTACAGTAAAACCTGTAACTAAAGACCACCGTGACTAGCGACCAGCCTGGTACTACCGACCACTTCGCCAGGCACGGAAGGTCTCACATTCAAAATGCACTGGGACTAGCGACTACCTGCTGAACGCGGCCAGCGACCGCCTTTTCCTGTCCCAAAGACAATTTTGGACCCATAACTAGCGACCGCAATGTAGGAAATCAAATGTTGCTCGAACTCCTGCTTGAAATTTTGCTGATTTTCCATGGTCCTGAAAGGAATCTTTCGATACTACAGCTGAACAAATGAATGCAGGTAATTTTGGCTGTGGAGTCGGTGTGGACTGCACTAGACCTGTCAAAATTTCAAGCGCTGTCAAGAATAAACATGATAGGAAACGTCTTGGAGAGCGCATCAAAAGCGCTCTCTGATCGACGTTAATACTCGGAGGAGAAACGAAAACTGGGCGGCTCTGTCACCCCAGTCATACAGATCGATTGACGATGGTATCAAGGAATCCAGAAACAAAGCAGCACCACAAGGTCCTGATGCTGAAGGATCGCGTTCAAGCAATCGAGAAGTCACCACAAGGACAGTCCGTACGATTGATCGCATGAACAAATTTGAGGCCCAGCGCAAAACAAAACTTCCCCAGGGAACGTTTGACTCCTGGCTTCAGAAGTAGCAGCTAAATTTGAAGTCTGCAAAAAATTAATCTTCTCTCTCTCTCTCTCTCTCTCTCTCTCTCTCTCTCTGTCTGTCTCTCTCCATCTCTCCGTCTTTCTCTCCAAGTGTTGTTTGACCTGAAATAAGAATGACATTGCGCAAGTCCTGGGGAATTGTATTAGCTGCATTTTGACATACATATCATATAATGGGATCTATACTGTAAAACGACAAACTTTCGCGGCGGCTAAATTTAGCGTTTTGGCAAACTGGACCAGTAAGCGGCGATTAATTTTAGCGATTTCTACCTTCCACCGAAAATCAAAGAATTTTATTTTACGAAGCCTCGGAGTGCTGGGCGCAGAGTGCATGAAGAATGAGAGAAGAAATCAAAGAATGAAAGAAGGAATCAAGGAATGTAAGAAGGAATCAAGGCATCAAAGAGAACCATAAGGTAAGTACTAGTACTGAGAGAAAGAATGGCACGTTCGAAGAGGGATCATCGGAAGACTTTCTCTTCGAACTGCTGAGCCACTGCGATACTCATCGCGATAAAATTCAGAAGACTTCTTCGAGCGGTACAACACTAAAATCTACGCAACAGCAAGCTGGCCAAGCGCTCCAAGAAATTCAACAACACTTTCCACAACACTGAGACATTCTCCAGTCGATCGTTTTATTCTCTTCTGGTTCAAGTCGCCGTACTCCAACGACAACTAATGTTGGTTACTTGCAAGACTGGTGTTGGTGCGTAACCCGTCGTTGCAACAGCTGCGCTCTTTGGTTGGACATGCGCACGTTCTCGTACTGTACAGATCTGTTGCAAAACGATCGATCATCGACGCATCGATCGTGTAGTACAAATTTCATATTCGTGTGTCAAACTTTCGCGATTCGACCTTGCTCGCGAAAGTCGCGAAAGTTAATCGCTCGCGAAAGTTTGTCGTTTTACAGTATATGGTCACGTGGTGCAAACCTCTAACTAAAGACCACCTGCTCCTAAAGACCGTTTTTGCTGGCACCAAGGGGTGGTCGGTAGTCACAGGTTTTACTGTATCTACGAGTTGCTGTGCGTAGGAAAGCAAGACATGCTTGGTGGATGTGCGTCAGGCGAAATTACTGGTCAGTCGGCGACACGCATTTTTTCACAAAAAAATTGCCGTTTCACCTGCTGGGAGAGTATGCGTGTACTCGAGTCTCATCCTGAGCACGTTTTTTTCTCCTTTTTTCAGCTCCAGTATAGCTGTATTTTTCATTACAAAGCCGTCCTCGATTGTTGTGTTCGTTGTTCAAACGAAGTGGACCTTCAATCATGAAGGCAGAGGACATAGGAGCCTGATTGGAGTTTCTCGTGGCATAGGACGGCCACACAGAGACACTTTGGGATTTTCTGAATATAAAATACCGTACGCAGGATGCTGAGATCAATTTGGGCGATATCAAATTGTTTGTGATCTACCACATCGAGGAGAACGGGATCCAAACACAAGTTTACCGACGGTTAGGCTGCCGACCTGACTGGACAAATGATCCCTGGCTTCACCAGACGCCAGAAGTCGGACACCATGTCCTTTGCCGCGACGTCCATCTCCAAAAAGAACTCAATCTTCGTTGTGAAAAGGCTTGAAATACTCAATATTCAACCGAGATTCGCGGTCTCACCCTTTCTCAGATCGAATCATTTTTTGTTGTAGCAGTTGCAGGGAAGATCCCCGCCATTACTTCAACAGAAGATGGCTCCAAAGCATGCCTGGAACAAGCCATATCGAGGTTGCAAGCCACCCCTCTCAGCACTTTTTTTGAAGAAACTCGAAATTTCAATGGTGGAAGATATACTATGAAGAGAATTTCAAATAGTATGTTTCGCGGAGTGATCGCTCAACCTACGTCTTTCAAACTTTGCAGGATGGTTCAGACGTACATGCTAGGCATGGAACCACAGATTATCATAGCTGACACACAGAGTCACACACACAGCAGATTCGTGTGCACAGATACTAAATTAGTGGACGTCGTCATTCTCTTCCTGCTGATCTCAAATGTACTATGACGTGCTATTTCGCCTGACGTGTGGCTTGGCCCAGCATGCATGATCTAGTTTGAAAAACGTCAGTTGCTTGGCCTCTTTCTGTTCGAAAAGTCTGCATCCAACACCAGACCTGCATATGACGGGTTGAGTTTTCAAGTTCATAGCAGCAAGGTAAGGAGTAAGGAGTCGTAGTGTAGAATGGTAGCGTACAGTAGGTGATATTTTGAGTAGCTGTCACTCCCTGATCTACTCTCTGCTATGGACGAGCTGGCAGGTGAACCCTTGAGACTTCTGTGCAGTCTACCAGGCATCGAAGCCAATGTGCTCAGCTTGCTCCAGCAATTATCGGCGCATATTAGTGAGTCAAAAGATCGAGAGGAGCGCGGAAACGGCGTCTGGATGAGCTATGTGCACATATTACAGAATTACGAAGCGAACTGAGTTCCTTCAGGCCTTCCGTCATTGCCCATGTCGACCACCAGCAACAAAATTCAAAAGGCAAGGAGAGTGCAGGTAGTACTAGTACTACGAACAAGAGTAGCCGTACCAGTAGTAGTGGAAAGTCGAAGCCGAGCGAAAGTGCGAGTGCAAAGCTGCCAAAGAAGTAAAGCATGTGGGAACGCACACTGAACCCCGTACCCGTAGTGCTTCCACACCCCAGCAGACAAGCCAGACAGTGCCCTCAGTGGGCACGGACTCTGACGCAGAGGATACTGTACTCTTCCCTGTGAAGCACGAGTCAAAACCCGTTTTCAGTACCATCACGGACGGGTCTTGGAAGTTGGTCTCTGCAGGACCACCCAAGACCAAGCGCTTTGTTGCCTTCGTGCGTCAATATCTCCCCCAGATTGCACAGATGAGCGCCTAGTACAGTTCATCGTGGACAAAAGCGAACAGGCAATGCCAGGCTCTTCCATTCCCGTGCATACATGCAGTGTACATGTAGCAGAGAGTGGACATAACAACAACAGAGACAAGACAACAGAGGCGATGATAGCAATGCTACGGCAGAAGCCATAGCAACTTGTGCTGGGATTACACCATTCAACAGCTTGCAAGGCTGAAGAATTGACCGTCACTATTCAGCCTGGTCTACACCATACAGCTATTTGGAGTGACATTTTCTGGCCAGTGAATCCCTATTTTTGGTCTTTTCATTTTTTTGTCCCCCGCACACACATCACACCACATACTCCGGCATGCACTGGCTGTTGGTAACCACCCAGGAGAATGAAAGAAAAGTCAGGAAGAGTCTGAGAAAGAGAAGAAAGACGTGTGTGACCATAATCGTCGGGAATCGAACCCGCAATCTATCGATTGGAAATCGCTGCACATACCACTGCACCATATGGGACACACACACACACACACACACACACACACACACACACACACACACACAAACACACACACACACACACACACACACATACACACACACACACACACACAAACTTCATGGTAGAGAAATGTACATGTTCATACGCTGAAACTTTTGAAACAACTTGCAACGTTGCTGGCACATGTATGCAAATTTTTTAGCTTACCCTCACAAACCTGTTTGGTCGGACCTGCTGGGTCTTCACTTCCAAAACGATCAATACGTGGCCATTCACTCTCATATTTACCCAGCCAGGCAAATCCTGCTACCTGATTTGTCATCATATACTGCCTAAGGCAATGGCGATTGGACGGCAATGCCAGACCAAATACCTTACATTTATCTGTCATCCGTTGTTTGTCAGCGTTTGGGGTGAGTTTATACAATGGTATCTCCAAAAGGTAAGTATTTGGAAAACATTTCAGTGGGTCATTGAACCAATCTGCACAGAGAAAAAACAATGAAATTATCAAATACGCAAGAACATGCCTTTACACTCTATTATCATTTAAAATCCTCTACTGACGTGCTCAAAGGCGCAAAACAGCTATAATGGTGCGATAATGCTTCATGCATTGGTTCCGCTAAGAGTGCATGGTGGTGACGGGTGGAGTACATAATGAATACATTGGCCAGACATTTAAAATAGCAATGGATCAAATATGGTCCTGTTGCGAAACAAAGTAGGAAAGGTTCGGTTCCAGAATGTTGCCTTGTCATTTTTTGTTCCCCTATTCTCTTTCAATCACAAGATTTTACTGTATTAAAATAAATTCGATAAGTACTGCTGGATGGTAGCAGCTCTGTCATATTAATTTTGTACAAGCTGCACTACATTCCAGGGCCTCCCCAGATAAACGTCATGCTGCCACCAACCAAGCCCCCTGCCATAGTTAGCTTGCGCACATGGCAACATCAGATGTACAATGGCTTCCAGCTACAGTCGACACACCCTCGCAAAGACCCTGACTACCTCCTGCGATCCTTCCCCTTCTTCACCATCACACCCTGGAACAACCTGCCTGCAGACCTCCTGCTTCACGAACCTCATTCAAGGTGCCTCCAAACATTCAAGGTCAACATATGTAAGAATCAAATCCAAAAGAGTTGGCTGTAGTTCACACAGTACCTGTGACGATGATAATTATTGAGCCCCACTTACATCACAACTTTCATTGCAATGAGCATGGTTCAGACTTGATGCCTAGCTATTGCCCAGGACTCCAGGCGGCTATCCATTGCGATAGGCGGTTGGAGTCACGGGCAGAGACAACCAGACGATGAATTTGTCACGGACGCATTCACTGCAAACTTGACGGAAACAGCGCTGGCGCCGATCACTGGGTCCAGAACCAAAATTTTCCGAGATCTACCATTTTTCAATGGCGACGTGCACGTTCAAGAGACACTACACATAATGTCAATTGTCAGCTACAACATAATAATGATTATTTCCGTAGCTATGGAAAAGACGTTACTTCAGTAACGTGTGGCGCTAGCCAGGGTCCACACAGCTTTAATTTGGTATTTGTGTGTTTGTTTGTTTGTGTGTTTGTGTCACACCTGGCGCTATCCCGTATCTGTCCCGTACCGTACCGTACCATCAAACACAGCTGGCCACATACAGCTGGCCGCAATATTCAAATAGGGCTTTCAAACGCAAGATCATAGCGTGAAGCAACTTGGAAGAATGAGTATGAATGCGAAGTGTATGGGGCAATCCATGTAGGGCGATAGTGCGGGTTCGAATCCCAGGTTATGCCTGAAAAAATAGGAGAATTGAAAAATGTAGAACATCCTTATGCTTTTTTGCCTAGGTCATCAAGGCAGTAGACGGTGTCATATTACCCTCGACCGTACGTGTCCCGTACCTGTCCCGTACCGTACCAGCAAAGACGGCTGGCCACAATGCATATTCAAATAGGGCTTTCAAATGCAAGATCATAACGTGAAGCGACTTGCAAGAATTAGCATGTATGCGAAGTGCATCGGGGGATGCATGCAGGGCGATAGTGCGGGTTCGAATCCCAGCTGCACTTGGCTTTTCGCTGCAGTAAATGTGTCCATTTCAAGACACATTCACTGCAGCGAAAAGTTCCCCACTTTTCCATTAAAGTCGTACGAATCACGATGCCACTGGCGCTAGTCGCGATGGTGTTTTCTTTCTGGTCTCCTTTGGTCTTGCCATCACAACCTCACGAATGAATGTGAGTTAAATTTATATTATAATTTTTTTTCACGGCTGAAACAATTATACCGGTAACTCGCATATCGATCGTTAAGAGTGGAATCGATAATCGCTAGTGTTCAAAACGAGTGCTAACGATTCATTATGCATGCATATTAGTGACAGTATTCTAGCCCTTGCACTCCATCCGATAGTGAATACGAGTACAATCATGTACTTCAAAACGGGGTAAAATTGATTTGTGGCTTTGAAAGAGATCGGGAGAGAAGACTTTGTGTTTTTGGTTCATTTGTGTGAGAGGTTGGAGATAAGAGCAGTTGCCAGATGGTAATGACAAGATTTTTTGCTCTAGAAACAACATGAAATTCTCTAGTTCATGTTGATAAAACCAGCCAGATTTCCACAGATGTCAACAGTGCGGTGCCACAAATTTCTAACGTACCAAAGGTATCATGGAATTTTTTCATAAACTGGTGTGCGAGGTACACGAGTAGAGCCGACAAGAATCGATAAAACCAATATATCGACCGTTAATGATATTGTTTGATCGTTAGGAGTTATTGAATGATCGTTTCAGCCCTATTTTTCTTATTTTGTTATGGGGTATTCACACGACAGGCAATTTCACATTTTACAGGGAGTGACATACGAGAAAAGTGACTGTGTGGATTCACACAGCTGCACTCGACGACAGACACGTTTGCATTTTTGAATGCTTCACCGACCAGTAGCCATGGGTATTTCAAATTTTCAAAACACATACACAATAATTATCATGCTCTAAAGAGCCGCGTAAAAAATCAAGTCTTGTTTCGCGCTTTTTGGTGTAAATGTACTCGTGCACGCCACGATTATCGTGAAAGTAGGCCCCCAACTCGCTTTCACTTTTCAGCCATTTTCAGGCACTTTTCTCGTTCACAGGTAAAATACCATAGCAATTTTCCGGTGTACGTGGATTTGCCTGTCGTGTGAATACCCCATTAGGGATTTCCCAGCAGGCAATAGGGAGGTTTCGCTCTACATTACGTATGAAAATAACGTAGGAACTGCACGGAATTTTCATACGTAAAAATCAGAGCTGCTGGGTTTCGCTCTACGTGATTTATCCACGACTGCTAAACACGGGTTGTTGCTTTGGAGACACGTAGGCTGCATGCGCCCACCGCATGCACCATGAACCGAAACCGCGTTTTCCATCTTATTTTGCACGTGGTGTATGGTGTGTGTACCTTGTGTTTCACGCGGCTTGAACGTTGCCATGGACAAATGCGGAAAATGCGAAAAATATTTCAAAAATTCCTTCGGAGGACCCAACGTAGGAAAGAGCTTTCCTACGGAAATCCGTAGAGAGATGTACGTATGAAAGCTGCCCTCGCTCCCCGGCGCGTACGACATACGGATTTTCATACGTAATTACGTAGAGCGAAACCTCCCTAATGTTGCCTTTTTACTGGGAACCCTAAATGTGACTTTGTGAGAGAGCAAAACAAAGCAGGCGACCCGGCCAGGCGACAAGATGGAGGCAGCGCATTCCACTTGTCCGCACCACGATACGCAATGGAATGGAAACCATACCGGGAGTGGCAGGCAGGCAAGACAAGAGCAGCAGTAGCTTGGCCCCGGGTTGTGGCAGCAGTATGTGGGCCAGTGCAGCGGGGGGCGAATAGGAGGCTGAGAAGTGGGCTAGATAAACCATGCAGACAGCGAAAGACAAAGACGTATTGTATTGCTTGAAAGTTAAGCGTTGCTCTAGTGTGTAGATCTTGGTGTAAGCGTACAGTGTCTCAGTGGGAGTTCTGCGGTCAAGGGCAAATATTCTTTTAAGACTAGTACTGTGTTATCAGCTAGTTGTATGAACGGCGAGATAGACAGTTAATGTAGACAGAACTAGCATACTCAAGAGTGGATTGAATAGTGGATAGATAGAAAACACGACGCGCTCTGTGGTTCAGGTTCTGCCTGGCATGCTTGTAGGCTCCGACCTTCTGCTTGACGGCAATGCAAACTCGCTCTACTTGAGCATCGAATGCCAAGTGCTCATCGACAATGAGGCCCAGGTAATTGGCTGTGTGCGCAGGGTAGAGAGTGGAGTTGCGGCATGATATGGACACAGTGGTGGGTAAGGGACTAGTTGGGCGACGTAATAGTAGAAATTGTGTCTTATCAGGGTTTTAACCCTGATGAGACACAATTTCTAAAAGAATCAGTCCCTTCCCTGTAAGGTACCTGTCCAGAGCAGCAAGGTCCGCAGTGAGACGCTCCAACACAGTATCACGGTCACTATGCCGGATTAGAGGACCACCTACCTGAATAGGCTAAACTCTCAGTATATGCCGACGACACCACGGTATATACGTGTATCACAACCCGAGCCAATATCCCAGATGGAGTCGCAACGCTCCAGCAGGCTGTTGACGCACTTGCCGACTAGGACACCCTCTGGCGAATCAGGTTTGAGCCGACAAAGTCACAAGCCCTCACGATCACCCACCGACGATCCCACCACCCAGTTCCCTCTATCACATTCTAGAGGACAGACGTACCTGAGGTGGATCAGCTCCGCCTGTTAGGAGTAACATTTGACAGCCAGCTATGCGTCAAGACCAGGCAGGCACAGTGGGTTGGTCAAAGACCATGATTGAGATACGAGAGGTACCTGGTTCAAGTCCTGCCTGGGAGCGGTTTTTCCAGCCGTGCTGCTACCCACAGTCAACTGGGAACTTGTGGCCAGGCACAAGGGGTACATGGATGCAGCTAATGGGGTCGTTCTCGGCACTTGTGCCAGTGGTTGTGAGACTTATCCACTCACCCCCACCGTTAGGCGCTGCATCTGCCGCTAGGATTTACCGGGTGTTAGCGGCCGTCGTGAGTTCCCTTCGGGAACGGACACGATAATTTACTTACTTACTTACTTATGCTTCAAGCAGCACATACGGTCCCTCGCAATACGCAGTGCGCAGCGACTCTGCTTCTTCCGCAAGGCTGCCATGGCTCTCAACCCACGATGCCGTGCCGTAGTATACCGTGGGTTTGTTCGGCCGATCCTGGAGCATGAAATGCTGGTATGGATGAGCGCAGCACCCTCCACACTAGCCAAGCTCACAGCCATCCAACGTAGGGCACTCCACGTCATTGGTGATGGCTGCTACCTGCCCAGCCTGGACATCCGTTGCTCTGTTGCTGCTCTCTGCTACCTGTTCAAGCTCCACTATCTGACTGGCCCTGCCATGATCACAGCCCTCCTACCCCCGCCAGCTCCAGCCCCAGCCCCGGCCCGCACCCGAGCCAGCGTGCGCACAATTGCGAGCCACCATCCATTCCAGCTGACCAAGACTGTCCCACCTCAGTCTCGGAACAATGTCTTTCAGTCCTTCCCCCACTGTATGATTGACACCTGGAATTCCCTCCCAACCTCTATCCTCAGTGCTCACCCCTTCCAGAAGTCGATGCAGACCTTCAAGAAGAAGGTATATGACCACCTGAGGCAGTCTGACTGGGACTGGGCAACCGAACGCCTCTAGCCTCCTCTGGGATTATGCTCCTGCTTCTCCCACCCCAAGCCTAACAGCCAGACGCCCTATACGCCTCGCCCTCTTTCAGTGGCTCACTGTCGAGTGCTGAGACCAGGAGGCTGCAGGTTCTGCTGAATCGAGCAGTCCGCACTGTCTACGGTGTGCCCACGCGACACTCAGCTGAACTTTTGGTGACCCGGCTGGGAGTTTTCCAGGTGTCAGAGCACTTCCACCAGAACACCTTAGCTCTTGTGTGGAAGAGCCTACATGGTGAGACATCGCAGTCCGTCACAGAACTAATGACTCCACAAATGACCAGAGAAACCCGCCTTCAGCAGCAGGACGGACTCAGTCTTCCAGTTGCAAGAACAAACGCTGGCAAGTCGAGGTACGCCTTCAACGCTACAGGTAAATGGAACAGATTACCTGGAGACGTCCGCTCCAGCACAACTCTGGAGACCTTCAAAGCTGCAGCAGTACCCTACGCAATTGCTCGTTGACTACATGGAACAGTAGCAAATGCCATGTTTGACAATGGATCCGATTTCCAGCTGACTATCATTTCCAGTGCATACACACTTTTTTCTTTCCTTCTTTTTTTCTCTCTCTCTGTCTTTTTTTTCTTCCCTCTTAAGATCTTCGCTACCTTGTCATTGGGAAGAAATTCCCGTTTGGATTTTGCGAAGTAAAACAAAGTTTAAAAAAAAAAAAAAAAAAACAGCTTGCCGGTGATGTCAAGAAGTGCAATGCCACGCCAGTTGTGACAGCTAGTGAGGTCACCCTTCTTGGGTAGGAGCCAGTGTGCAGCCCTGACAGAAGCCATTTCAGACGTTGATGTTGTCGGTGATGACATCAGGGAGCTGGACATGTGCCTCCATGCCTTCACGGAGTGACTGGGCAAGGCCAAGCAGCTTCGGAGGAATCCCCAGATTGCGAAGCACAAGCCACAAAGCAAACCGCGGAATCAAATCATAGGCCTCAGGCAGATCGACGAAAAGCACATAATAGCTCAGAATCGTGCGCCACTGCTTTCTCCATCAGTTGTCTTGCGGTGAATACCATGTCACTAAAGCCATTGACCCTGCGGAAAAACGCACTGAGAATCTGGCAGAACATCCTCCGTTATCGCTTGCAGGCAATCCTGGCGAACACGAGCAGAGACCTTGCCGACCACATCTCGGAGGCTGATGCCACGCCAGTTATCGTAAGTCACCTTTCTATCCTAAGTCACCTTTCTTGGGAAAAGAAACGTGACTCTGCGTTCTCTGCGTTTCACCAGTCACACACGGCAGAACCTCAGGTCCATACCTCGTTGATCACATTGTGGATGTGCCCATGCACACACACACACACACACACACACACACACACACACACACACACACACACACACACACACACACACACACACACACACACACACACACACACACACACACACACACACACACACACACACACACACACACACACACACACACACACACACACACACACACACACACACACACATACACACACATACACACACACACACACACACACACACACACACACACACACACACACACACACACACATGTACTTGCTTGTACTTGCTCACTGCCAAAACTGGTCACGTGGGTCTCCCCGGGAGAGGGGAGAGAGACTCAAAAGGAATCTTGGAAAGATGACTCAATTGGCCATTGAACCACCCAACGGCCGACACCCCCTGAAATCCCCAAACTAGGGTGGACTTGAAATGATCCCACTTATGGGCTCACCACACCTCAGTAAGTGGGTTAGGACAAGGTGCAGAAAAAAGGATTGACGGCATCAGGGTATCCATCCCGGGATCCAACTGCAGGTACCCCTGCCCCCAGTGAAGGTAATACTTGGTACTAGTGTGGGTGGCTAAATCAGAGTGGATCTGATATAAGCTTCACTAGCACCATTGATTACACAAGAGTTAATCTAGCCAGAAGCAGTCCATGGTTAACAGGTATGTATACTTCAAATAGAAAGTATATGAACCCTGAAACCAACAAAGGTGGTAGGTACAACAATACACCTTCAAGCAGCCGAGCCCGTTGGCAACAGGCCCAACACTATCTGGCATAAGTGTACCCACCAACCAAACTAGCTGGCAGCACACATACACACACACACATACACACACACACACACACGCACGCACACACGCACGCATGCACGCATGCACACACACACACATGCACCATTGGACCATTGGACGCCCATCGCCGGAGGCGATGATAGCGATGCTACAGCAGAAGCCATAGCAGCTTGTGCTGGGATTGCACCGTTCAACAGCTTGCAAGGCTGAAGAATTGACCGCCAAACACACGCACACACAGATACACACACACACACACACACACACACATATGCATACACACACACACACACATATGCATACACACAGATACACACTACGATTATACTTACTCAAGGCCCTGCTGCAGGCTGCATGTGTCGTTGCATGGCAGTCGTTCCTTGCTGGCTGTCTGCCAGTCATATATGCGCACTCATCTATTCCCAGCGTTTGTACCCAGTACCTATTGGGGTCATTGTCAAGGTTGAAGGTATCTGCAAACTTTTTACGTGCTGTCAATTTTTCTTCTCCCAGTGAATCAAAGTGGTAGACTATTGATCCGCCAGAAAGAGATGAGCAAAAGGGCAAGGCTTCAGGATAAGTCAGGGGAACCTCCCGGAACAACTTTGCACTGACAGGATAGTCAGATACCCTCTTCCAGCCTGTGGTGCAGAGGAAAAACACAGAGGAGAGTAAAAATCGAAATGCGCGGAATATTCGAACAATTTCGGATTCTGGCACCAGAAAAATGAGTAAAGTCCAAGTCCAAGTGGCAACATGAGAATATCTTAAATGTTCTTACGATATAGTCAGAAGGGTTAGCAACAGCTTTCGTCCTGACCATCTATAATTTTGTCCCCACCACCGGCGTTTTCCAGCAAACCTTGCTTACCTCATCAGCAAAATATCTCCAAGCTGTTGTAGATGTTGATCTACGCCAAACCTCCGCTCATTGACTTCTACAGTCTGTTGTGGAATTATCCACCACCAGACCAGCGCAAGGATATAAGTTGGACTATAATTATTAATTTCAATTCCAAAATGCACAAGAAGTGTACAGAAGAAAAAAGCACGACCTCAACCAGGCCAGAAGCAATAAGAACTGAACACAAGATATTGAAAACCCTTCTCCTCAACAAGCTGCATCACGTACGACGCAAAACAACTGGCTGCACCAGCGCATGCATCAGCGCGTGCACCAGCGGGTGCACCAGCGCATGCATCAGCGCGTGCACCAGCGGGTGCACCAGCGCTGCACCAACGTGTGCACCAGCGAAATCAATATCGAAAGTACGTATCAATCATTACATTACGTACAACATGCGCAAGAGGGTTACTCTACTTCACCTCTCCCCCTGGTGGTATGCCAAATAAATTACCATCACAAATACTAAATAGCGCCACAAAGCAAAACTAACGGAAACGCTGAGGGGGTGCAAGCGAACCACGCTGACGAAGGCCATATGGGCGAAACTGATACGGAGCAGGATCATCGGCAGGGGCTCGAAGCGACACATAATTAGGATCACGGGGATCAAACCGAGACCCAGCATCAGAGACAGCACTCGCAGCTGGCACATCAATAACAGCAAGCACGTCAACAGCAGCATCTGCAGCAGGCACACCAGCAACAGCACCCGCAACAGGCACATCAGCAACAGCATGGCGACTGGCCTCCGTCGAAACGCTCTTGGTTGGGCTCGCAGCAGCACACGGCTAACAGTGGCGCACAAACTGCTGACATTGGGCAGCCATGTTCGGGAAATAGCACTTTGAGCGGAGGAAACACCATGTACCCTCCCGACACGCATGACCATAGTTCACATGAGCAGCACGAACGACATCGGACTCAAGTGAACTAGGAATAACAGGAATGACGACTGCATCATTGGGCGGCAACTTCACACTTCGACACAGCATACCATCATGGACTACGAGCTGTGACTTGACCTTGACAAACGCAGGATCAGTAACTGGGTCACCATCGATGACTTGCTGGCGAGTCGAAACAATCAGAGGATCTGCATTCTGAGCAGCAGATACTCTGTCCAATGAGAATGGACCAACGGTCACCACCGCAGCGGTGACGGACGGTGCAATCCGAGCAAGGAGCGTCTTGCCACATCAGATCTAGCTGCTGGGAACACGGGTCAATTGATCCGCCTTGTTCTGCTGACTGCTGATCGACTGGACCTTGAACGTCAAGCCTGTGACAGCGACGAGATCAGTGATAATCTGGAGACGGCGCTGCACAAGTACCTGTTGTAGGCCACTGACGCGAACACGAGACACATTGCCTAGCACCGATTGCAACCAAGCAGCCACAGTCTTGGAATCGGTGAATATCGTGAGCTCCTTCACTTGCCACTGCACGGCAAGGTTCAACCCCTTGATCACGGCGTCAAGCTCAGCGATGTTAAAGGGGAAGTATACCCTAAAATCAAATTTTCACCAGTTGTAGTCTTCTGGGTGTTGTAGTCTTTTGGACGCTGAGGCGACTGGTTTTGGTCCGAAAAGGCTGCGATGCAGCGTTCCTCCTTTATTCCCAATCGAACATGGTTGAACAAGCGGTCACGTGCTCCTGGGTGCCCAAATCACCTGGTCACCGCGCCAGCAGGCGACAACTTTCACACCAAGGTTCAACTCGAGTGACAGGACTGCACCCAAAAAAGGTCAAACAGGCTAGTAAGTTGTACCCTGCAGGCACGGTGACCAGGTGACTGGTGTACGCAGGAGCACGTGACCGCTTGTTCAACCATGTTCGATTGGGAATAAAGGAGGAACGCTGCATTGCAGCCTTTTCGGACCAAAACCAGTCGACTCAGCGTCCAAAAGACTACAACATATGGGCCAATCGCGGTCATCCGTGCTTTTATAAGAACGAAATGGCGCTTTTAGTGACATTTTGCATACAAATCCCCATCTAGTAGGGCGCAGTCACCCAGTTTCGGTGGAAGTGCGCGAGTTCGATTGGGATTCAAGTAGGAAGGGAGCGTCTCAGCTTCCTCGGACCAAGACCATTCGACTCAGCACCCCGAAGACTACAACTGGTGAAAATTTGATTTTAGGGTATACTTCCCCTTTAATGTGTCGCCGGTCGTCCTCCTGCCGCAGCCAGCAGCCATCCTCGACAATCATACCATCAGCCTGAATGACAGCACCATGTGCGATGTCCGAAGCATCACACCACAACGACCACTGTGCGGCTTCAGGAACTGACCACACGCCTTGTGCAGGGTCATCGGTGAATGACTTCTGCACAACAAGCGACGACTTCATGAGACACTGGATCGTCCCATCCAGGCTGAAGGCTAGACAGACGCTTCAGATAACTGCACGCTGGGCGCAGCCAGGAGCCGACGGGATAGTGGCTGATCAGCTTGCCACACCACTTGAAAATCTCGCGCCGTGTGACGGCATCCGGCTGACAGGTCGGCATGACGTCACCACGACGCTTCCACCTCACTTGGCCATTGCAGACTCTGACAGCTGCAGACCCAGTACCCTAGCAGAGACGACTGGCTCCGCTGGCTTGGTGGGCAACCCGTACTGCGACAACTGATCGGTGACAGCACGCAGACGAGGCTTCGGAACATACAAATCGTCGACATAGTTGTCCACATCAGCATACGCACGGAGGACCCACTTGACGATTATGTCCATGAATTTGGGCGCAATCGATAGACCGAAGCCCATCCTCTCCCTTGCGAACAGCTGGCCCTTCCAGACGACCGTTTGGAACTTGGCGAGAGCTGGCGCGATGCGGATGTTGAGGTAAGCCTTGCTGATGTCCAGCAACACGTGGCTATCGGCGTTGCCAAGAGACCTCCACTGACGCAACTTCTCTTGGCAAACAGGCACGTCCAAACATGGATGCAACACAATCAACTTGTTGAGTTGCCGGTAGTCCAAACACGGGCGGACAGGGGTGGACTCCTTGTGCGTCTGGGCCACCGCCAACAAGGGCAACACAGCACCAGGTTTACCATGGACTGCTTGGTCCTGGGGTGCCAACCATCATTGCGGATCCACGTGTCCACTTCCTAGCAGAACTGTGACTCCTGGTCTGTTGACAGGCTATGCCGGGAATATTCACCAATGCCTGACCCGACTGGACGCGTGGGGGGTTTGTCTTTCCATGCCCACTTAAGCTCCCAGTAGCCAACATCAGCGCGCCAACGAACTGACCCATCCGCAGTGGTCAAAATGACATCTGCCCCGTCATGCTCCACGGTAACATGGCGTAGCGTCATCACTGCGCTCGTCCAAACTGGGCACATCTGCGGAAGCTGAAGCTGCTTGGCCGAAAGATGCCCCGACGAGCTTGGAGTCTGCGTACTTGAGATCGACTCTGCCATGCTGCGATATCAGGTTGAGGCCCAGAAGCACGTCCGCATTCACAACACTCAACTCCGGAAAAATTGATACAGACACAGACGAAAAAGGCAGAAATACCGTCTCGTCCACCCGCTCGACATCCAGGACAGCCGAGCCCAGTACCTTGAGTGTATTGCCGTCAACGGTGATGATATCAGGCGTTAACGTCGTCACCTCCAGTGCCAACTCCTCTGCCAACTGACGAGACACCAACGTGTGTGTTGAGCACGAGTCGATGGCAGCAACACAACGCCGAAACGCCACAGCATCACAACGCTTCACAGGCAAGAAGATCCGCGGCAAAGCTGCTGCAGGCCCATCAATCTCTGACGCGACGCAGAGATGGCCGACATCCTCACTCGCAGCTGCTCCAACACACCTCTTCCGCTGGGGGTACGCACTGCGGACGTGGCCTCGCTCCTTGCAACCATAGCAAACAGGTTCGCCGGATGCTGGTGACTTAGGTAGCTGCGGGCAATTCCGCTGAATATGACCGACTTTACTACGCCGGTAGCACAACACAGACCGCTTGCTAGGTCCGCTGCTAATAGACGACCTCGCTGCAAATGTCGCAGAACATGCACCCTGTACTGGTGCAGCCGACACCTGGGTTGTAGAAACCAACACGCGAACTTGATCCGCACACTGATCCACAGTCATACAGTAAAAGGCATGCTGGAGGCGCACCTGACATGCCAGCGCCTGCGGAATGCCGAGCAGAAACTGCTCCAGGAGCACTGGGTCACACGACTTCCCTGACGAAGTGTCACGCGCTTCAATATGACCACTCTGGCAGAGAAACCTCCTCAAGTCGGCCAAGTAGACGTCAACGCTCTCTCCCCGACGAAGAGTTCTGGCCACAAACTTCTTATACGCATCTGCTGGCTTGATGCAGAAAGCGGCTCAGAGCGCACCATGGACAACCTCCTCACTGGTCGCCTCGACGTCCGGCAGCGCACTCCAAACAGTGAACGCGTCCTTATCTAAAAATAAAGGAAAATGGTCCATTCTTTTAGCCTCCGACGTCCATTTCTGTATCCGTAACACCACGCGGATTTTCAGCAAGAACGCCTTCAGGTCGTCATCTCCTCCACGATGCGGCCGCAACAAGGAATGTCCAGCAGACGACGCCATTAAACAGGCAGTGCAATAACAAAATTAATACTCTCCGAGAACCTAACCACAAAGCGCCAAAGGTCCACTCGAAACCGGGTTTCGGTACCACGTTGTTGTGGAAGTATCCACCACCAGACCAGCGCAAGGATATAAGTTGGACTATAATTATTAATTTCAATTCCAAAATGCACAAGAAGTGTACAGAAGAAAAAAGCACGACCTCGACCGGGCCAGAAGCAAGAAGAACTGAACACAAGATATTGAAAACCCTTCTCCTCAACAAGCTGCATCACGTACAACGCAAAACAACTCGCTGCACCAGCGCGTGCATCAGTGCGTGCACCAGCGCGTGCGCCAGCGCTGCACCAACGTGTACACCAGCGAAATCAATATCGAAAGTACGTATCAATCATTACATTACGTACAACATGCGCAAGAGGGTTACTCTACTTCAAGTCAGACGTCGCTTAACCGCATGCATTCGTTTTCCACAAAAATATCCGGATAGGCGAGGGAACCAGAACATCGAACACACATACTGTACGTATGCATGACGTATGCTGTAAATTGGTAACCAACGATTTTCTTACGGACGACGAGGGATCCGGATGAAAGAGGACCGGATAAGCGAGGTCTGACAGTACTTCTACTTCTTCTGGGACTCATTCTGTGCCATGCTCAATACCACCAATAAAAGATCAAATTTGCTTTGCTTCCTTGATTTAAACTGCTGTTTCTTTTTCATGTCCACTTCATTCCTGATGATGGTCATGAAGACCAATACGTTGAAACGATACTTCTAATGCATTTGTGCGAAATGCAGTGCTCTCTTGAGTGTAGGCAGGTTGCCTGCAAACCATTCAGGTGCAATGAAGCTGCGTGAAGCGTAGTTCAATATTTTAAAAAGATCAACTTATTTTTGAAAATAGAAGTGCTGGCCAGAAGCGAGAACCTCTGGTTCGAGTCCTGGTGGTGACCGTCATTTTCTTCTTCAGACTTTTCCCGTTTGCAAGTCACCCTTGAAGGACTGAAAAGAGAAGTGCATCACGATTAGCTAAACTTGTTTAATATTCACTGGCTTGAGAGGGACGCAAATGAGAAAAGTCTGAAGACAAAATTGACTATCACCACCAGGGCTCGAACCAGGGACCCTCGCTTGTAGCCAGCGACGCTCTACCCAATGAGCTGTGGTCCAGCAGAGATCGTTCAATATTCTCTTCAGACTTCGAAACTCCCGCCTCCTGTTAATCCACATAGGCGGGTGGGATGCAGCCCTCACTGTAACCTACACACTTCATGCACAAACTAGCACGCAAGCCCCAAGTCATGAATATTCATTGGTTTGAGCAGGGCCGGAAGCAGGTTCCGCGGAGCGGTGCGGCCGAAGGGCCATCTTTAGGGGGGGGGGGTCCTCCCCCCGATTTTTTTTGGAATTTAGACGGGCAAATCCTGCACTCTGGGAGACTCCCTGTACAAAATCATGCATCAAAACTTTTTCTCCCCAGTTTTGGACGTTCCACGTAGACCGACTTTTTGTGAAGTTGGTTACCGGCCGTACCAGTGGCGCCGGCTCTGCTTGAGGGAAAGATGCAGATGGGAAAAGTCTGAAGAAAAAAATTGACAGTCACCACCAGTACTCAAACCAGGGACCTTTCCTTGAGGCCAGCGATGCTCTAACCACTTAGCTTTTGTGTACTTGTCATCCCAGCAGAGACCGTTCTACATTTTCTTCGAACTTCGAAACTCACGCTTCTTGTGAATCCACACAGGCACAGGATGTTACATTCGTCACCATGGCGATCACAATAACGACACACACTTTGCTGAGCTCCGCAGAATTGAAAGTTGATCACTGCAGAACGTCGTTATTTTCAGTTGTATTATTACCGTCACACCCTCACTCACCTCACTTGGGACTTGGGCCGCAGTTGCAAGATAGTAAAGTGTAATGTCATGCAGCAGCAGGGAGAATGAGCTCCGACGCTTGGAGCAGCCACATACTTCACTTATTGCCCTCGTGAAGTGAAAGAAGTACTTTGTTCACTGCTGTTTGTGCCGTGAGGTGTTTATTAGTAGTCCTCTCTTTTATGTACTGGAACGTGCTTCTTAATCCATACTACATTTCCCCTCCCTTCTATCTCCCTTCCATGCCTGCTTTTTCTCCAATCCCCATTTTCTTTCTGCCTTCTCCTCTTCTAAGTCGTCTCCTTGTGAGAAGGCACCATTGCCTGTTTGGTTGAACGACTAGAAATAAAAGCACAACAAACAACAACGTGACACACACCACAGAACACTCAAATGCACCAGCAGCAAATGACACTCACCGTCACAGCGGTTAGCATAGTTTCCATTGAGGCTGGTATCATCGGAGCATTCACAGCGGTATGAACCATCAGTATTGATACAACGACTGGTTTCTGGACAATCATGATAACCTTCAGCACATTCATCAAACTCCTCTAGAACAGCAAGAACAGCCATGACAATGATGACAGCCACAACAACGACGACGACGACGTTGTGCTTGAATTTATAAGAATAAAAGAGGAAGATTCAGCCCATGCGATAACATTGCATGACAATGACCAACACTTAACTGGCATGCAACTCTAGCACACTCCTCCTTATGTTATTTCTATAACTTATAACCTTCCAAGCGGGAAGTTTCTTGGAGTGCGCATCCAAAACGTGTACTTCAGCAGCTCTTTGGCCCTCTATTATTCTTATAAAGTACTACGATAATTTAATTGGCTCACCATCCGAGTTGAATTCAAAGGATATGTTCTTATTTTCGAATATAAGAGCACTCTCACTTATAAGAACATTTACTTATATGTTAATCACAAGAAAATCACAAAACCACACGAGGTTCATCTTGTTTCCATTGTACTGGTATTCACCATTAAAGGGGCACTCCGGGAATATTTTCGGTGGTGTGTTCTCTTCATGGGGGCCTTATATGGCCCCCAAGGAATGGGGAATCGCGAAAACTAGACCCAAAAAGTCGATATATGAAGCTAGGGAGGGCCAAGTTTTCTCCTCTTTTGATGGTTTTGATGACGTCACGTGTGTGATTAGTATTCAAATTCTCTGCATTTGAAGATCTTAGTTGTTTGAATTTTCTGGTAATGAAGAACGATGTTTGGTCAACATTCCCAAGCTTCACAACTGCGACCATACTCTAAGGAACCTGAAGGACCTCCTGAGGTGCCCCTGGTAGAAGCACAGCCTGATGAGAGCCAGGAAATTGGAGCGGACGACTTCACTGGTCGACAAGGAAATAACGATTGGTGTTCCTGCCAGAAATGTGGGGTGATGCAGAGGGCAGTCGATTACCTTCGCTGTCGAGAGAGCGCTGCAGCTGTTAGCATTGGCAGCCCGTTGACATGCGTTACACATCACCCCGACTTCGCGTCAGCTTGTCTAAACAAAACTGTTCTGACCATATGCCTCACGGCGTATAGAGAATTTCGGGACGTCAGGCGAAATAGCACGTCATAGTACATTTGAGATCAGCGGGAAGAAGATGACGACGTCCACTAATTCAGTATCTGTGCACACGAATCTGCTGTGTGTGTGACTCTGTGTGTCAGCTATGATATCATCTTCTGTGGTTCCATGCCTAGCATGTACGTCTGAACCATCCTGCAAAGTTTGAATGACGTAGGTTGAGCGATCGATCCGCGAAACATACTTTTTGAAATTCTCTTCATAGTATATCTTCCACCACTGAAATTTCGAATTTCTTCGAAAAAAGTGCTGAGAGGGGTGGCTTGCAACCTCGATATGGCTTGTTCCAGGCATGCTTTGGAGCCATCTTCTGTTGAAGTAGTGGCAGGGATCTGCCCTGCAACTGCTACAACAAAAAATGATTCGATCTGAGAAAGGGTGAGACCGCGAATCTCTGTTGAATATTGAGTATCTCAAGCCTTTTGACGACGAAGATGGAGTTCTTTTTGGAGATGGACGGCGCGGCAAAGGACATGGTGTCCGACTTCTGGCGTCTGTTGAAGCCAGGGATCATTTGTCCAGTCAGGTCGGCAGCCTAACCGTCGGTAAGCTTGTGTTTGGATCCCGTTCTGCTCGATGTGGTAGATCACAAACAATTTGATATCGCACAAATTGATCTCAGCATCGTGCGTACGGTATTTTATATTCAGAAAATCCCAAAGTGTCTCTGTGTGGCCGTCCTATGCCACGAGAAACTCCAATCAGGCTCCTATGTCCTCTGCCTTCATGATTGAATGTCCACTTCGTTTGAACAACGAACACATCAATCGAGGAGGGCTTTGCAATGAAAAATACAGCTATACTGGAGCTGAAAAAAGAAAGAAAAAAACGTGCTCAGGATGAGACTCGAGTACACGCATACTCTCCCAGCAGGTGAAACGCAAATTTTTGTGAAAAATGCGTGACGCCGACTGACCAGTAATTTCGCCTGACGTCCTCGTACTCGGACCAGTGAAGTCGTCCGCTCCAATCTCCTGGCCCTCACCAGGCTGCGCTTCTACCAGGGGCACCTTAGGAGGTCCTTCAGGTTCCTTAGAGTATGTCCGTAGTTGTGAAGCTTGGGAATGTCGACCAAACATTGTTCTTCATCGCCAGAAAATTCAAACAACTAAGATCTTCAAATGCAGAGAATTTGAATACTAATCACATGTGACGTCATCAAAACCATCAAAAGAGGAGACAAACTTGGCCCTCCCTGGCTTCATATATCGACTTTTTGGGTCTAGTTTTCGCGATTCCCCATTCCTTGGCGGCCATATAAGGCCCCATGAAGAGAACACACCACCGAAAATATTCCCGGAGTGCCCCTTTAATATGCACACTTGCATATGTACATATCAATGCAATGTTTGTCTCTCGCATACTTGGTCCGCGTCAGCGATATTGTCGCTTATCTTTAAGCTTTGTTTATATGTCTCCAATGCTCACTTGGCAGCCCATTTCATCCCAATTTTGGTTAGTAAGTTAGTTTACTACCGTACTGGCAATATATGAGCCCCGGCCAGCGAAAACCAGCACTTGTGTACTTGATATCAATCATCAAAATGTGACGTCAAAGTTTGGGACGCGCAGTGATCTGGCTTTTGAAGATTCTTTTTCGATCGAGTGGGTGTCTTTGTTGTCAAAGGAGTTTCAAGTGTCTTCAAATGTCTCTGGTCAATCGATTTTAGCGCTAGGTGAGAGCTCGTCACACGGAGGTTGAGTTTAGACACAGCGATGGCGACAGGTGTCGCGACAAAGACTTAGGTCCAGAGTTGTCAGCGTGAGACTCCCTGTACGAAGCGGCGCTGAAAGTTAGTTCGCGATCGGAAATATTTCTTTGGTGGCGATCTCGCTGAGTTTGTCCAGCAGTGGCGAGTCTCATATGCATAGCAATGAAGAGCCCTCATAAAATCGACACTGGATACTGGTGGCGACGATAGTCAGTGCGGGAGTAATGGCGACTGCGAGGAGAAGCTGAATGTCGACCCGCTGATCGATCCGTATTTCTACATCGACAACAATGATGTTGCAGACACTGATGGAGGACTTCTCACGGCGCAAAACAGAGCGTAGTATTATCAGTACTCTACCTTGCCAGACGACGCCAAACTGGCTGCTGCCTGTGCTGAGAAAGGGGATCCCTAAAAAGTCAAACCGGCTGAACGCTTTGGGGCAACATCTTCACGTGCTACAAAACGCGAGTATTCGCTCATATCATTGAAATACAATTATGCTGAAATCATGGTCTGAGTGAAAGTGTGCATTGGAGTGGATGTCAGTGGTATTGGTCAGTACATCTATCAGTATGGCAAGCTTTGGGACAACGCTCAAACTGCCAGCACAGAGGTCCCTGAACACAATTTGGAAGGCCAGCCATCCATCATCGTTGTGCACTCTGGTGTTGTAAAGAAGGTAGTGATGTATACGGAATATCGTCACACTTCTGAACTACTCATGCCTGCAGCACCAAGAGGGCAAGCCTGACTTGCAGTCTATTTGCTTACATGTACCTGTTCCACATCACAATCAGAAACTGTAGGATCAACTTGCATGGAGTCACTAGGCATGGATGCTGCGCCAACTGTACCGAATCTTGACCTGTGTGACTTCAAACTCTATTTCCCATGCTTTCGCTTATCAGATTGTCACAAAACTTGATAACTTGAATGATTAATAGTGTAGAATCAATTTCGAGCGAAAAAATAATTTTTGAAAAATTACACATTTTCAGGTTTCTGCTGGCTGGGGCTCATCTGTTGCCGCGTAATGCGTAACGCAGGGGGGTGCGGCGTAACGCGCGACCAGGCTAGTGCGACAAATTTTCGTTGCGTTCGTAACGCGCGTCCGGTGGGGTGCGGCGATCTTTTCATTGCAGTTTGCAAAAAAATGATGCGGCAATAGCAAAAAAATGATGCGGCAATAGCAAATAAGTGATGCGGCAATAGAAAAAAAAGGACTGCGGCAATATAGAAACCTGTGTAACGGCTCCTGTGCAGCTTTGCATGTAACGCCCTGCGTGCGGTAAACATGTGCCAATGTAACGCTTCATGGCCTCACTGCGACCATATATATTGCCAGTACGGTAGTACCTGAAAGGTCTAGCTAGATTTCGAGTGGATTTCAAGAGCGACGGGTGGGTGATTCTGATTGATACAACGCCGCATCAAAATATATTATCTTGTTACACTGTACAGGCAAGAGCAGCGCAAGCCACAAGGAAGTAATGGGCTACTCGGAATCAGCTCCATTTTTGTTGAACGGCCGAGATCACTCACCTCAGGGATCGCTCGTCTAGCTGAGATCGCAGCTCCCCTACCTCCAGCTCAACGCTGGAGTATCCAGCACATCGTGGAGATTTGCAAGTACTGTACGCGTCGTCATCGTCGTTCAAAATAAAATCTGGCAAAGAACGGCGTCTGATTTGAACCACACAGGCTGTTCTCCTGCCCTTGCGAAGTCTTAGAGAGAAGGCGACCGTCACGATCGACTTCTCTTTAGAAAATAGCCAGGCAGCGGAGAGGAAGAGAGATGAGCTTGCAAAAGCAAGAGAGTCGATCCCGAGCTAAAATATTTGTCACCAGCGCCGAGAGCAGCGACGAGGAGGACCGAAAAAAGTATGAACCCTTCATTGGACAATACATTCCTCATAGGTAGTTGTCATTCTATATCTTACTTTCCATCGTACCAAGTTGTATCACTTCAAGTGCACGCGTTGATGGCCAAAGTCTAAGTTCAAATTGTCGAAAGACAAGCGACAATATTGCTGACGTGGACCAAGTAATTATAAGACCATTGTCTTATAATCCAACAAGATGAATTCGTGAAAGGACAGAAAACAGTGACGTTTCGATTCTAAGACCATGGTTTACATGCGCGAGATTACGGTACTTGAAATTAATTTTCAAGGAAATGGATTCGAAAGCCAGAGAAAGGCCGCGCTCACCCTCTCCTGGACTCAGCTGTGCAGAATCAAGTTTTATCTGAAAGGACCTGTCACCATATCATGTCTAGCATGTCTAGGAGAAACTGTTTCAAGTTTGTTTTAGACCCACAAACAGTATATTTGAGATTGTATAGTAGACTGAGTTATGCCAGGATCAAGTTTCGTCTCCCAGACATTCATCATCATGTCATGTCAAGAAAATGCTTCAAGATGGTTTTAGACCAAATTGTGGGACAAGGGTGAGACTACCACTAACCAAAGCAAAGTATTCAGAGGACGTACAGCAGATTCTTCCCAGAAACGTACAAACATAACGTTACTCCATCAAATTCTTACCGAAACAGGCTGGTAGGTAGTGTTGAGTGACATTTCTGTCGATTAAAATGGAATCATACCAAGTTGTGTTTTGTTCAACCTGCAACACCTTGTTAGGATCATTAGTGAAGTATGAATAGTGGATGCCATCCTGTACAGATTGGGATTTCAAATGCTTTATGGCACATTCAGAAGTATGGTAACGATTCATAGGATTGAAAATTGATCCGGAATTGCACATTACCCTGGCGACGGTATAGTTCAGTTGTACAGGATGTGTCTGCACTACATAACCGAGGCACTCTACAGCAAATGCAACAAGAAGAACAACCATTGTGAGAATAAAGATATCAAAAAACCATTTACAAGAAGAGATCAATGCTCGGAGAGAATCCCGGTTGTTGAAGTCCCTAGATTACTTCCACACTGTCCTTTTGCCTGTGCACTACATTGACTTTTCAAGTAGAACTTGTCTTATCTGGCCACTTCCCATATCTGGACAACTCCCATATCCAAACACCTCCCAAATCCAGATACCTCCTACATTTGGACTCCTCCCATATCCAGACACCTCCCAGATTTGGACACCTCCCATATCCAGACATCTCCCATATCCAGACACTTCCCATATCCAGACACCTCCCATATCCAGACGCCTCCCATACCTGGGCACCTGACATTGTCTTTCCTTATTCGTTCCGAGCTGGTTATGTGAACATAATGAAAAATTAATAATAAAATAAATAAATAAAAGTAAACCTCGATCGGGGAATCATATCTCGACTGCGTCTGAAAATACGAATGGACCAAAATGTACTTCCTGTCTAACCTTCTTGTAATATTAAATTTTATAGAGATGTTGTAATAAATATAAATATAGACTACGATATGTTTCCCTCGCGCAAACCATCCCCTGAACCAGACGTAATGGATGAGGGGTGGGGAGGCGTTTTTCGCGAAAATATCAAACAAATCCCATGGCTGGTGCGCATGCTCAATGAAATTCTCTATAAGGCTGTGTTTACATGAGGCGTTTCAACCCGGGTTGAGTTCGACCTGGGTTAGAGTTCAACCCACCATGCACAGAAAATGAATGGCGCGTTTACATGACGCATTGCGCTTGACCCGGGTTGAAATTTCACCCCGGGTTGATTTCAACCCAGGTCAAGAAAATCGCACAGACGTACTTCTGTGCGTATCTCGCGCCAGATTTGAACAGCACTGTACATGCAAATTTCGCGCGAATGGATTCACGTGACCATACAGGACAGTAGGAGTGGACTTTTGGCAGCATATCAGTATTTGACCCGGGTCAACTGTCTTAATGTAAACGCTCACCTATTTTGTCTATCGTACAGACATTCAACCCGGGCTGAACTCGACCCGGGTGGAAATTTCTCATGTAAACACAGCCTTAGTATGTGGTGTCGGGGTACAGCACTCAAGAGCATGCACGCATGCACGTACACACGCGAGCGAGCACGCATGCAAGTAGAGGTGGGTGTTTCAAATAGGACATAGGTCGCAAACCGGAACGTGCTCAATTTTCACTTTCTCTCTGGGTATTTTGATTAGAAAACATGCCACAGTGAGACCACAACGTGTTTTACTCCGAGCAAAAGTTGCTGGCTCTGCCATGACCAGAATTGCCATAACACCAAAAAAAACCTGATGCTTCGCACAGCGATTTGAGTTGAAAGTAGTGGTGAAACGAATATTCTAATATTCGAAAATTCGTTCGGGTTTGTCACATTCCAATATTATTCTTTTAAGTCAAATTTGAGTATTCGTGACGTCACTTCGAATGCAGTGCATGTACTAGTACATACATGCACGCCAAACACAGTACAGTGCAGTGCGTACAGCCTGCCTGTTTGTTTGTTTGTTTATTTTATTTCACTTCACCAAGTGAACAGGCATTTCTGCCTTCTCACCAGGTCCGGAGACCTAGTTCCGACAAAATGATGAAGAGTGAATGAAAATGTAGGCATAAAATGATTATAATCATGCAGAAGGTTATAATTATGAAAGCGGATAAAAATGATTGAATCACGAGACACGGAGCATGAATTTATGGAGTATGAACACAAAGCATGCAAAAAATTATGAAAAATGTGTAAGATGATTGATCGCTTTCCTTGCATCGTATCACTTTCATGGCATGCCAAGGAAGGCCGAGAAAGTGATCGCCACTCATTTCACAGTAATTTTAGCGCAAACCAGTCCCTCAAAAATCCATTCCGAAGTTTTGTTAAAGGAGGAAGTACTAATCTCACTATAATTTTTATCTCTTATTGGCCACAGGCCATCGTGAGAATAAAGGTCTGAAACCTGAACAAGAGGGAGAGATTTATAATCGACAGCGACCTGTAATCGGGGAAATACGCTACAAAGGTTATTCCGGCGAATACAAAACCTGAATGCTGCAGGCGTGAAGCAACCAACACAGGAGAGGGAGTTAGAACATACACGTTCACGCCAACAAACCTTGTGGCAGCAGACGTATACACTATTGAGCATTAGTGCAGCCACTAACAAAATTGGTTAGCACAATCACACATGCGCACACACACACACACACACACACACACACACACACGCAGGCACAAACACATGCACACACATACACACACACACAGGCAGGCAGGCACAAACACCTGCACACACATACACACACACACGCACACACACCATTGCGCGAAATCATGCGACACCTGTACGTTTTCGATCTGCGGGATGAAGATGACGACGCCCATGCATTTGGTATCAGGGAGTAGTAAGATACTGGTATATTACTACTCCATGCCTCAAATCGTACTGTCAAGGGCATACGGGGGAGTGTAGCTTGCCATTGCTTACACTTTCCAGGGCAGGGTTGCCCCCGCTACCAATGGACGAGATTTCAGGGTCACAGCTTGCGCAATGGCTTTGTACTTTCGGAATGGCCACTCGACGTACTCAGCATAAATTCTCTATTGCATGCATGCACAATATGTTCAAATTTCGTATTTTTGGTGACTTTACCACCGTCATGGAGGCTGGTCGGTGAGGTGCAGGTAACCATCGCTTGTGGAATCAAACACAGGGTTCCCCTGTGTGGCTGATTCTGAAAGAGCCAGGTCCATCCGAGGAACATTCGCTTTGTCTTTTGCCATCGAAGTAAGTCACTTTCCTTGTTCTCAGTGTTTTTTACGTTCAACGTTTCTGAGATTTTTGAATTATTCACTTTTCATTCTTTCATACTTTATTTCTTCATGTTCACTGCCTCACTTGCCTTCTGATCTGGGGAATGTGATGGAGGTGACTGTTGGTTACTGCCTGGTATAATGGTTGTCGTGCTGTTGCTGTATTTCCGTCCTGCTCGCGACGTTGTAGATCACAAACAATTTGAAATCACATGAATTGTACTTACCGTCGTGCGTGTGGTATTAGGAAACGCTGTGCAGATTGGATCATCGCAATGTATCTATATGTATGTCTGGTCATCCTGTGCCACGCAAGAACTCCAACCAGACGCATTCGTCCTCTGCCCTGTTGACCGATTGTCCACTCGTCTTTCCTTGAAGAACGATCGATCAAAAAAATCGAGCTCGAGGACTTTTTGCAAAAAACGGCTGGAAAAAGGAAAAAAAGGTGCTCAGAATGAGATTCGAGTACACACCCATGGTCCCAGCAGTTTATGTGGATGTCGCTCATAGATGCACGATTTCGCGCAATGCACAGGCAGGCACAAACACATGCACACACATACACACACACACACACACACACACACACACACACACACACACACACACACCCTGTTACTAAATCAGTCACCAAGGCACTGCGACACTCACCTCGCTCATATGCTGGTCTTTTTTCTGGCATAAGAAAGTAGAAAGAAAAAAGAAACGGAACAGTTTGATCAATGTTTCATATCCGCAATGTCGTTTCCTTCCATTTTCTTTCTTCAGAATTACTCTTCAGAATGGCTTAGGCTACCTGCAGCTTCATCTCTGAAATATGGAAATCGGGTGAACACACCCATTCCCATTGCGCTGCACATCCGAACCAGCTCCGATACTTCACAATGTTTCTGTACTTGCCCATCATCAGGTAATAGGAACAATGAATACAGTGGATGCCACACAGGAGCTGTATTTATATATCATATTATGTGGTTCTCGTAGCCATGGCTGACAGTTCAATTCTATTTTAAGCTCGGAGTTGCACTGATGAGGCCTCATTGGCCGAAACAGTCTGGCTGTCTGCATCATTGAGTATATATATATATATATATATACACTCAGTTGCCTGAAGAGTGCTTTTGCACGAAACTCAGAGTAGCAACAGTGAGAAACTTGGAGATCCTTTGTGTCTGAGTGTATAACCCCGCTCTGTCTTAGGACATTGAGCACTTTTTGCCGACGCAAGAAATACTTCTATTGTTCTATATATATATATATACATATCTGAAACTCGGATGTTGAGCCATATATAAATGTGGAAAGGAAAAGGACATATGGATACGAGTTAAGAGTAACTCTCCATCACTGTAACTGGATACTATATACAGTCAGAAAGTGCAATAACTAGGCACAAAACTGACAAGAGTACTGAGACATTCGACGTCCTGACACCTAGCTTCACCACATCTCCGTAGCGCTAACCGACAGCCTTCCAACTTGGAAGGTTCAAGGTTATGAAAATACCAAAGAGGGGAAGGCAAGCGCAACGAAAACGAGTAAAAGCTATAGTCCCAACGAAACAAAGAATGTCGATTGTTACTGGACGATGACAAGACCAGTACGATATTTGACAAAGCGGTCTAACTACAATTCGAAGCAGCAAAGCAGCTCACCTCCCAACTTGGGTGGGTCATAAAACATATCAAAAAAGTATTCTTTCTAGACCAATGAGTGGTATATTTGATAAAATTTAATAATGATAGAAATATTTACGATACTTCTCCAGACGTTTCGTTGTTCTGAACAACATCGCCAGTGATTCTTTATCCACTGACGCTGTTGTTCAGAACAACGAAACGTCTGGAGAAGTATCGTAAATATTTCTATCGTTATTAAATTTTATCAAATATACCACTCTTTGGTCTAGAAAGAATACTTTTTTGATGTTACAATGAGAGTGGATAATCAACGGCTTGTCCACCAACTCTTTCATATAATATATACAGCTCTTGTAGTAGTTGAGCACTCTCATGTGAGGTTGTGCCTTTGCTATTTGCATTACGCAGAGCTCACTGACTTGTCAGTTCGAGCACTCTGACAAGGTACGTTCGCCCGATTTAAATCTGGCTTTGGAAATTTAGTGGTGGTGTCTTCAACTTCATTCTCCCGAGTCAAGCTCCGTATGCAGACATCCAAGAAAAAGATTGCCTGATGAGTCCAGCGGGGACGAAACGTACGTCGCAATCGAGCTATGTCGTTGCTGTGTCATCTTCTATGTGCCATGCGCTACTTGATGTACCAGCCTGCTATGTCGGATACCGCCAACCATGCATCGACTAGGCGCCAGGCGCGAACTGATGGTGGTGGTGGTGGTGGTGGTGGTGGTGGTGGTGGTGGTGGTGGTGGTGGTGGTGGTGGTGGTGGTGGTGGTGGTGGTGGTGGTGGTGGTGGTGGTGGTGAGAGGGAGAGCTCTGTGCCAGAACTTTGCAGCTTTGTGTGTGTGGGCAGGCGTGTGTTTACCGCCATAGCGCCAGGTGTGTCTTTACCACCATATTCAACCGTAAGTGAAGCTGCATAAGTACAGCTGCAGTGTATTCTATACCTACTTCCCCTTTAACTGAAGGCAACATATCTTCTCACACCAAGTTTTCTACAGGTTCATGTGTACAGACTGGCTCACAGGTGGATGTGCACCATCTTTTCCATGCAATAATTGCTGTACAGCCCAAATGCAATAATTGTGAACATGGGCGATAGCAGCTGTAATAACTGTCATCAAAGCTGAACCACTCTGGGATGTCTCAGCTGGTGCTGACCAAATTCACACTTGCAGGCTAGCGGTTTAGCAATAGTATATCTCTGTACACCCCCCCCCCCCTCCCCTGTATTTTACCTCCCAATATCTTACACCTTATTGAGCTGTATTCTTACCAAAGCAGGCAATCATGTGTTTGCTTCCAACCAGGTCAATCAGGCCGATGCCACTTTCTGCTGTATAATCTGTTCTGCCAAAATACAATGCTTTCGAAGGATCTCTGGTCCAGTATGTTGTAATATTTGCATATTGTGTTGCCTTTGCCAAGGCTTCAAAGACACAAGGACGAACATTGGATTTCAAGGTGTTGAATAGCGTGTAGCCTGGCCCGCAGCCTCTCGCGGCAGCCTTGTGATCCCCGATCATACTCTGACCTGCATAGACCCGCACTTTAGACTGTTGACACTCAATTATTTGCTCTGCAGAGCAAATCAACAGAATACACAGTCCGAAGTAGTGAATACACAGTCGTGTGAAAAAAACATAAGCTTATTTCCAACTAAAATCTGTTCATTGGGTCATGGATACATTTGAGCCATACCTCGAAGAGCTCAGTCAAGTGCGACTGTGCAGGAATGTAGAAAACGAAACTCAAAGCCAATCAACGTGCTTCGCTTGACTCTACTTACCGTAAAATCCCGCCAGAGCGCCCCGTCTCTCCCATCCGCCCCTCCCTGACTTCTTGTCAGGGACGTGATTGATTGTATCCTCGTATGACTCTGTCGCAGTCTGTGATGCCGTACTGTACTGCAGGCGCGTGCTCAACCCCGTTGGAAATGTACGCAACAGTGCCCACCCTCTTGACCAGGGATCGCACAAACCCTGCGTTTTGTCGGGTCTGTACGACTCCTGGCTCTTGACCTTTGGTCGGTGTACGAGATGCACGAACAGTTTTCGTAGGGTGAGTACTTTTTTCATGTAGCACTGAATGCGGCAAGTAGGACTCGCCCATCCGCCCCTCCCCACCTGAAGCGTCGAGGAGGTAGGGGCGCTCTGGCGGGATTTTACGGTAATTTTGTAACTTGAAGAGAAAAGGACAGACTTTTGAAGTTACTAGTTATGACTAACAGTCCACAAGGATATTGAGAAATTCGACGACTCACTCTCAACATCCTTATCAGTTGTGTGCCTTGTTGTCGCACTATCTGACGGTATATTATCTCATTACCTTGGTGGACTGTTAGTCATTAGTAGTAACATAGGTCCTTTCCTCTTTTAATAATAATTATTGGCTCAACATCCGAGTTTTCATTATGCACTTGATTTCCCAACTTTTCTGGCGGTTTGTCTGGGTTTGCCATCTATTTGTACGTCAAGTGCATCTACGCCTTAGATCTTTGCAGTGTGGTGGCGTTGCTACGGATGCCGAAAACTCAGTCTAACTTCGTCTCAAGCGAACCGTAAACATTTTTATTCTTTCTTATGAAGTGGAAGAATGAAGTTGAATACAGTCAGACCTCGCTTAACCGCACACATCCGTTTTCCACAAAAATATCTGGATAGGCGAGGGAACCGGATAATCGAACACACATACTGTATGTATGCATGGCATAAGCTGTAAATCGGTAACCAACGATTTTCTTCCGGATGGCGAGGGATCCGGATAAAAGAGGACCGGATAAGCGAGGTCTGACTGTACACCCATGCAGCTGTACATATGGTTGGGCCAAATGGTGGTAAATACACACACCCGACAATATGGTGTGTATTTAGCACCATAATAAGCAACCATAAGTACAGCTGCATTGGTGTCTTCAACGTCATTCTCCCGAATACAGCTCTGTGTGAAGACAGCCAAGAAGAAGATTGCCTGGTGAGTCAAGCCGGGACAAAACGTGCGTCGCAATCGAGCTATGCAGTTGCTGCGTCATCTGCTATGTGCCATGCGGTACCTGATGTACCAGCCTGCTATGTCGGGTACCACCAGCCCTGCATCGACTAGGCGCCAGGCACGAACTGATGGTGGTGATGAGAAGGAGAGCATTGTGTCAGAACAACTTTGCAGCCTACAGAGCATGTGTGAGCAGGCATGCATTTTACCAGGTGTGTGTTTACCACAATACAGATCAACTCGGATGGAGAGCCAATGATTAAAATTTAAAAAGAGAAGACCAAAAGTTTACAAGTTATCTGTTTTGTCCAACACTAACGATTATAAGCAGGATAATGGTGAGTAAATATGTGCAACAATTAACACAAAGCTGGCTGATGTCATACTGACATTCAACGACCTGATGCTTAGCTGCATCACGTCTGTAATGCGCATTCCAGACGTGATGCAGCTCAGCATCAGGTCGCTGAATGTCAGTATCACATCAGTCAGTTCTGTGCTAAATGTTGCACATTTTGACTCATCATTATCCTGATTAAAAAAAACAGAAAAATTGTAAACTTTTAGTCCTCTCCTTTTTAATTTAGATAAACCTTTTTTTATTGTAAGATTCAACTCGGATGGTAAGCCAATTAAGTTATGGAGAAAAAGGAGAAGGACAAAATGTTACGAGTTATGACTAACTGTCCACCAACGTAACCAGATCTTATACAACTGACAAGGAGTACTGAGAGAAGTGTTGGAGCTAGGTGTCAGGACCACACCCAGTGGCTAGTGATCTGTTGAAGATCAAAGTCAATGTAGGCACCAGTTCATGTGCACAATCACGCAGCACAATGCCTGGGATTGAATCACTACCTGTCGCTTTATGGAGGTTCACACTTTCTAAGAGCTTGCAGACATCACTAATAGTGACAGACTGGAAATGATTTAAGGTGTCTGGCGTATGAGGTCCCTAGGGAACCATTAACTGTGATGGACTGCTTACATCATGAACAATGTCCCCAAAGAATTGGCTTGCTTTTTCAACTGACACCTTTGGTTTTTGTCTAGGTGCCCGCCTACCGGTGGCGGTGTTCATGACTTGCCACAGCTTCTGCTGGTCTGAAGTAGCACATTTCAGGACAAAGAATTCATTTTGAGGTGTCTGTCTAGTCGGCAAGCTTGTACACAAGCCATGCAGTGATGCTGCCTCAAGTCGTCATTTCCTGGGTCTCAGATCAAGCGCTGAATCAGACGATTTCGCTAACGGACAATGCCAACAAGTTCACCTGCCAACCATGGACATGCACGTCTTTTCTTTCTTGTTCTGGATACAACCAAGAGTACATAACCCCCCAGAGTGTGCAACTCCACTATGGGTGCTGTCCCGACAGAATTTCAAGTTGACGTCATTTTGATGATGCAATGCGCACTGTACACGGACTATCAGACGAATCCGGAACCTGTGGTTGACCGAAGCCGATCGATCCTGTACAAATTATTGCAAAGAAAAACGTGTGATGCGTTGACACCCGTGTACATGTTGTAAATCACTGCTGCAAGGAGCATTGCGTCATAAATAATGACGTCAACTTGAAATTCTGTCGGGACAACAGGGTATGTGGGAGTTGCACACTCTGGGGGGTTATGTACTCTTGATACAACTGATGCATGTTTTTCAATAACAGCAGTGATAGTGCTATGCCTGACAGAAGCAGATCGACATACCAAGCTGGTTGAAACGGACGCTCAACGATCGATGTTCGCCCGAAACTTCGCTTTGGAAACTCAAAGTTCCGATGCTGATGAGCCTCCATGGTGTCCACACAAGCAGCAATCAGAGAGGAAAAAGACACACAACTACGAGAATTCTTTGGCAAAAGTGGAACACAAAAAGCAGCGGATCAGCGAAGGTGCGCAAGCGAAAAGCGTCCGGGGATGTGCATCACACAGTGTACATGGTCGTAGGCCATACCGGTAGCCCTATATGCACGTACACTCGCATGTGTTACGCGTAGGGCTCCCTGGTGCAAGCCAGGAAGTCGTACGACCCCCTACGACTCCCTGGTGTAGGCCATGCAGCCTTGCAGGGCCTTCAAAAAAACGTGGTCGGGCGAAAAAGTGGTCCGGCCAAAGCCGGACCGGCCGGAACGGCTGCTACGCCCCTGCTCTGTGCTCTTTTTTGGGCCAACACACACACTCCATGTTGAGCCACCATACGCTCTCCATGTTGAGCCACTCACTCTCTTGTGCTCTATGTTGAGCCACACACTGTCTCGCGGCCACTCCCTCTCTTGTGCTCTATGTTGAGCCACATTGCCTCACTCGCAGCCACCACCCGCATAACTCCAAACTCACCGACCTATGTGTTGGTGTACTTCATAGCGGCCAGGCACCGCTGCCACATTGAAACAGTGAAATAGTGCTTCCTAAATGGAACATGACTGTTACTTACCGACCACGCGTACGCAAAGATATGGTAAGAGTTGTAAGCAAGTTGAGGTTTGTTGACTAGATAGACCTTCACCTGCATGAGACACGGTGCATGAGACATTCTCCCTTCGGACCCAGTATGGGAAACCTTTTCTGATGGTGTGGGATTGAAGGATCAGATTGAAGTCATCAGCACTTGCTGCATGTGCAAGCACTGAGCGACGTAAGGAAGCACAGAAAGAATTAGCCTCGTGCCAGGCGAGAGGGTGATTGGGACGAAATAGATATTCCAGTCTTGGATGGTCCTTGGAAGCTATCCATTCATCTGGCCGAACATTTACACACCAACACACATAAAACTGGGAATGAGTACAAAATAATTATACTTCCAGCACAAACTGTAGAGTATCCGAGGCCAATCAATGGCCTTATGGAGTGTGCAATACATGCACGTTTGCTGCAAAATGGACAAGTTTGGAGTCGATAGGTGTACACACGCGCGCGCACACACACACACACACACACACACCATTTGACGCCCATCACCGGAGGCGGTGATAGCGATGCTACAGCAGAAGCCTTAGCAGCTTGTGCTGGGATTGCATCATTCAACAGCTTGCAAGGCTGAAGAATTGACCGCCACTATTCCGCCCTTTTTTAGTGTTTATTTGAATTCGGATAGCTCAACAGGTACAGAAGTACCACTACAAAGAGTACCGAAAAGAAGGCCCCGAGAACAGGAAAACCCCCAAAAACAACAACAACAAAACAGCAACAACAGTTTTTCTGAGACAAAAATGCGATAATACTCATAAAAAGAAAAAGACAATTACTGGCATGGCAGTGACCGGAACCGCATCAACTAGAAGAATGACAAGATCGGCAACGACGGCGACGGCAGCGACTGAGGCACTGACAGAGGCAACGGCTAGGGTCCACTCGACTAGCTTTGTGATATCGGATGGGTCCACCGCACACGCTGATTGTTCTGATGTTAGTTCTGATAAGTATGAGTCGTCCATTGCTAGTCATTTGTTTGAGCATCCTGATTGTCGTGATGTGTATTCAGATGATTGTTTTTCGATTGTGTCGCGTGTACGCAGTGCTAGATTGCTGAATGTTTTGGAAGCCGTATACATCCAAACAAAGAAACGCAACCTTTGCAAGCAGAAGCAAATTAAATTCACACCTAGGCTGTTAGGTAGGTCGTCAAAACCTCGTTAGTTATGTCCAGTGGTTGTCTTTTGTTGTCGCACTACATGTCACGCTTATTGAGTTTTCTCGCACTTGCACCTTTGTGTCATTATTGCTATAGGTCACGCATTTTCGCTGTTTATTAAAGTCTTTAGCTATCTTCTTCTTTGTGCTGTTTTTACCACCTCCTTACTGTACTTAATCCACTGTTCCTGTTCCTTTTCCCTTGCCTGCATTTAACCTGATGAGGAGGCTTGAAAGTATACTTGTGAAAACAAAAACTTTCAAGATGTTCGTAATGAGCCGGAAGTGTGTCCTTTTTATGAGTATTAACAACAACAACAATTTACTGATTATGCACATTGCTTGAAAGCAAATCACAACAATGATTAAGAGTTAAGCTGTCTCTTAGCCAAATAGCCAATTTGACGCGGAAATCTTTATAATTTTATTATTATTATTATTTGAGGGATTCCCCAAAGGCCGAAGCCTAAATCAAGGGGTCTCCGAGAATAAATATACGTATACAATGCGTGTACTTGGTCCGGCTCATCGCAATTGTCGCTTATCCTCACGCACTTTTTGACAGGTAAAACCCAGTCCAATCACGATATCTAACTTACTTTTGCTTGGGAGGTCGTGATGGCAAGATCAAAGGAGGCACCAAAGAAAAAATGATCGCGACTAGCGCTTTGAATCGCGATGTATTTGACTTTTTTTGGGAAGTGGGAATCTGGCCATTCACTGTCGCCAAAAGCCAAGCGCAGCGACCCGAAGACCGGAACTGTAGCAGGGGCAACTGACATCCTGGCCTGGAGAGCGTGACAGGCACGCGTGTACGGCAGAAAAGTACGAGCTTCATGCTGAAGAGGAAAGGTGTTTTTGATGCGATGCGCCTGGCCGACGTGCTGGTTGTTCCTTCTCTTGAGTCTTGGTGGACCGAGCAGCCGCATTACAAGAGTTGTGGCAAGCGTATCCAGCGGAGCGTATGACAGCTGTCTGGAGAGGCCTGTATGCCTCATTCGAAGGCTTTGTTGAAACACACTGTGGTGACACACATAACAGGTCACACTGCCCACGGTTCCTTCAAGCACAGAAGTGACAGCCACAACTGTTCCTTTCCCATTGCTGCCATACGACAGGCTGAGAACGCAAGAGATACTCTACCACTGGTACCAGTCTACGCCAGCACTACGCCGGCAGCAGCTAGACAACAGCAAATGTCAGCTCATGTAACGGTGCGGCTCGAAAGGTGCAGAGTTGAATGAACTCTGGACCTGTATTACTAGTGTGAGTGCAAGAACGCGCTTCTTCGCTGATTTATTTCGTGCATTTTGCTTATCTTGCTTCCTTTCTTCGACTCGCTTCACCTGATTCCATTGATGATTTTTTACTTGTGGCAGAGAGTATTCATGTATCATGCTTCCTTACTATGCCTGTTGGAAATTTGACAGAGCGGTAAAAAAACTCCTGTTCTTAGTGGCGATAGATAAGCGACAATTGCGATGAGCCGGACCAAGTACAATAATAGGGTGCAATTCTTAAAAGGAAGAAAATATTAAGATAAAAAATATTAATGTGAAAAGGTTAATTATTAAAGAGGTCTGAGTAGAAGCAAGCGAAAAGGGTACTGGTAAAGAGGAGGGGGGGGGGGGGGATAATCAGGAAGTGAGAAAACCTCGAGGATGGAATCTATACCTGTGGAAATGTGACTTAACGTGCCGGCTAAATACACCACGGGTTTCAGATATCCTAATCTCGGTAGGCAGGGAGTTCCACGTGGTGATCATGGAATGTAGTAGAGTGGATCGGAAACAGGGACCAGTGTGAGTGGGCAGGAGGTAAAAGTGGGGACGTCGTGCACTCTTGGATAGAACTATGTTGAAATTATTGAGGGTTTCCGGGTATTGGCGGGTGAAATGGTAAAACAGTTTGAGGCAATGTATATGCCGCCGCCACACAAGACTTTCCCATTCAGCAGCCTCAAACAAGTTCTCCATGCCATGAGGAAAGGGCACTTTCCGACAGTGTAAATACTGCCTGGCCACGCGTGCTTGCAATCGTTCCAGAGTGTCAATATTTCCCGCGGTCAGTTTGTTATTCCACAGAGTTGAAGCCTACTCGATGGAGGGACGGACGTATCCTTTGTAGAGGCGGGCAATGAGAGCAGGGGTCAGAGCAAAGAGCAGGGATCTGCGGTAGTATTGCAGGACTTCAGGTCGTCTGGTAAAATTCCAAAGAAGAGCCGATTTACTTGAAATGGACAGAAAGCCAGACATAGATCTATAGCGATTGATACTCATGTGATGAGTTGTTGAGCCGCGAGTAGCTCGGGTAGACGTACAGATGGGAAAGATGGACTGCAAGCAAACAGCCGGCTTAGTACAGTAACAGTGGAAAATGAATACAAGGAACAAATATACTGATCGATATTGGAAAGAGGAAACATTGAGGTGGTGAAGAAGTTGCGTGATATTAGCTTGGGGTGATGCGCCACAAGCAACTCGTACAGCGCGCCGGTGGAGTGAGGCTAGCTTGTTTCTATTTTTAACGGATAAAAACGAAAGGTATACAGGCTGAACAACACCGACAACGAACGTACGGCGGGAAAACAGGTTCAACAGCTACGGCGGGAAAACAGGTTCAACAGCTACGGCGGGAAAACAGGTTCAACAGCTACGGCGGGAAAACAGGTTCAACAGCTACGGCGGGAAAACAGGTTCAACAGCTACGGCGGGAAAACAGGTTCAACAGCTACGGCGGGAAAACAGGTTCAACAGCTACGGCGGGAAAACAGGTTCAACAGCTACGGCGGGAAAACAGGTTCAACAGCTACGGCGGGAAAACAGGTTCAACAGCTACGGCGGGAAAACAGGTTCAACAGCTACGGCGGGAAAACAGGTTCAACAGCTACGGCGGGAAAACAGGTTCAACAGCTACGGCGGGAAAACAGGTTCAACAGCTACGGCGGGAAAACAGGTTCAACAGCTACGGCGGGAAAACAGGTTCAACAGCTACGGCGGGAAAACAGGTTCAACAGCGGGAAGATCGGCGCAGTACACCGATCTTCCGTGAGGCTTTCCAGACAACATTGTTAATGTGTCGGTCAAAGGACAGCTTATTGTCAACAACGAGGCATCTCGTGCTTTCCACTTCCTCTAGCATAACATTTGACAATATGATTTACAGTTGTTGCCTTTGTTGTTGTTGCTGACTCCCTGTGGCACGTTTGGGATGGATTTGCATGACGATGGTTTTGTCGGTATTAATGTGCATGCCAAGGGAGACAAGGTGGTTGTTTAGTATCTCCAGTGCCAATGACAACTTGGCTTCGGAACGCGCCTTCGACGGATCACTAGAGTAGACCGTCTTGTCATCTGCGAACATCAGTAATTTTGAACCCGCTGTCTCCGCAAGCCGGGGAAGGTCCCTAAGGTAGA
>NC_088655.1:4189263-4424263 GCF_964019385.1 Sycon ciliatum | reverse complement strand
TGCATGTGGGCGCAGTCAAACTTTCAGTGCTCGGCCAAATCTTGACCAAATTCAACAATCGAAGGGTCTAGATAGTAGAGAAAACTCTCAGCTATTGCCTTGAACAGGTCCGAAGTCTCTCCGATGAAGTTTGAGTGAGCGGCGAGCGATCGAACATTTCGATTTTTCGGCGCTGCGTGCTGCGAGTCAGCAGTGCGTGAAAAAAGGGATTTTCCCAGCTTCATGACAGGCGGCACGTGCCAGGACCGGCGCGAAGTCACGGCAAGATAAGCTTTTACTCCAAAACATTTGAACAGTTCCGAGCTAGATTCAGTGAAATGGCTACAGGAGACCGATTTCGTCTCAGATCTGGAGATGGACTCGCGTTTGGGGCGCGTTGTGGCGGACAATGAATAGTGCTCTTGGCGAGTTTGGGCTCATTGTATTTCTCTCATCAAGAGCTTTCCAACGAGCCCAGGATCTTCTAAATCGGTGAAGTAGAACCAAAGTTATGTTGGAAATGGAGTGCGCATTTTCTTGACTGCCACAAATTCTGCGGAAGCAAAACAGTTACGGACTCCAAAGGGTTTTAAAGAATGATCAAACATACCTAATGTCCACTATTCTATACGTAAAAAAAAGAAAGACATGAGAACGAGTTACCGTAATGCCGCGTATAAAAGCAGGTGCTTGCGGCCGAATACGCCAAGGTTCAAACCATGCTTCTATACAAGTTATGCTTCTATTCAAAACATGCTTCTATGTAAATATCATCAGTCTACACTGTGCAGTGCATACTGCAGAGAGAGGCTTCTATTCAAATCGTGCTTCTGTGTCACGGGGCGCTTCCAAAAAACCGGCTTCTATTCCAGTCATACTTCTACACAGGTCATGCTTTTATACGTGACACTACAGTGTGCAGCAACTATCTACGACTGTAACAAGATGATAAGCAGTCAGAAAGTGTGAAAATAGGGCACAAAACTGACAGACCACTGAGACGTGATTTCATAGTTCCTCTTGCCGTAAAATTCAGAAACTACACGCACAAATTCAGTCACTTTTGTATGAACTGTTGCTCGGAAAAATGTTGGTGGTGCAAGGAGAAGCTTGTCGTTTGGAGTGACAAGTGATCACCCCTGCTTTTCCTTGTCAGAGTCAACATTGCACTTCATTCTGCAGGGTAGGGAGCAGCGTTGGGAGTGGTGTTGGGAGTGTTGTTGGGAGAGGTGTTGGAGTAGAAATTTCTGACTAGACAACGCGGAGGGCGAGCTTTCCTGCGCAGGTATGAGTTTGGACGTATTTCAGCATGGTCGAGTGGAAACATTCAAAATTGTTTAGTTCAAGAAAATGGGGGACATGATGCGGGATATGTCCTCAGTACTAGAAGAGGTGTTCTATTATCTGCCGATGTATAGTGCTTGCTAATGGAGAACGTAGCTCGCTGTTTCACCGGGGCTTGTAATTTGGCTATTTTCAAGACGACCATGTGTGGTGTCAAGGGATGATGCCCTTGTCATCTGAGATGCTAATGTGGCTAAGCGGTGCAGCCCCAAGAACTATTCTAAGGAGAAGCAATGTTGGCTGGATGAGTTTTGTACGTACTTCCTCCGTTAACAAAAACTTCGTGCTGGATTTTGATGGATATGAAAACGCTTAGAACAGGTCCAGAACAGTTTGTATTGATTGCAAATCACTGGACGAAGGTTGTGCAGCCTATGTACAGCGTCTTTACAAGAGAAACTGTTGGTGGAATGAGCAGAGAGTCCAGTTGGCGTGGCTTTCGCTCGACTCATTTTTGACCATGCATCGCTGTCGTCATCTGCTGTGTGCGAGTCGTCATCGCTCTCTCGAGTCATTGTTCAGCTCCTTTCAGCCTTGCCTTGGCTTCTTTGATCACACACCGCTGAACTTGATGTCGCCGTCGTTCAAGTGGGTAGTTGGCTTTCAAGCGTGATCCGCTGTGGTGGAAATTACTCGTTTCCACCAGGGAGCAGTAACAATATTTTACGACTCCCTGGTTTCATCTCCACGCTCCAGAACTCCACGAAACGAGGAGTAAAGGTACAGCCAAGCTTATTCCATTTTCTCTGATGGATACACCTGCCAGCAGTGAACGGCAGCTGCTAGCAAGTCCGGTCGCCTTTCCTTAGCCACGAGACTCGCGTCGGACTGCAGACTTCTGAACGAATGCATGGCCATCAGCATTCGAATCTGGGCTTTGCGCAGGCTGAACAAGAACTAACGTACAGTACTGTACTGGAATTCATAACCATTTCATCGAGCTGTGCGATCGGAGCAGTTCCTAGTTCACTCACTCATTATGTGGGCTCGCTGCTCCATTCCATCGCTCTCTATCTCTCTCAAACTCAGTGCTAGAGTAGTAGAGAGGCCAAGCAGCGCATTATCCCCTCGGGGAAGTGGTATTTCAGCTCTGCTTGCCATGACAGTCATCACCTATGTTGCCAGAGTGCAACCATAGATTCCGCTCGGCTTGTTGTGAAAGGTCGCTTTCCTTGCATCGTACCTCTTTCATGGCATGCCAAGGAAGACCGAGAAAGTGATCGCGCCTCATCTCACGGTATTTTGTGCACAAACTAGTCCCTCAAAATCCATCACGAAGTTTTTGTTAACGAAGGAAGTAGCTTGTTCCGGTACGCTGTGGTGTGGTTCGTTTGCAGTCCCATGAATCATTTTATTTTTCGACCATTTTTGAGGTATGCCAATTTCAAGGTTCCTTCAGAAACTTGTTTGTGGGCTTTGCATAGTCAATCTACACCCCAAAGGACACTTAGGGCCGGGTTTCACTGCGGCTCCGCTGCTCCGCTGCTCGTCTTTCGCGGCTTGAAACGTCATCATTACCATAGTGACCGCGGCTCACCGCGAGCTTTTGCCACGATTCTTGACCAAAAACTGCGAGCCGCGGTCGCGGCTCGACCTGTTCCCCGTACTTTGCATTGTTTCGTACGCCAGAATTTTAAAATTCAACTTTTAATTCTTTGCGCAGGCCAGAACACGAGGATTTGTTTGATTTCGCGCGTGCACGCGCGCGCAGGCAGGTGAACATCATCAAAAAGTGTGGACCACGACCGCGGTACCGCGAATGGCGAGTGACAGTGGAACCGCGCTGCTCCGCTGCATGCAGCCAAGTGCCGCGGAGCAGCGGAGCTGCGGAGCCGCAGTGGAACCCGGCCCTTACCTGCAAAATTTCAGCGAAGTTGGAGAGATAGACTTGGACAAATTTTCTGGTTTTCTCAGACATGCTCTCATTTTGAACACTACACTTCCCATGATAACTAACAGTATGGCTAACACGACTGAGTTGAACTTTAGCGAGATAAGACTTCATGATGATACTTCCTGTGTTGAGGGAGAGTCCAGGAGTGTGACAGATGAACTGCTGCATCATTTCCTGGGGCTATCATGATCATGCCACAACTTTCAGAGCTATGTTTCAGTCATCATGAAAAACTGGTACTGTGAACTTGATTCCGCTTCATTTGAGCAGAGATAATTGAAATGAAGTCCCGAGAAACAAGAAATTGGGACCCAAAGTTCCCCTGTCATGGACCGTGACACATGACCTGCACTGTTCGATGTTAAACATTGCAACAATCACTGCATGTGGTGATGAATTGTACAATATTTACAGCTCACCCCAGCCCAGCTCACCCCAGCCCAGCTCACCCCAGCCGTCCTGACCGGCCCTTGCATCCCTTTGTGTCAGTGTTACTTCGAATGTCAACTAGGCTTTAGATCCATGCTTCAGTTTTGTTTCAATGGACCAAGTTTGATTGGTCATGCTCTTTTCATCTGTAATATTTTTCTGCATAAAACAGACACCTTCAAGACTAAACTTTGGGTCGTTGCCTGAGTAAAAGCAGTGTAACGACCAGCCAATTTTACGTATCACCCTGTACTCTGGAACACGACGTTGGCCAAACGTAAATAATGAATTCGGATGTGAAATAAATACTGTGGTAGGAAGAAGTGTGCCCTTCAAAGTCTATTTTGGCTATTGTTCCAAAGCAGAATCCTCTCCATTTGAAAAGAAGTGAAGCATATAAGAGAACAGCATCTACTTACTAATGCAGACCACCATCCTTGTTGAATTTTCATTCACTGTTTTAACATGGAGCATGCCGTGCTGGCCAACTTCAACAACTTGATTTTCAAAAATTGCCCAGAATTCTGAAAAACGATAGTGGACTGTCACCGGTTGCAAGAATTCGTACATGCACTTTGACTCATGGAACCAATGATTGTAGAAACTTCGTTTGCCGCAAAGTTCTGCAGCACGTTCTTTGTTTTGAGTGTACTTCGTGTTCTCAACCATAACCTCTGCCTGTATGTTTCCACATCTTGCATATAGCTTCACTGCAAGCAAAATAGAATAAAAAGAAAAAATTAATAATAATCAGTGACTAATTGACATACATACTTCTTTAGCACAAACTGTAAACCAAACACACCCAACTTCCTAATAGAGCCACGGCGAATAATGGGAAATATATGTGTCGTCTCGGGTTTGGTTGGTTGAGAACGAGCTGCCTCTTCTATCCTCGCCATGCCACACATCAAAACGAACTAGTCAAGTGTTTTTTCTCTAGAGCTAGAGAGAGAGAGAGCTTTTCATAGTTTACTTCAAGCGGCGATGGAAGAACTCAGAATGGAGAACTAACACTGACAACGAATGACTGACGACTGTCAACGAACGTCTGACAACTGATATGGCAAAAGGAAAACATAATAATTATTATTATCAGAAATTGGTGCCCTCGTCACCACAAAAAGTGGTGTACTCAGCACAAAAAGGTGCACGTGTCAGCAACAAAGCAGCGCAGCAGCATGTACGGGTCAGCAACACAGAGACACAAATACAGCAGCAGATACGACAAAGAGACAACACGTGCAGCCACATGTACACACAGAGACACAAATACAGAAGCAGCTACGACGAAGAGATAACACGTGCAGGCACATGTACAACATATGGGTTGTGATACAGAGATAAATAATGCTGAATGCACAGTCTAGACTCATACAAGTAGACGTTCAACCCAAAGCCACAAATGGACTAAGGCAGTTAACCCTTTCAGCCCTGACCGGAAAATCACCTCCCACTGGGCCAAAAATGGCAATTTTTGAAAATGCATATTCTGGTCCAAAATTGATTGGAGATGTTGGGCATAGACATATGCACTGTGAATCCAAAAAAAATTTGCAGGATTTCATTGTACGAGACTCATAACACCATATTTAGATATGCGACTTTTGGCGATTTTTCCTCAAAATTCATTCAATTTAGGCAATTGACGACAAAGATCAGACAAGCAATGGCAAGCAGTGCTATAACTGGTCAGTGTTGACTTCAGAATGGAGAAATGTCATATAACAAGCTTGATATGATCCTGGTGTTCTACGGCAACCTAGACTAGAGTACAGCAACTCGTTTTATACGGCGCTTGAATCATATGCGACTGCGCGATCCAGAATGGGTCTTTCTTTTTTCTTGGGCGCCTCGTAAAGCTTGAATCCTCCAGCAGCCCTACCTACTTCAAGACAAAACCATGTGATAGACAGTGAGGATGCCGAGTAACTGGAGTAGCAACCACAGCAACTGCATCGGCTATAATAGCAGCCGGTGCAGTGGCAGCGGTTGGCTCACTGTGCTCGGCGCATCCCAGGGTGAATCATCACTGGCCGCACGCGTACGTACGTACGCGGCACAGGTAAAGTCATATTGATAGAGAATGCAATACAGCTCGTTCTCTGATTTGGACACTCACTGGCAAGACAATCCAGCTACCAAAATAGTCTGAAGCATTCCCTAAACAGCCGAGTTCATACTGCGTACCGGTATACGTACGCATGAAAATTCAGGAAACAATCGGCTGTGCAATTTCTGATAGTGGTTCAAAATTGCACAATTGTTGACTATTCGGGATTATTCTGGATTCATATTAGATAGCAATCACCATCCTGTAGGTGCCTGGCTCTGTACTCAGCATACAATACTTACATGTATGCACATCTCTATTGTGATCTGCATGCACGTCTGACCAGTACACTTGATTTCAAATTCAAATATTTTCAAAAATCTGACCTTCAAATTTGATCGCAGTTTACTTGAGGAACTTCAGCAAACGGGCACACGACAGATAGCTCCTGCTCAGAACACCATGCCTAGGTGTCAGAGACTTCAGCATCGCTTTCCAAATCTCTTTGGTCTCCAGCATCCCCTGCGTCCGAGCCAGCTGCGATCTTTTGAATAGCAGCAAATTCGTAATCCTCAGAAAACGACTCCGACACAATTTCGCTGTCTCCAGAATCATCCTCAGAGTCATTACCCGCCTCACACTGCTTCACAGGACTCCTTCCATCGACACAGAGTAGTTGAGCTACTTACCTTGCCGAGAAACAGCAGGGCAAGATGACGAAAACGAACTTTGAGCAAAACAATTTATTTGAACGATATGCCAAAATACGCACTTCAAACTCGATGCTCGCGGCTGTTCTGCTGTGCAGACTGGCCACATAGGCTGCGTACACGTCGATCAGAATTCAGCCCACTGAGGAACAGTTCCAGGCCCCACTGATGTTGAGGCATCAGTACAAACGCGACGTACACCGAGGACGTATATATACGTCGTCAGTGGGGCAGGTGCACACGTCATGACGTATATATACGTCGACAGTGGTGAAAGGGTTAATTAAAATAGCTCAGTGGTTAGAGCATGGCTGGCTTCAAGCCAAGGTCCCTGGTTCGAGTCCTGGTGGTGACAGTCAATTTTTTTCTTCAAATGCAATACACATGACTGCACATTGTCATAGCAAACTAGGAAAACTCAAGTCGGTTTCCAATCAGACCAAGTCCCCGTTGCCCCCGCCGCCCACCGGCACTTCATTGTAATTGAATTTGTTATCAAGTTAAGTGAGCAAATAAAGATAGATGTCATACAAAGAGCTTCGAGTACCATCATGCTCACTGGCACTCACTGTGAGATCGTGCAGAGCGATAATTAATTTCAGGAGGCGTGGGTGGGAGGGAGAAATTGCAGAACAGGTGAATGAACACCGCAGCAGAGCAAGCAAGAGAAAGGGGCGATGGATGGATTTGTTCCTGCTTTTGATGGCTGTGGCCAACCAGGTGCATGCATGCCTTTTAGAGATCCTACTCTGGTTCTGCCCGTACTAGTAGTAGTAGAATCCTAAAGGACGTTTTGGCTCTTCGTTGAGCTCATTTAGTTATTACACATAGACACTCAGTGTCTTTCCACTCGGAAACAATTCTCCTCATACTTCAGTAAGAATCATTATCATTGTATCAGAGATACTTGAACTCGTGACTGTCCTCCAAGTAGTAATGATGAGGAAGCGTCTACATCACCACGGCTGGGGTAGATATTCCCACCAGCCGCACACGACGCAGAAAATGCTAGTGTCAGGATAAGGACATCGTGGAGGCGAATAGAGACATACCGTAGAAGTCTCCGGTAAACGAAAGCAATACGACAGGAAAAGAAGAAGACTGTATAACCATAAACGGGACAAGTCATGGCAGTAAGTATAGAACTAGAAAACGAATGGGAACAGGGTTGACTTGACATAGAACGTACATGTAACAATAAATCGTAGTGTTGTCTGACGGTAACACACAGTAGCAATAAATACTAGAAATGCATCGAAAGTGCAGCTGTCAAATCAGAGACAATGTACAGAGTGAAGACGCATGCAATATCTAACAATGCCCACCATCCGGGGTTTCCCGGGACAGTCCAGGGAATAGGGTGTTTGTCCCTGGGTCCAGGGATATCCTGTAAAAGTCCCGGGTTTTTGATGGAACTTTTCGATGTTTTTCTTATTTTTATGACTAGATCCATTTGTTGTGTTGTGCTTTTGTTTATAGTCGTTCAACCATTTTCTGTTCCCGGGAAAAATCGCGATTCCGTGGCCGGGTTTTTTCCCGTTTTTTTGCGATTCTTTAACCCTTTCAGTGCTAATGACGAGATATCTCGCTCTGTAAAGTGTACCTGAACGGCGGATGACGAGATATCTCGCTCCGCTGCCCACGCAATAGTACAAAGTGCATATATCACTGTACGAACTGTCGTAACTGTTGTCAACGACGGCCGATTTTCACACACGATAAACCGTTGTAAAGGTATTGAGCTCAGCTTTCCAGTGATATAATGTTCTTCGCGATAGGACTAGATTTAATGAGCGGTGACGACTAGAATTGCAAAAAGTCAAAAATACGCTTTTTGGCCATCTGTTCAAACTTTTTGGTCGTGACTCGCTTTTTTAAGGCATTTCCCTTTGCTACAGCGCATGCGTGTTGGACATCAAACAAATTGCTTGGATCTTAGCTTTGGACCGCAGTTTGAATCGTGAAGTTTCGTCTAGTTTGAGCGAGATGGCGAACAAAAATGTATTATGAAGTTGTTTAGTGATTCTGAGACATGCAAGGGCATCTTCTAGAGCACATGGAAGTGACGCTGGCATGCCTAAGGAGCTGGGAACTACCAGGGAGTCCTTGCTTGGCTCAGGCATTTCCAATGAGCTATAGATCATGGAAATCTATCAATGAAATCAAAAATTACGAAAGATTTTGCTCGGCAACGTTCATGCAGGGTCCAAAATGAAAGTACGCGCGCTGAAAGCTTAGGCGGCAGGGGGAAACTAGGCCAGCAGTGAAAGGGTTAAAAGACCGTGTTTTCCGCGATTTTCCCGCGATTTTTGAACTTTTTTGTTGCACTACACATACACACAGTGCACTGTTCGGTCAGCAACGTCTCATCGTGGCGGCTTTGTACTCAAATATGACGAGTGCTTACACCAGAGATTTGTAACTGACTGATTTCACTACATACTCACTGAATATTGCCTCATATCAACCGCAAACTTACCACATCAATAATATTCACCGCATATTTACCGCAAATTCACCGCAAATTATGCCATATTTAGGGGTCGTCCACAATTATCGAACTTTTTTCACGAAACGAAATAATTTCGTTATGGGGTGGGAGGGGGTTGACCAATTTTGTTTCAGAAAACATTGATACATGTGCATGCCCATAGGAGCAGTTACATACTTGCAACTTTTGTTGTATTATGCATGCATATGTCAAACTTTTTTTACGTTCTGAGGGGGAGGGAGGGAGGGGTTGGGTCTAAACTAAAATAATTTGTTTGGTGAAAAACGTTCGATATTTGCGGACGGCCCCTTACCCGCAAATTCTGGGATTTTTTCTGCGATTTCCCCCCGAACAACCATTGTAAGCACATACACAGCAGGTAGTAACACGTAGTGGATGCAGTGCAAGCGTTCGTGTCCACAAGTGCAACTCGTTCCAGAGTACAATTCTTCTTGCAGCTTGGCACTGGACTCCAGAGTTCATCCTCATGTTTCTCCTACATGTACCGGTATTTGTACTCGAAAGAGGAAGTCGTCAACTGTGACCCAGGCTGTATCGGTAGTCAACAGAAATTCATTTACTTGCTCAATGCAATGACATCCTTTTTTCTTGAGCAGCAGTCATAAAAATTCATCTCCTCATGATGGACGCGCTAAAAGGATTGGTGTCCGGAGAGATGGTCAAAATCAAGTCACCAGGTTGGCATGTATGCATGTGACCCATACGGTATTCATGTGAGTACGTCGCTTGGTTATGCTGCCAGCTACCGTATTTCCCCGATTATAAGTCGCACTTTTTTACACTAAAATTCAGGGTAAAAAGGGGATGCGACTTACAATCCAGCATGACTTACTACGAGGTGAATTGCTATTTCTGGACATTGTACATTTCTGGCCATTTCGAGTAAAATAATCTTTCGCCGCGTGTAGAGTCAAGTCAGTCAGGTTGATGAACTTTTTTCTTGTTGTAGTTGACAGCTGGGCTGTTGTAGTTTCTCCTCGTGTTGGTGCCTTGTTGATAGCCTTTTCTTGGGAGGCATTTCAACGAGTTTTGTGGTACTATGTCGCAAGAGAATTTTGAATTTTGAGTAAAATAAGAAGTAATGGACGAATCGTTGGCTTCCCCATGTGCACTCCACTTCAGATGCTGTATAGTCTTGGACCTGCTGGCTGGAAGTGTGGAGAGGCCAACTGCAGTCCACCAATAGAAAAAATAACAAAAATGGTGCAGTATAGGATGCCTATTGACGCTATTTTACTCTCATGTCCAGAATTCCATACACTGAATTTTAGGCCCAAAAATTGGCCTGTCGAAAACATCCTGCTATACAGTCTCTGGGATCACAGCATGAGCAATTGTCACATATTTGGAAAGATGAAGGATTAGGCCATACAATAGATACAAAAAGATATGAAAAATGTAAAACACACAGCCAGTGGGCCTCTATTTTATTTTCATGTCCAGAAATTGCTATTCACCTCGTACTGAAGCGAATATATTGTAACAATATTGCTCAAACCTGAAAACGGGGGTGCAACTTATAATCGAGTGTGACTTATAATCGGGGAAATACGGTATGCGCCTGGCGGTCGAGTGAAACCTTATCCTTGAAGTGGCTTTAATGAAGCCACACAGGCTTCCGTCTACCCAGTAAGAATTCTGAATGTTACTCTCCTTTACAAGCACCACACAGGACTTCTCTGTATGCATCAGGCGGGGTTCACAAACTGCCGGCACACGCCGGAAGAGGTTGCAAGAGGCCCACCGTTCACAACCCTAACAAGCACCGCACAGGACCTCTCTGTATGCATCACGCGGGGTTTGTTCATATTGTGAACTGCCATGACAAAATTGTTGACTGGTGCTGAGGCGAGTAAAACATTAGGGCATCGCTGCAGCCGGTCTAATCGCATTTGTTGCCACAACCGATTTTAGAATTCACTTGAAGAGCATGTGCAAAAACTGGTTCATTGAAATTTCTTGAGTCCTTGAGTATTGTATTGATGATGATGGTGATGAGTTTGAAGTTTGTTTTTATTTTTTCAAAAATTAGCTTCTTGTCTCTTGTTCAAGTACTAATAACAATCTAATTCACCTATTCATGTGGCAATAAGACCATCACAAACACAAAATACCCACGTCACTTTCTCCCACAGTTGAAATGTTGAAACTCACAAGTACAAACCACAGCATATCCACGTTTGGTTGTCCAGGTCACAGGCCATAACCAATGACTATTCTCTATCACGTAGCCTCTCTCATGATTGTTCACTGCCCACATGTATTGAGAAGAAATTCTCCAACGTAGTTGTAGAAGAAATTTCTTAAAACACTGGGTGTTTTGAGATATATCGAACATCTTTCCACCTTGATACTCGCATTTGATTTTTGCTGCTTTCCAAGTTAACTCATAGTGAGGAAAAGCAAATACATTGTATTTGGTACCAGTGCCATCCCAGCATTGAGTTTGCAGCTGAGCTGTACGGCAAAAAGTAAAGCAAGACAATACACCTACTCAGCACTTTAGCCCTGCAGAGTGCCACTGGTCAAATTACTTTACGAAATTTGCATTAGCCCAGGCTTACGGGTACACACCCAGGCCTGCGGGCGCACCTCCGCATACTCACATGTGCAGGCGCATGCGCATGCACACACACACACACACACACACACACACACACACACACACACACACACACACACACACACACACACACACACACATTCATGTGCACAAACATAATTGCAGACACTCCCAAGTCCCGTCTGTTCGTACAATGACATACCCACGTGCACACTCACAAGCAATTTATTTATTTTATTTATTTATTATAGCATCTCATAGCACAGTGAGAACACCGGTCAATACAAAGAGAGAGGGTGTTAGCCAACTACGGCAAGGAAGGGAGAAGGGGAGGAGAAGAAAAAGGAACCGGCATGGATAAGCAGTAATTGCAACAAAATGTGCGACAAGGCTCTTAAAAAGGCGGAGGGAGGAAAGGTCCTTAGCTTCTTGGGGAAGTGCCAGCCACGCAGAGTACGCAGTGAAAAAGGGAGAGTGAAGTAGAAAGGAGGACTTAGGTTTCGGAAGGGAAAGGGAGTTTCTCGTGCTACGGGAAGAGAACCAGTTGAAACAGTGGAGGTGAGGTGGACACAGATTGAGATTGAGAGAATGGATAAGGGTGACAAGATGTGAATTACGTCTCTTAGACAAAGGGGTAGTGTCAGCAAGGGCATAAAGGGTGGAAGATGGAAGCATGCGGGGTTTTCGGAGGAGGATTTTGAGAACTTTTTTGTGGTGAATTTCGAGCTTGGCAGCACGGGTTGTGGAAATTCCAGCCCAAGCAGTATCTGCATAATCAAAAATGGGGCGTAGGTAAGCTGAGTAAAAGAGGAGTTTACAAGAGATTGGGAGATGGTAACAGTGAGAAGAGAGGATTCCTAAAGATGAACTTGATCGTTTACATATGTAATCAATGTGGGGTTCCCATGAAAGACTAGAGTCAATGAAAATGCCAAGATGCTTATGGCTGGAGACTATGTCTATAGGCTGGGGGAAAGTGGGATGGAGGAGGGGCGGAACATCGGGCTGAGAAGGAAAGACCATGATTTTAGTTTTAGACAGATAACCGCCAAGACGACATCCAGGAAATTACTCTTTGAATCCCGTAAGCTAGGTTACTCATCAGGCCAGTGATGTAAGGAGATGCCCGTATGAGCGTTGTGTCGTCTGCAAACAGTGATGTGCCCGGGGCAGCTGCGGGCAGATCATTGACGTATAAAATAAAAAGAAGGGGGCCGAGGATGAACCCTGGGGAACTCCGGATAGTACTGTTGTGTCGGCCGAGGACGTCCCATGTACCGTGACGTACTGTGTTCGCCCAGTTAGGTAAGATGTCAGCCATAGCAGGGGATTGCCGTCTACAGTAAATGATCCACGAAGCTTGGCCAAAAGCCCCCGGTGCCAGACGGTATCGAAGGCCTTGGCAAGATCGAAAAAACAGATCCCGACTAGATCTCCAGCATCCCGATGTCGACACACTAATTGCACCAGGCGCGTCAGCTGGAGGGTGGTAGAATCGCCTCTGCGAAATCCGGACTGAGCTGAACTCAAACGTGACGAGACATGACAGTACAATTGGTCTTAGGAAACGCGTTCACAGAGTTTGGAAACACAGGACAGTAGAGATATCGGGCGGTAGTTTGATGCTTCGTGGCGGGACCCTTTCTTGTAGATCGGTATAACATTAGCTGTTTTCCATGCAGGGGGAAAACGACCAGTGCAGAATGATAGGTTGAAAATCAGACATAAGGGGTATGCTATTGAGGGCGCAAGGGACTTTAATACCAGATTAGTGATGCCGTCTGGGCCCGGCGCCTTGTCAGACGGGAGCTTTCAAATGTAACGTTGGATGGCAGCAGTCGTAGTAAAGACAGACGTGAGGCGGTCAACCTCACCCGACTCCTCGGCAATGGGGGGAATGGGTAGACACCGCATGGCCAGCAATTGAGGGCATCTGAGAGTTGTAATTTTTGCACTTCTCTGAGGTGTGATTTTTGCGTGCTGGACCAAGCATAATTGAAGCCTTCTGCCAAAAAAACTGAAGAAAATGGTTGTTGTTTGATCCTTTTGGTGTAATCTCTGTAGCTAGTCGAAGCTAGTTGCTGTTTGGAGCAGAAATTTCCCATTTCACAAGCAATGGAAAACGGTGTAGTGAAGTGGGAATTGTATAAGGAGTTGGAGGTGAGATATAACTATGTCTAGCCCTCGCGATTTACGCGATTTCATGCTCGCACACAGCATTTTTTTAAAGTTCAATATTCTAATGAAGCTGTACTTGATGCAGCTCATCCAAGGCCCTTCAGGCCTTTTTTCATGGAGAACACCGAAACAGGGTGGGTGGGAGGGACATAGTTATATCTCACCTCCAACTCCTTATACAATTCCCACTTCACTACACAATTTTCCATTGCTTGTGAAATGGGAAATTGCATGTCGGAGTTTCCGGTGAGATATAACTATGTCTTGTTTAAAGTCGGTTCCGCACCCTGAGCGGAAACAAGAAACTATCACACTGTCTACACAAGGACTTAGTGAAAGTTCTAGTAAAAGGTGCGTGGCAAGATAAACTAGGCTAGCATAATCAGCCCACACTATGCCAGGCACAGGCCACTGAATGACCATCACTGAGTACAGATGGAATGATCATAAAACGTACGCACGGGACGGCAAGTGGAGTAGATCATACCAAAATGGAATACAATTTAGCATTGTCAACTATGCAGAATTAATGGACAATGCAAACTCCAGAGTGGGAACACCTGGGAAAAACTGGTGCACCAGGCATATACAGGACCTTTGAAAAGAAAAAGGTCTGAGAAAAACCCAAATGTGTAGGAGAAAAGAAAACGGCGGACTGAAGCCGTGGACCCTATCGGCCGCAATCATGAGCGGCGGAATAACAGACTGTCACAGTGTCAGCCTAGGACAGTCGCACCGAAGGTAGTGCCCTCAGAAGGAGGAGGGTGAAACATCACGATAATAAAACCTCGGGAATGTAGAGGATTGCGCCTAGGCGGTGGCCCTGAGGATGTCGGGTGCAGAGGCTCCCTTCCGACAGGCAGCGGAGGTGGCCGCACTACGTGCGGAATGCGCCTTGAAAAACGATGGTGTCCACTCCAGCATCCGACATGGAAGTGAGGAGCTACTTCAGCGGCAACGGTGCTCGGTGAGACCGGCTTGTGGGGACGTTGGAGCGACAGCAGCAGAGGGTTGGCAGACGCGGCGGCAGCCGGCCGGAAACTCTCTCTCTGTGCGAGCAGAATACTGCCTTAGAGCATCCACACACAACGGAGGGTGCTGAGGGCAAGCAAGGAAGACAAACTGCTTGGCTGGATCACCGACGCGCTGATTCTGGATAAAAGTGGGAATCCCAAATGAAGTAGCATTGACAATAATGTCCATAAAACGAACATCGAGCTTCTGCAGCTCAGAGCAACGCTGGGCACCCGTCAGAGCCAGCAGCATAGTCAACCTGAGAGTCCGTTCTTTGAGAGACTCAGGTGTGAAGGACATGTTCCGGAACCGATCCAGGACTGCCTGTACATTCCACATGCTGCCATAGCACGGCTGAGAAGGACGGGACTGGTATGCACCGGGGAGCATATGAGACACCAGAGGATGCGGGCCAACCACAACGCCATCGATGGGAGGAAGCGTCATTGACATGGCTGACCGGTAACACCCTAACGTACGATACAGTCGACCCAGACGGAATTGGGAGGTCAGAAAATCGAGGACCTCTGAGAGAACACCCAGGGAATCAATTTGCCGTGTGGCACACCAATCACACCATGTGTTCCATGCCGACTGATACACACGTTCGGTGAGGGAACGCCATGACGCCAAGAGTAGGTTGGCAGTGTCGCCCGAAACTCCGCTGCGGCTGTTGCTAGCCCGGAGAGTATCCATGCGACCAGGGTGAGGTGAGCTGACTGTACCAACGGGTGGACTTGGTGATCTGGACCAGCGAACAAGACTGGAGAGGCTGACAGCACGCGCGGAATGTCCACCACTAGTGCCAAGAGAGCTGGAAACCAAGCCTGGCCGGGCCAAAGCGGAGTGACCATGACTATGGATGGGATCTCCTATGGAACAACCCTGGCCGGGCATTTGCCAATCAGATAGATTGGAGGGAAGGCATAGACTTGCAGGCAGGACCAGTCGAGACTGAAGGCACGCGGACTGCGTGCATATGGGCGCCAACTGACATACGTCTGCAGTCGAAATTTAGTGCGAGATGCAAATGCAGTGCAATGCAGGCACTCGGTCACATGATCTGATGATCCTGGAAAACTGACCTGTCGAGCATCCAGTCGCTGGCATTAGTGTGATGGCGAGAGGGATAATCGGCAACTGTATTCACTGCACCAGGTAGATATTGAGGAATCAAAGTGATATCTCTGAGCAGACACCACTCCCACAGCGTGGCAGCTATCCTGTCTAATGTCGGTGATGAACTGCTGCCAGTGCGGGGCAAACAGGGAACAGCCACACTTTAGTCGAGCTGCAGGAGAATACTGCCCCGGTATAGAGAAGGCGCTAGCGACTGGACAGCATACTGGGCTGTGAGCAGTTCCGGGACATTCATGTGAAGCTGCTTCTTGGCAGATGTCCATCAGCCGCCTGTGGTGACATTGGCACAATATGCACCGGGGCCCCACCCCGAACGGCCTGCACGGGATGCATCGGACTGGATGGCGAGGTCAGGTTCGGAAAGGCGTACAGGTCGCCCACTCCACAGCTGGAGATGCCGAATCCACTATTGAATCTCGACACGGCACTCATGACTGAGAGTAAGCTTGTAAGTGTAAAAGGGACCCTGCCGTAGGAACGTGTTCTTCAAACTCTGCAAGCGACGATACTTAAGTGATGCAGGAGCCACGGCAACTATGGTGGACACCATCATGCTCACAATTGACGCAATACCCCGAAGAGATACGGTGTGAGCAGCCAGCAGCGCGCACATTGTTGTTGAAGCGTGGATGCTTTTGTGTCTGGCAATGAGAACTCCATTGTGACGGAGTTGACCTGAATACCCAGGTAGTGTATCTGCCTGGTGGGAATCAGATACGACTGCGTCCAGTTGATGTCGAACCCAAGATCAATCAGCAGATGAAGAATGGTAGCAACAGGGCGAAACAGGTCGGACGTTATCCGTGCCATGATGAATATGCCGGCAAGGTAAATCACCAGTTGTAGGCCGAGCGAACGTACCATCTTCACTAAAGGGTGCAGAGCTAGTCTGGGTGAAGACTCTGGCCTCTGGGACCACTGCGCAAGCCAAACGGTAGACAGTTAAACTGGGAAATCTGTTGATACCACTGAAAACTGGAGAAACCGACGATCGAGCCGCTGGACTGGAGAATTAAGCATCTCTTAAGTCTATCCCGATCATCACATCCCCTAGCTGCAGGTGATCCGGCACTGTCTTCAAATGACTCCATCGCGAAGTGGTGATACTACAGACAGTTGTTCAGCGCTCGGAGGTTGATAATTGTGGGGGCCGGGGGTTGCCATTATTGAAATTATTTTTTTCTTTTTGTTTTTGTTTTGTCTTCTCACATTCGTCACTCTGTGAAATGTCACGAATGATAGCAAATTGCCGTGTACCACAAAGAGCCATTGGCAAAAAAAACCCAATGCATGGCTCGTAATTATTATCACCTCACTCAGGACCGCCGGATGCAGCGTTTGAGTGGTCCGGTAGTATCATGGTCGTTATACAGTTTGTGTAGGGTATGACGGGGACCGTAGGAAATACGTATCCGTGGCTGAAAAGTTGGTCCGGTAATAACCTGACCGGCTCCGGCGGCCTGTTATTAATCGCACATCACGGCAGTATGCTACAAGCACAATTGACAAACATTATCACCCGGCAACAGCAAACGGGTGCGCATCACAGGATTGGCCTGGCAACTTCAAACAGGCGCAATTGACAAACATGGTGCTCCGCTGGGCAACGTCAGCAGAAATGCACCAATACAAACACAGCCCCGGCATCAGCAAACGGGAATGCCGTTACAAATATGGTGCCCCGGTAAACTCAACGGAAGCGCACTAATATAAGGTGGCCTGGTAGCTTCAAACAGGCACAACTGACAAACGTGGTGCTCCGCTCGGCAACTTCAGTGTGAGTGCACCAATACAAACATGGCCCCGGCAACAGCGAACGGGAAAGCCGTTACAAACATGGTGCCCGGAAAACTCAACGGGAACGCACCAATGCAAGCCGGCCTGGCAACTGCAAACCGGCACAACTGACAAATGTAGTGCCCCGCTGGGCAACTTCAACGGGAATGCACCAATACAAACACGGCCCCGGCAACAGCAGACGGGAACGCCGTTTCAAACATGGTGCCTGGCCTGGCAACTTCAAACAGGCACAACTGACAAACGTGGTGCCCGGCTGGGCAACTTCAACGGGAATGCACAAATCCTGTGACAAACACGGCCACGGCAACAGCAAACGGAATCGCGGTTACAAATATGGTGCCCCGGCAAATTCCACGGGAACGAACCAAGCTGGCCTAGCAAATGGGTACACTGTTACAACATCAGACCATCACATCAAGATTCCGCTGCGGCAACAATGTATATGTAGCAGCAATACAGCAGACATGTGAGGTGGATGTGATTGGGACCGTTTGGCCCGCGTGCTACGCCGAGGTGGTGGCAAGTAACACTGTCCTGATGTGAGGACTCCGAGTCGGCACTAGCATCTGAGCTCTGACTAGAACTAGACTAGTCTAGAGAGTAGAGTAGTGCTCACCCTCATCTGAGTCGGAGTATGTCTTTGAATGAGAACAGTCCGACTCACACTCGGAGGCACTGGCAACAGTGTCCGCCGAACTAGTAGGCACTTAGGCCAAGCAGGTCGTGAGACCGTTCAGGCCGTTAGTGCTCGTCACATTTAAGGACGCACTATGGTGCCGACAAGGTGCCGGGCTGGAGCCACCAGCCACTCGTGCCCTGGCTTCGCCAGAAACATCACACGACCCAAAGTCACGGCGTGACTCGCGTGGACGCAAAACACTCAAAGCACCCGGCCCATCTTGGGGTGTCATCACACGCCCGCATCCACGGCTCAGGCACAGCACAGACACTATATCACTGATGTAGAGAACAAAATGGAGGAACACCTCTGGAGCATGGAAGCATGGGGGGGGGGGCTATATCCCGTACTGTTAGCGTTACATTGAATATGAACTAGGCTAGCACAGATATACTTCGTTCTTTTGATGGCGGCGGGTAGCATGGAACTAGACGTGTTCTTGGGATCCTCGGGCAACATTTGCTGCTCGTGGATGCCATAGTATTGGGTGCATCGAGGTTGCTTCTATGCTCACTGCTGTTTAGTAAGACAATTTTTTCTAACCATTTCACCGAAGAAGAAGGCAAGAGTATTTTGTGTTGGTTTGGACGCCTGGCTTCTCTTCACATAATATACAGTCATGTACTTCCACTAACCCTACAAGTGCACATGACTCATGAGCTGCTGAAGACAGTGACGGTACTGATCATGTACAATCATCATGTACATGTACATGCCGTGCACCGTTCATTCATGCTGACAAAAAAAAGTACACTACAGACGGTGTAGGGTGCCCGCAGTGTAGCCTGGGTGCACAGGGTGCATTTGCCCCGTCTCACTCGCGGCTCGGATCTTTGTGCAAGTCATCTATTGGCATATCCACAGCCATATAAACATTGGCAGTTAAAACTAAAAGACACCGAGTGCCGGTGGGACATTTCGCTACAGAGACATAACAAATGATTGGTTCGGCTATGTACCTGGCGGCTGGTTTTAACAGCAGACGTCATATATTACCCAAAATGATTATAACCTGATGATGGCACCCACTGTCAGTGTAGACTTATGGGAACGGGATTGCCAGCCCAAACACGTTCAAAACTCCTACTTCTATGGGTTGTTGCCTTACATCATGAACGCTAACTCAACTTACCCTCACAAACAATGGAAGCAGTTGTTGTCGTATGATACTCTCCATTAGCTTGCACAGCTCTTTCACCTTCTGTCCAGACGCTGGTTCTATTTCGTAATTCCATGAAATCCACCAGACAAGGAACACTTCCTGCACTTGGCAATGTGTGTCCAAGGTGTTGTTTGCATTGACGAGCAGCGTCATTGTATGCATTGAGTGTGTTATTTTGCCGCCAGATTGACTCTATAAAATATGTATTTGGCATACACTTGAGGCTGTAGCTGTCCACACCTGACTGGGTGGTGTCCTCATTCCGGTACCACACTGCAAATATACCAACATACATGTACATGTACATACTCATAAATACATAGAGAGAGAGAGAGAGAGAGAGAGAGAGAGAGAGAGAGAGAGAGAGAGAGAGAGAGAGAGAGAGAGAGAGAGATAGATAGATAGAGAGAGAGAGAGAGAGAGAGAGAGAGAGAGAGAGAGAGAGAGAGAGAGAGAGAGAGAGCGAGAGAGCGAGAGAGCGAGAGAGCGAGAGAGCGAGAGAGAGAGAGAGAGAGTGAGAGAGAGAGTGAGAGAGAGATAGAGATAGAGAGAGAGCGAGAGAGCGCGAGAGAGAGAGAGAGAGAGAGAGAGAGAGAGAGAGAGAGAGAGAGAGAGAGAGAGAGAGAGAGAGAGAGAGAGAGAGAGAGAGAGAGAGAGAGAGAGAGAGAGAGAGAGAGAGAGAGAGAGAGAGAGAGAGAGAGAGAGAGAGAGAGAGAGAGAGAGAGAGAGAGAGGGGAGGTGTTTACTTATATCACTCTGAAGTGTGGATGCACATTTTGGAGCTCCGAGCAACTCTTCAGGGTGCCTGTAGTTTATAGTGTCTAGTAAATTTGTATCATATTGCCCCGAGGACATGGACGGTGCTGGGGGCTCGGTGCCGTCATGGAGGAGTCTCTCCTGACAGCAGTTGCGGGAGACATCTGCCACATTCCATTGTCCGCCTTGCGCCCAAACCGTCGATATTGCGGACACCCTGGAGGATTTCGGCTCTGCTGACCTTCAAACTGCTAAGTGGAAACCGTGCATGTATCATGCACACACACGTACACACACCATTTGACCATTTGACGCCCATCGCTGGAGGCGATGATAGCAATGCTACAGCAGAAGCCATGGCAACTTGTGCTGGGATTGCAAGGCTGAAGAATCGACCGCCACTATTCAGCCTGGTCTACACCACACAGCTATGAAGTGTCTTTTTTTCTGGCCAGTACTTTTTGGTCTTTTTCATCGTTTTTGCCGCATGCACATCACATCACATACTCCGGCATGCACTGGCTGTTGGTAACCACCCCCACCCAGGAGAATGTAAGAAAAGTCAGGAGGAGTCTGAGGAAGAGAAGAAAGACATGTGTGACCGTATTCGCCGGGAATCGAACCCACAACCTCTCGATTGGAAATCGCTGCACATACCACTGCACCTTATGGGACACACATACACACACACACACACACACACACACACACACACACACACACACACATAATTTGCCAAGTCTATACTTACTAGCAGGCCGGCTGCACATTGCCTGTCTTTTTGATTTACAACTATATTCTTGAGGTGCATCTGTACCATGAATAGAGAAGCATTCTTGACTTTCTTGACCATTGTACCTAACCCAGTAAGAACTGGGGTCATTAGCAAGATCAATAGTTTCGTGTAGAGCTGACACCGAATTCCCTATAGCATTGTAGAAATATATGCCTGAACCACCAGAAAGAGTATCGCAGCGCCAAATAGCACCAGAGTAAGCATACGGCCCAACTGGGACAACGAGATCAACTGGAAAAACCTTCACAGCAATGCCAAAGTCACCTATCGTCTTCCATCCTGCAATGCAGAGAAAACATAGAAGAAATTTTACATTTACTCACCTGGTGAGAATTTGGTTAGATGCCAAAATCAAGCAAAATTTTCGCTTATCTTTACACATTTTACTGATGCATTCCAGGTTCTCAGAACGGCTTATAGCGTATCAGAATGAGTTGAGGAGTCATTGAACATCAGAAAAAAACTATCCACGTTGAAAATGTAGAAGTGGTCCGTTGTCAACAGCCGACACAGCACTTGTTGTCGGGTAGTACTTCGCACTATCCAGAAGCGCAATATTTCGTATCGACACTTTTTCACGCGCTTCACCTCCTTCATGAGTACGATCGGTTTGGGTTTCTTACCAGCTGAAGCTGGGGTTTTTTGTGAGCACCTCTGCTACCAATGTGCCAGTGGTTTCTACAATTTTTGGTAACTGCTTCTCTCCAGGACGCCTTTGGACGAGCCAGATATTCAGCACAAAACGTGCTCCATCCTATCGCCAGGGTAATAGACCCTTTGCACAATATCGGTCACGTGATTTGAGACGGGCATCCTCTTCGATTTCTGTGCAGAGTATCAGTTGTTCAGCATGGTGAAACACTGTATTTTTCCATTTTGGAGATGGAGGAGAGAGTGTCGAGTGGTTTGCCGTCGATGGCTGTGGCACCCGTGGACGAACTGTCAAATGAAGAATGGTCTGTGAAGGAACTGAACAGTTTTCTGCTGACTGAGGGTGCGTATCTGTCTGGAAAAAGAAGGAGTTGTTGGAGCGGTAAGTTTTCCGCATTCAGTGGATATTTCGGATTACTGTAGTTTGAAATCTATTTTTCTTTTCTCTACCTTCTCTCCTCTGTTGATGTAGAGAACACTTCTCTGCGCAGAACCCTGATGCTCCTAGAACTAAGAAGGGCACCACTTCCTCGTGTGTACCGTCATCATGCCCAACATTTCATGCGTCCTAGTGGATTAGTGATGTACCTGTTTCCCAGAGTGAGTACCACACCAGGCTTGCTCATCTCAAACGCAGGGGCAAGTCACCGACGACAGTGAAGAGGGAGCTGATGGAGTAGTACTAGTGAAGAAGCCCATGGATAGTGTCCATGAGTTTTACTTTGGTAGCTAGGTGCATATTGTGGAAGTCTGTCATATCGTGCACACAGCCACAGCTCGAACTCAGATGGTGTTGCATATCGGCTCAATTAGAAAGAAAGACATTTCATGGCTCATTTTTGTTCTGGTCCTTTCGTTTATTTTGGCTGGTTTAGCATTCTGCTTTGGGCTATATTGGACTGTTTTGGTTGCATGTGTAGTTTGCACATGATCCAAGGAACGGTTACGTCATTGTCATGCGTTATCTTTTGTTTGCGCGCATGCTCATATGCTGCCATAATGTTAGTCTTTTTCTTCAGTTTCCAGTTTACCTCGTCATGTCCGGTCTTCTTGTCTGTCCGTCTCCGACTTGTCAAAAAATAATGTAAAACTTCAGTTCAGTTTCGTTGTTGTGTGTGGCGGGTCGGATGGGCAGGGAGGCTGGGCCCCTGACGCCTGGAGAACATGAGCGGGTGCACAAAAGATGACATTCTTCGCACGCCTCAGCGATGAGGCTGCGTCTCTGTGCACTTCAACATCAGCAGCTCAAGCAGCGCCAGCAAGCAGTCAATCTTCCTTGAATAGCGAAGACAGGGATGGGTCATGCCTAATTCTCAAGCTCTAGAGTCTCTTGGCAGGGCGTTCCGCGTCTTCGCAAAAGCAAGGATGAAAGTCGTCATCGACAAAGTGTTCCGAGCACAACACTGTGAACGATGTCGCAGCACTGCGGCCCTCTTCTCGCCAGATAGCCAGGATTCAAGAGTGTGGAATGCCAGCATCACAAGGGAACGCATGGAAGGACAAGTGGGTTTCTTAGACTAGAGTTGATGGTTGCTGCAAACAAGAACCCAACAGTGGTCCTTGGAAATCATTTCGGAACTTCTTCCTTCAGAACTAAAAAAAAACTTCAAATGAAAAAGGTTGGAAAGTACGAGGTGATTTGTAATAATTTTACATGAAAGTAAAAATGGCTATCATTTCGTTACCCTGGCGAATTTTGAAGTGTGCATGGTCTCATTCTGTCACTCTGTATGTCCTCTATCCACGTATGGACTTCTTGATCGAACACCACAAACATGAAAGACACAGTGTGGGGTTGCTTTGCATGCATTTTTCACCCAGAAAAGTGTGTAAAATTTTTTACAAGTCGGTAAAATAGGGTCTAACATCAACAAATATGACCTAAATGTGTCAATAAGCTTGCAATGGGAAATCAAGATACATCTGAAGCAAGTCACATGCAGAGAAAGCAGACTGGTTTTGCAGGTTGCCCAACGTATTGGTTTCTGTACGTCGTCAACTGAGGTTCAAAACGGTAGGATATCTTTGACCGCCTGCCGGCATTGTAGAGCATGAGCACACAGACCTTATCTTGCTGCTCCATTTCTTTCAACTTGCAGTGCATCCTCATGCGTGAAATAACCACACTAAGCGAAGATACCATCCATGATGCGCGCACATACTGACAATACCGGGGCTTCCATACTCTCCAAGACAAGTGCAGTGACTCCTTCACCTGATTCATGTACTTCTGTGTTGGAAGAAGACTGCAGACCACCCTCAATGGGTGCTCCGCCGTCAACAACCAACATACATTAATGCCGCATTTCCTGCATTTGCACTTTGCCATCGTGAATCTCTACCAGCACTTCTGAGGTAGCAAGCTGAGTTTCATATGTAGATCTACTGAATAGCTAATTATTTACCTGCATGCCATAAGCATCAGCAGCTTCGGACTTGGATTTGAATCACCTTTCATGATAGTTGAGTGAAAGACACCTTTTGTCAAAATTGTAGGTTCTGACCTTCACCTTTTTGGCTAATCTCTTCTTCAGCCCTGCTACTTTGACGGTGTGACAGACTCATTGCTGGCATCGGTGACCAGCCTAGGGTTTCCACCTGCCGTATAATATGCTCGCTGGCTCTTGGACGTCCTTCAAGCATCCATTGACGGATATTTTACCTCATTGACCACAAATTCACGAATTTCGATCCATGATTGATATCTCACAAGGCCGTGGAAGAAGACAATTCCGCTAAACGCTGCTGATGCTTACAAACTACAATAATGTCAACTCACTTGTCAGTCGAACTAACAAAAACACTTCATGGGAAGAATGCAATCGCCCTCAACAATGATATTTTACTCGATTTGTAAAATAATATGCCATGTAAAATTTTTACAAATCACCTCGTACATACATGAACATCGCATCAGGACCGTGAAAAACACAGGAAACTTGATCACGTCCTGCAGCAAACCATGCATGCTGGTTGCATGCCAAGTGGTGCAGCGCGTGCACAGCGTGCCCCGTCTCGACCCCTCTCGCTTATTGTGCAAAGGGTCTATTGCTTCAGCTTTGCTTCACTGCTTCCACCAAGTCTTTCACATTTTCTTTGGCTACGAGCTCAGCGTCGCTTTTCAGGATCATTCACGTTGACATCAGGCAAATGAGCTGGGTGAGTGACAACCCTGTCATCGAAGCCTTTCTTTCCTCTGTGTTCTGCCCAGTGCCAGTGCCAGTGGTTCTGGTTCAGTTTTGTAGTATGTGGGCGACCATCACTGAGTGACCTTCTCAGCTTCAAGCTCACATGTGTTTTTACCATACACACATTTTGAGCCGTGGATGCAATCGAACACTCTGGCTTTTCGCAACATGACATTTCTGTACTCCAGTGGTACTCAGCAGCACCCACCTTGACCAATGACTGACTTTGTGTGTTTTTTACCAGTTCACTCGCTTGTGCAATTATAACATTGATCGGCTGCAGATTGGTACAGTCACTTCGTGGTTGGTCCTATAGGAAGGCACCTGCCAGGAAAGAGGCAGGACTCATCGAAGACGAAGCGCTCGCAACAAACAATAGCACTCGAAATATCTCGTAAGATTTAGGGCCTATCGCTTTGAGCCACAGCGCTCACCGCCTTGCCTACTTCATCAAAGTGAGCTCTACATGTTCGTTGACCTCTTCACACTACACAGAAGAGCGAAACAAGGATTATGTCTTAGCATTTCAACTCCAAGAGCAGACCATTACCAATGCGAGAGAGAAAACTACAAAGGGCTTTGCTTTCTGTCGCATCGTCTCTCTTGCATGCAACTAATGAGAAAACCGTGTACTTACCCTCTCATTAATACGCGAACTATCAAACACGTCCTGTGCTGCATGCTGATCAGGTAGCGCTATGTGTTGTACAGTGTACTCTCAGTTGACCTGCCCCCTTTCGAACCCAGACGATCTTTTCGGGATTGGTCTATTGATCATGCCCCAAGGGTCTTCCTTCCTACTCCTGGCTCTGGCCGGCTAGAAAATTCAGTGCTTTGTTTCGAGTTGACTCGATCGAGTCATGTGGAACTACTTGTTAGAGTAGTCAGCTCGTCCACAATAGAGTCATGCATGAGGAGTACCGTTAGATATTGGCGTCCGGTTTTGTACAATGCTCTTCATGGTCCTGTAACAGTCGGCATTCTTTGTTGCCATGGGACTTAGCTTGTGCACATTGTCACTGTGCTCACATTCCCCTCTTCGGTCCTATGTAATCATGAACCTTCCAAGTTGAAAGGCTGTTGGTTTGCGCACTGGAAATGTGTTGGAGCTAGGTCTCGGGTGGCTGAACGTATCAGTAGCCTGTCAGTTTGGTGCCCTATTATCGCACTTTCTGAATGTTTATCATCTTGTTACAGTCGTGGATAGTTGCTGCATAGCTCGTTCTGATGCGTTTCTTCTCTTTTTCTTCGTTTCTTTGTCTTTTGGCTTTTGAGACTCTTGCCTTCTGCCCTTGCGGCGGAAGCTTGGCTTTTTGGCTCTCTCTCTCTCTCTCTCTCTCTCTCTCTCTCTCTCGCCTTTGTTCTTTGCTTTCATGGTTTATTGCAGTAAGTAAGCGTTTTGCTCGTTGTTTTACTTGTAGCGAGATAACCATTACCTCCAGGTGTGTACCGGAGAGAGTTCATTTGTTTGCCACTTGGCCACATACCGCAATTGGTGGCAGCGGTGGGATTCGAATCCATGCCTCCGGGGAGACTGGAGGCCAAATGCACGAACGACATGCACCAGCCCCCCCCCCCCCCCCTCCCTCAATTAAAATATTGAATCAGCTACACCCTGTGGAGTGTTCTATCTGTATCACTTACTGTAAACCCAGACCAGTTTAAGTTCACGATTGACCGGCACAGACAAATTTGAACTTACAGAAGTTTGCGATCGGAGTCAATTTCCTCAGTTTCTTTACTACAGTTACTACAAGGGTCAAGGACCTGCATGCACTATGCAAGAGTTTGTCGCAGAGACGTCAGGCGAAATAGCACGTCATAGTACATTTGAGATCAGCGGGAAGAAGATGACGACGTCCACTAATTTCGTATCTGTGCACACGAATCTGCTGTGTGTGTGACTCTGTGTGTCAGCTATGATATCATCTTCTGTGGTTCCATGCCTAGCATGTACGTCTGAACCATCCTGCAAAGTTTGAATGACGTAGGTTGAGCGATCGCTCCGCGAAACATACTTTTTGAAAATCTCTTCATAGTATATCTTCCACCATTGAAATTTCGAATTTCTTCCAGAAAAGTGCTGAGAGGGGTGGCTTGCAACCTCGATATGGCTTGTTCCAGGCATGCTTTGGAGCCATCTTCTGTTGAAGTAGTGGCGGGGATCTGCCCTGCAACTGCTACAACAAAAAATGATTCGATCTGAGAAAGGGTGAGACCGCGAATCTCGGTTGAATATTGAGTATTTCAAGCCTTTTCACGACGAAGATGGAGTTCTTTTTGGAGATGGACATCGCGGCAAAGGACATGGTGTCCGACTTCTGGCGTCTGGTGAAGCCAGGGATCATTTGTCCAGTCAGGTCGGCAGCCTAACCGTCGGTAAGCTTGTGTTTGGATCCTGTTCTGCTCGATGTGGTAGATCACAAACAATTTGATATCGCACAAATTGATCTCAGCATCGTGCGTACGGTATTTTATATTCAGAAAATCCCAAAGTGTCTCTGTGTGGCCGTCCTATGCCACGAGAAACTCCAATCAGGCTCCTATGTCCTCTGCCTTCATGATTGAATGTCCACTTCGTTTGAACAACGAACACAACAATCGAGGACGGCTTTGCAATGAAAAATACAACTATACTGGAGCTGAAAAAAGAAGAAAAAACGTGCTCAGGATGAGACTCGAGTACACGCATACTCTCCCAGCAGGTGAAACGCAAATTTTTGTGAAAAATGCGTGTCGCCGACTGACCAGTAATTTCGCCTGACGAGTGCAGTCAACAATAAAACAGGTTGCCACACATACACACACACCCACAGTCCCACCCACACACCCACCCACACACACACACACACACACACACACACACACAGACAGACAAAGACCCACCATCACAGCGAGCACCATGGTATGATTCGTTGTTTGTGTTATCAGTACAGTTACAGCGGTAAGATCCCTCGGTATTGATGCAAGGGTTTTTTCCACAGTCGTGAAAACCATGCTCGCATTCATCATACTCATCTGAAGAAATATATTGGCGATAGCAACAGCCACAGCGACAGCAACAGCAATAACAACAGCTTATAGGCCATTCACACGATGTGAAAATACTTGCACATGTGTGACCAAGATAACACTGGCAAACCGTGATTCAGTTCACACGGTGCTCGGCCACATTTTCAACCGTCAATTTATTTTTTTTACTAGAGCCACGTAAACCCGTCATGTGTGAGCCATGAATAAGGGGAGTGGTGGCGTGGTCTGGGATCCATATTGACCTCCTGAAAATGCCGGGAAATGTTACATTTTGAATTTTCCTTTGTTCAAGCAGTGCATTTGCAGTACACACTTTGAACAACGGACACTTTTCCTGGCGTGCAAAGATAATCACGAGCAAAAAGGCCTCGGCCAAGATAAAAAAAATCAGTTGCACGCGGGAGTCCAAGTTTATTGTATCCGAGTAAATATCCTAGGAAAACAGCACGATAAAAGTGAGTTTGCACGTCGTGTGAATGGCCTATAAGACAAGCTGGAGAGAATCCAGCAGGAAGCCGCAAGATTATGCCTCTGCCTCCCTCCTACATCCACATTAACCCTTTGAGGACGAAGGACGAATATATCCGTTTTTTAGGTATAGCTGGATTCCTAAAGACGAGTATATCCGTTTTTGAGAAAATTGCAATATCGGTATATTCTTAGGTGCTTGAAGTCACTCATATGTTGCTCAGACGAGAACGATCTGATTCTTCGTCAAGGTGAGACATATCGCAGTCGATCCGCGTCGGTCCCGTGGAGATCCGGCCACATTTGAGCATACTCAGAGAACGCACCGATCGAGAAGTTATTTGGAATTAGAAACTAACTTGTTACTTTGTTGAGAGTGCCAATGGCACGTAACCTGTCAAGTGTCTCCTTGTCTGAGGCCCTCGGCATTATCTTTATGAGCAGCGATAGTGAGGGTGAACAGTGTGATCCTTTTTACTTTTCTGAGGATGACAGCGAGGTCGATGTTTGCTAAATTCGTGGCGATACCGCTGACGTATTTGAAATTGTAATGAAAGTTTGAAAATACTGATATTCAAGGCGTTGTTGATCACACTGGTGGCGATGATGAACCGGAGCAACCTGACAATGGAGTGGGTGAGATATGTTGCAGTCGATTCGCGCCGCTCGCGTGAAGAACCGGCCACATTTGAGCATAAGCTCGAATTTGCTGATCGAGAAAGTAATTAGAATTTGAAAATTTGTTGACAGTGCCGATGGCTCGTAACTTGTCAAATGTCTCCTTGTCTGAGGCCCTCGATGTTATCTTCATGACCAGCGATAGTGAGGGTGAACCATGTGATCCCTTTGATGTTTCTGAGGATGACAGTGAGGTCAATGTTGGCGAAATTCGTGGTGATAATGCAGGCGCAATTGAAATTGTAGAGAATGAAAATTTTGAAAATACTGATACTCAAGGCGGTGGAAAATCGCAACATACACCTATTTTGAATTGACCATTCTGACCTCTATAATGGAAATATGATGTAGAAACTTTGGTTTTTGTTGCCTACAGATTTCTATGTCTCGTTAGAACCAAATTTTATGACACTAGATCAAGTTTTGAAAATACTGATTTTACGCCTGAAAATGGTAGCAATCCAGGTGGTTTTGGGCAGTCCTCCACTCTGACCTTCCACACCGCATGAAGTGGCCCATTCTCTTCTCCCCCTTTAAAGTTAAATACATAGTGTTTGCTCACTCCATCCACTTCAATTACGCCCTGCTTCATATTCTAATGCTCACAACCCCAAATCGTGTCAATACAGGCTATAGCTTTCTGCATACTCACACTTGCCATTTGCCAACTGCAAGAACCGACTGCTACCTGGGTTCCCCTGTGTATAGATTTCTCCATTATTTCAATGGAATCCCATCAACATTACGCGATATTCAATCAACAGTTTTGTCAACTTTAAACCAAAGGTATCACCCTGCTGCTTAATTCAACCTGCTCATGCATGAGCCACGCTCACCCGTACATCTAGTTTCATCACTGCTAACTATGAAATTTCCACATTATACTAACCGTTTCCCTGGCAAGCCTTGATCCGCGGTGCTGGCCACGTCATGGTGAATGCAAACCCAAAATGCACTCACCTGCATGCCCAGGTTCAGAACTAAATTTTATTGTCACTTCACATTGGCAGATTTCACGATCTATGGCTTGTTGGAAAGATTTGGATCTGATGAAGACACTACGATAGTTTCCAGCTCAAAAGACACGCCAGGAAGACTGCTACATTCTCTCCAAGTCCCCCTACCATGCCTCAAAATTGCAAGACAACATCTCGCATTTTCTATCGTCTCCTTACTCACACTCAAAGGATTTTCATGATTCAAACTGCAAAGGAAAGCTGAGATTCAAGCGCTTCTTTTGATACTCGAGTCGCATGCGTTGCTCTCAAGGGAAATCCCCAGCATGCACGAAGTGACGAGCAAAAGGTTCGAGTCGATCGCCGGTAAGCAAAAGTTGAAATTTCCAGCTATTCACATCGTCGGTGCTCGGCCATATATTGCCCTGTCGCAAAGATCGTTCCATCAGCGGAAAGCTGAGTCCAATAACTTTCCAACGATGCATCATTCATGAGAACCACTTAACTTAGAACCGTTCAAGTTGGAATGCTGTTAGAGTGTGCACCCAAGACATGCTAGACTTGATAGCCAGTTAGTTGTAGAACGACAGTACTGTCCGTAAGTTTCGTGCAATGTTATCGCATGAGCTGATTGTCAAGTAACTGAATCAGCGTAAAACATGATTCAACGAGCAAATGCACATAGCGTGCTCCGATAGCGCACTGCAATCCAGCAAGGTACACATGCTGTGCATGAACTGAGAAGTAGGTAAGGCCTGATCCACATTCATACCCACGCCGTCTATCTCAGCGCCAAATAGATCCTTTTTTATGTAGTGTTGAAACGATCTCACCGGGTACTTGTTAGCTCGCTCGCCAGAAACTCGGCTTGTTTGTGCGGCCAGCTCGTTTGCACTAACGAACACCGTACACCGTACTCCGTACACATGGCAGTACACATCGACCGGGGAGTCGTAAAATATTTTACGACTCCCTGGTCGATCGAGAGTCCAGTCCCGCGCAAAGTGAAAATCACTCGCAGTTACAGTGACGGTATGCCTGCACGACACTTGAGTTGTTTCAGTTGTCGTTGCAGCTTTGGTGGACTCTACTGATGTCTTGTTCCACATCTGCTGACCTGTGGTAGGATATGCTTGGGTCACCTCTCCATTCGAGTGAAAGTTACGCTCAGTCGTTTGGAAGTTTTCTCTGGCGATGCAGCGAAGACCAGGGCTACTTGCTATCTTTGCAAAATGGTCTATTCTTACAAAGGCTACTCAACGACGGCGCTGAAAAGACATCTCGACACAAAACAGCAGTCCGAAGTGAAGCAGCAGCAACCCCAAACGCCGGCGGTGATAATTTGAACCAGCTGAAAAAATCGAACTTGGAAAAAATATATTCAAAAGATCATATTTGCCTCATCCATCGTTAGCTCGCTCGATAGCTTGCTCGTTAGTGGAACTGATCGCTCGTTTGTTATAGATACGCTCGTTTCAACACTATTTTTAAGTTCAAATGCTCGCAGCATCATGCATGCTTACTCTGTGAAGGTAAACGACTGATGTTTCAAATATTCGGAATACCGTATTATCTCTAATATAGGCATGTTGTGTAACTGTAGGTGACATTTACGTTTTGTTGTTTATTTCATATTATTAGTATTTATTATCAGAAGTTGGTTGCTCCAACGAGGAGCACACGCTTCTTGCCGAACTTGACACTTGACTGACTCACGACTGCCATCCGGAGCACACGAGGAGCACGTCGCACCTTCCGCTCGGCAAACCTGAAAGAAAGCACCACTACCTGCTCAATACACAGTGTTTCGGGGAATTCACCCCTCATCAGTTGAGCTTGAGTAGGCTGAGGAAGATCGTGCCTGAAAAGCACCACTTATATGCTGCTCTCCAGGCCAAACCATCACCAGGGATACAAACTTACAGAGACGCTTTGTTTCCAGTGCGACAAACACCACGTGAAGCCCCAGGTAGCAGCGTGAGTCAGAGTCACTCATGGAGTTGTGCTAAACAGACGTTGAGAGCCAGTATAGCTATTCACAACGCTGTCACCAACATCTAGTCGCACATCCGCGTGAGGGACAACAATACGAACTTAGAAGTTGCGACTTCGGCGGTACTAGTCATGAAGTTGGTTGCTCCAACGAGGAGCACACGATTTTCACGCTTTTCAGGCACAATCTTCCTCAGCCTACTCAAGCTCAACTGATGAGGGGTGAATTCCCCGAAACACTGTGTATTGAGCAGGGAGTGGTGCTTTCTTTCAGGTTTGCCGAGCGGAAGGTGCGACGTGCTCCTCGTGTGCTCCGGATGGCAGTCGTGAGTCAGTCAAGTGTCAAGTTCGGCAAGAAGCGCGTGCTCCTCGTTGGAGCAACCAACTTCAGGACTATTACCGCCGAAGTCGCAACTTCTAAGTTCGTATTGTTGTTCCTCACGCGGATGTGCGACTAGTTGTTGGAGGTAACAGCGTTGTGAATAGCTATACTGGCTCTCAACGTCTGTTTAGCACAACTCCATGAGCGACTCTGACTCACGCTGCTACCTGGGGCTTCACGAGGTGTTTGTCGCACTGGAAACAAAGCGTCTCTGTAAGTTTGTATCCCTGGTGATGGTTTGGCCTGGAGAGCAGTATATAAGTGGTGCTTTTCAGGCACAATCTTCCTCAGCCTACTCAAGCTCAACTGATGAGGGGTGAATTCCCCGAAACACTGTGTATTGAGCAGGGAGTGGTGCTTTCTTTCAGGTTTGCCGAGCGGAAGGTGCGACGTGCTCCTCGTGTGCTCCGGATGGCAGTCGTGAGTCAGCCAAGTGTCAAGTTCGGCAAGAAGCGTGTGCTCCTCGTTGGAGCAACCAACTTCAGGACTATTACCGCCGAAGTCGCAACTTCTAAGTTCGTTTTATTATCAGAGTCTAATCAATTCGTTTGTCGTTGTCAGCTTGTAAACGAGGTACTGCTTGCCTTGAGTCAACAACACGGAATTCACGAGTTACGATTGTTCTTACTACTACGTTGCATGTTGTTTGTACATTTACAATCACGTACATGCAGCTTGGCAAGTTGTGTCACGATGCAATGCATACCAATTTATTTCACTACGCGTATTTCTCGTAACACATGAATTCTTACTTCGTACGTGTTTAGGTCCGGTCTTGCGTGACAGAGGTAGTTACTCTTAGTAAGCTTTCTCCATGATTGATTCTAAGAAACACGGACATTGATTCTAGCTTCGAACTGTTTCTTCTTTGGCTGCCTGTTCATTTTGTTCTCAAACAAATCCTTCGTTCAATGTGTTTATATTTTCGCGCTCTGCAGATTTGTTTGCCTCGCGCTCAGCTTTGTTTCCTTTTTTTGTCAACTGCAGTATTATGACGTGTGACTTGTGTACACACGTATCACATGACCGTTTGACTGCATGCGCTAGGCACGCTCTAGGCTAGTGCATTTGAGCGATCGTAGCGATCCGCTTTCCTTCCCGTTTTCGTCTTCTCCGCTTCTTTACTCAGTCAAGTCAGTGTCGCTGCACTAGTCAGTGTCGCTGCACTAGTCAGTGTCGCTGCACTAATCAGTGTCGCAGCACTAGATTTTGATGCGCAGCTGCATGCTGATGCAGCTGCCTTATTCTTTCGATGATCGTCTTTCCAATTTATACTAAATCTACTTTACTCAATCTGCGGACAGCATGCTGTTTCGTTCTTTTTGAACTCATCAGCGCAGCACAGAGAAAATGAGGCCGAACCTGATAGCAATGGAAATAAAAATTTCCAATCAGGCCCGAACGTACCTTGCCAGAGTGCTCAAACTGACAAGTCAGTGAGCTCTGCATAACGCAAACAGCAAAGGCACTACCCCACGCAAGAGTGCTCAACTGCTACAAGAGCAGGAGCGAAATACTCAATCTGCGGACAGCATGCTAAATCGCTAAATCTACTTTATGTATTCTCTCACCCACGTTTGCAACGGTTGTCGGTTGTAGCATGCCAAGGGTTGGATGCAGGGGTGGTTAAGGGGTAATCCGTAATTATCGATCTTTTTCACGAAACGAAAAAGTTGAGTTATGACCCACCCCCACCCACCCACCCCCCTGAAACGAAAAAATTAATTCTTGACTTGAGACTTTGTGCAGAAAATGATCTTGATTGGCTGTTAAAACACACACATATCCTTCGCATGCAAGCACTATTAACCCTTGACCGGCAAGTAATAGTTACTTTTGTATATGAAATCCACTACTCAATCTGCGGACAGCATACTGTTTCGTTCTTTGTGAACTCATCAGCTCAGCACAGAGGAAATGAGGCCGAACCTGATAGCAATGGAAATAAAAATTTCCAATCAGGCCCGAACGTACCTTGCCAGAGTGCTCAAACTGACAAGTCAGTGAGCTCTGCACATACATAACATTTTAGAAGGATGCCAATAACTCACAGCGAGGCCACATTTTGTATGATTGAGCAAGTCAGTTATGTTTTCTTGGAAGTATAGTAGTACTACTTCTTGACCATGGAAATATTTATTTTCACCTACCACACACATACACTGCTAAATAATTGGCACCTCTACGTCTAAACACAGGAATAGTACACATGCAAATCATCGAGTTCCGACATTGACATGATACTGCCAAAACAAGTCGACTTCGGAGCGGAAACAAACACAATAGCTATCACAGACTTCAGTGGTCGTGCCTCGCTCGGAAATGAGAGAAGCATCGCCCCAGAATCGCTGTCGGAAAGCTCCGTAAGGTCGCACGCACGCCGCGCTGCGCTGCCATCAATCAGGCACGTAGAAAGTCGATGGCCTAAATTTCCGTCTCTGGAAAACTGTCGACACGGGGATCACTCTCCATGGCTTCCCCACCATAAGCACGATCAGATTCTTCCAGGTACATTACGACGACATCGTCTTCAGCGGCTGGCTCTCCCCATATTTGCATGAGAATTTACTTGGCGTGTGCCCCGCTCTGTAATTTGAAATTCTCTTGCATCGGCGGCTGGAACGAAGTATTTATCTATCTGTCGTCGGTCCCAGAGCGAATGACTGCTAGGTCCTAGTCGGAGAAGTCATCCGAGGACGAAAGGAACTCACGACTGCACTGAGTACAGAGTGGATCAGTGCATCCATGCAGCACTTGCCTGGCCGCGCGACTTACTGTCGATCTACTTCGAAGTACACAATTGTATGCATGCATCAATGCATGCAGTGCGCGTTGATTTTTCCGCTTTCGATGTTTTTTCAAAACGAAACCGGTCACTACCCACCCACCCATAAACGAAACTTTTTCGTTTCGTGAAAAAGATCGATAATTACAGATGGCCCCTAAGATAGTGCAGTGACAATTCAGTAACAAGCACGGTCCTTTATTTTTTCAATGTACCTCCGCCCTGTGCTATTACTGTAGACGTTCCTTTATTGGAGACTGTTCCATTAATATTAGTGGTGAAACGAATGTCAAAACCTAGTAACCGAATATTCTTTGGCTTATCGAACGAAGGTACGAATATTCTTTTGGTAACAGAGATGCCATCACATGCCCTCCTCTCAGTCATTTGATGGATATTGTCATTATTATTAGGTATGACAAATGGTAGTGCCACATTAAATGCACTGCCACATAAGGCTACTTCGAAGTTCATACACATTACGTGCAACATTGGCAGTCCAGTATGCACATACATGTGCAAACATGGAGTACAAAGTCACAGGCAGGCTGCACGCACTGCACTGTATTGTGTTCGGCGTGCTTGTATGTACATGCACTGCATTCGAAGTGACGTAACAAACAATCGAATGTGACTTAACCCTTTGGAGTCCATGGTTCGATTTCGAACCATGGGCTTTTTGTATGCATGTGTGCGCAGTCAAACTTTCGGTTCTCATCCAAATCTTGACCAAATTCAACAATCGAAGGGTCTAAATGGTAGAGAAAACTCTCAGCTATCACCTCAAACAGATCCGAAGTCTCTATGGTGAGGTTTGAGTGAGCGGCGAGCGATCAAACTTTTCGAATTTTCTGCGCTGCGTGCTGCGAGTCAGCAGTGCGTGAAAGAAAGGGATTTTCCCAGCTTCATGACAGGCGGCACGTGCCAGGACCGGCGCGGCGCGAAATCACGGCAAGGTAAGCTTCTACTCGAAAAAAAATTGAACAGTTCCGAGCTAGATTCAGCGAAATGGCTACAGGAGACCGATTTCGTCTCAGATCTGGAGCTGGACTCGCGTTTGGGCGCGTTGTGGCGGACAATGAATAGTGCTCTTGGCGAGTTTGGGCAAATTGTATTTCTCTCATCAAGAGCTTTCCAACGAGCCCAAGATCTTCAAAATCGGTGAAGAAGAACCAAAGTTATGTTGGAAATGAAGTCCGCATTTTCGTGACTGCCACACATTCTGCGGAAGCAAAAAAGTTACGGACTCCAAAGGGTTAAAGGATATTCGAATATGACAAACCGAACGAATGTTCGAATATTCGTTTCACCACTAATTATTATTTCAACCTCATTTCAGAGGTTGGTGCACCGCGCGCGATTGACCATGATAACATGTACATGTACATGCATTGTGCGTACATATACTACCGCGCGGTGTCCTTTATTGGAGGCCCGGGTGGGGTGGTTTTCAGAGCACTTCACAGTGAGAACTTCACAGTGAGCACTTCACAGCGTACTTATAAAGGAGACTGAGCCCTTTATTTTTTGAATGCCACCCCAAGGTGTTCTATTATTGGAGACGTGCTATTATTGGAGACTGTGCTTATATTAGGGATAACGCGGTATTCGTTTCAGCTCTATGATTGGAGTAGGGTAACAAACGTACTAGTACTGATAGACCAGTAATGTTAACAAACATACTAGTACCTGATCGAACTCTCACCAAAACATGCTGTCAGATAGAGATGAGTGGCATCACCGTCAACCAAAACGGCATCGTACCAACTTGAGTTTTGTCCATAGTGCAAAACCTTGCTGGGATCAGCAGTCCAGTACTGGTAATGTTTGTTGTTCTTCATCGTGTTGTATGCCAGGTACTTATAAGCACATGAAGATGAGTGGAACCTATTCTCAGGATTGAATAATGATCCAGAGCCGCACTGTTCTTTGGCAGCTGCGAAGTTCGGCAGAGCATCGTAAACGCTCAGTAGAAAACCACTGCATTCTGCTCCTGGATACGCAACAAGAACAAGAACACCTCTCTATATGGTGTAAATCTCACTCCATTCCCTCGTATTGGCCACAGGCCATAGTGAGAATAAAGATTTGAAACCATGTGTGAGAAGAAATTGTTGCAAGCACTCCGCTCTTCATTTGAGCTCTGGATTACTTTCACAAACAACTTTTGTATGTTCACTGCATTGTTTCCTCTTTCGAAACCTCATAATTGTTGTCAATATGAATCCTTAGACATAGTCATCCATTACCCGGCAACCCAGCCACATAACCATGCATTCGGTTGCACACCCTGAATGTCATTATGTATTTAGGTAATTGTTTGGCAATCCTGCAGCCCTGTACTTGCAGAGCTAGTTTGTTCAATGTTTTAGAAGCCGTCTATATCCACACAATGAGGCCATACTTACACAAAAAAGTAATGGAAACAGAACACATTCACACTAAGTCTGATCAGTAGGATATCAGCACGTCGTTAGTTCTGCCCAGCGGTCCACTTGTTATTTATTGTTATCCCACCCACGCTGAAATATCTACACATGTTGTGCATGGTTGTAGTTAGCATTTTCTCTTTGTCTACAGATCTTGAGTCAATTGTTAGCAGTAACTTAACACCCCATATTTTGTGTCTATTCTCACGATTGTTCATACTTTTCTGAAGGTGCGCAAGATGCCCTGCAGCCATTCCATGACACTGAAAACCCGACACACACCATTCTCAAAGTAAGTGGTCTCTTCAGTGCGTATTTTTAATTTCTCGATCAAATTTTCTGACATGGGCCATCATCAGTATTGAAGAGAAAAACAAATGTGGTGGACCTATATCATGCAACACGAGGTGGAATGACAACACACCATACTTGATAAATGTACACCATCCTTGAAGCAAAGGCACACACAAACACGCAAATACCCAAACACACAGAGACACACATTCACACTCACACTAACGCTCACAATACTGACAATCATACCCACACTCACCTGTGTAAACAAAATACAAAAATCCTGCCTGCTTTTAAGCAGGCAGGATTTTTGTATTTTGTTTAGGCCATCATTTTTTATATCTATGTTTCGCGTCGTCCGCACGCATACGTTTTGATTTTTTTCAGGAAAAAATAAAAAAATCAACCATGCACAGTTAGCATGGTTACTTGGTTAGTGTACGATCGTGCGAGTCATCAGTGTGGACTGGTTGCATACGGCGAAGCTGGGATTCAGAAATGGCCTCGAGGCCAGCGTTGGTAAATCGTTTGTTCGGCATCTGCGAGCAGTATTCTATGAGCTTACAACAGACCGCATCGATCGCTTCAAGCTGAAAGGATGCGTCGTTCCGGAGCTCTTTGCACCGCTGCTGAAGGCTGAGTACAATAATCCAGCGAAGCAAGGGCACCAATGGTTGTCTCCTCTGTCCAAAGTGATGCAAATAATAATTTTGTGCTTCGATGTACCATTTTTCTTTCGGATGTACACCATGCACGAGCCATTGTGCTATCTACAGTTCTATACACCTCTGCACCTGATGAGCCTTTTTTATTATTTTGCAACTTTTTATTTTTTCCACCTCTCGCATATGATCCTGGATGTTGACCTGACGCGAAACATACATATAAAAAATGATGGCCTTAAAAGAGGTGTGAGGAGCGGTGGGACGAAACTGCTTTCAGGCTACAACATTGTGCTGAGCTGTTTAACAATAGTGTGAACAAGCACTTGATGGCAACAGGACAGGACAGTGGCAGTAGTGACAGAGATCAAACCTCTCTATTGTTAGCAAGTATCGAGTACGATCATAATGAGTAAGTGATGAGTAATCGGCATGATTGCTTCATGCCTGAAATAATGTTTCCCTTTCCCCTTGTCATTCCGCCTGAGGCACCACTGCCCGGTACTAAATTATACCATCTTAGAGGAGTGCTAGAAGAGATTCTTTCGCAGCATTATCACTTACTTTCCCAACGTTCGCAAAGGAATGGGAGGACAGTTGAGCAATTTCGGTTGTGCTGATCAGACGGAGCTTCACCAGTGCGGATTGCTACACAGTTGCCATCCAGACCAGTAACCCAAAATAGTGAAGTCTGCTCTATGGGAAAGCGTTTAGTTATTGCATTGTAGTCATCAGTACTTGGTGGACGTGCAAGTTTACCAGTTTGGGATAAAGTTGAACAGTACTCATTAGCTCCTTGCTGAGTACGACGAAAATCAGTATAGAGCCAATATTCCATTCCTTGTTGTTCCTTGGAAGCTAACCAACTACCTATCAGAATACGTACACACCAGTAGATAAAAACTGGGGATGAGTACATGTACTTGCAGCATATTATTGCTATTTACTTGGTCTGAATTATGAGCGCCTCACTTCAAAACTCAAGCATTTGTACAAATGAGCACCAGAACTAAAAAATCAACCAAGAGCTGGTAGATAGATAACTACTGTATCGTCTTTTGGGCTGACCTTCTAGTTTTCATCGCTGATGGTGTCTCTGGGCACGTCTGCAAGTGCGTCACCCTGCAAAACATCGAAAGAGTTTTTGTCGCCTTCAAGCTATGCTGCACTTCCTTGATTGTTTCAATCAATAGGCCTGATTTTGACGATTGCCTTCGCCTCTTCCTCGTGCAGTGCAACTGCCAGAATGGTAGCTGTAGGAGTTTTCACCCGACATTCCCACGATACCTTCAGATGAGGCGAACAGGCAGACCACCACACACCAATAAAATCACTTCTCATCACTGTGTTCCGTGCACTGACATTCTGTGTCATACAGTTCGACCATGCGCGCTTATCCCTTACCTGTGTTGTACGAATCTATGGGCCACTAGTGGACTGTCAGTGTCACTGGAGACGATGCGGAGCTTTCGCAGAGGCTTGATGTAACGCCTCGCAGCTAGACGACTGCAAAAGATATCAGTGAACTGGACAACGCGATGCTTGCGCTGCTGCACGAGTTTCTGGATGATGCGGTTGCTGAAAGTCTGCCCAGGAAACAGCGACTGCAGCGAATTCAATCCGCCAGGAGAGAATCAAAACGATCGCCCTGGAGAGTTTCTGGTAATCTGTGACAATTCTCCATCGCACTGGGGTCTTGATATCAGCACTAGGTCTTCTCAGTGTTGCGCGTGAAGCAACAGGAGTCCTCTGACGACAAAATTTGAACTCGAAATACACGAGTCGCCTAGGAGTTTGAGGCACTGCATCCTTTGGAGTTTGAGCCATTCCTTCCTCAGTATCACGAATCGACAACTGAAGGACAGTGTTAGGTACCTGGGAAGTGTGTTCCATTTTGACATTATTTGAATTTGTTTGGTAGGCTTCGGAAACGAAGCGCACATTTTAATAAGTCGGACCAAGTATAACAATGACCGATGTTATGAACCCTCTAAGATTCTCTAAATTGTCAGGATCGTACGACCACACGGCACGAGGACAACTCTTTTCCTTTACACAGTATATTTCACTTCATCTGATAATTAACAATGAACACTAATAACAGCAGCTATTTATAGCATGCAGAAACAGCGTACATGCAAAAAACATACGCATATAAAACTGGACATAACAGCGTATACAGCAAAACGCACACAGCGCATATAGCGTATGCCATGCAGCAACATCAGCGGTACGGCGGAGTCGAAATACAACATTTCAACGAATACAATGCCATAAGCGCGAAGGCCTTTCCCAATTGAGAACTGGTGGTTTGCAACATTCTCCCCACCAAAGGGCTTCTCACCGCCGTACAACAATGCACACAAGTCAAAAATGATCCGGGGCTCTGACTACGCGCCCAGAACGAGTCATCGCCTGCTGCCGTGGTGGTGGTAACGGTGCTGGCGGTTCATACGCCGGCTGCTGAGGGACGATAGCAGGTTGAGCGGTATCGGCAAGCCCAGGAGCCACGTCCTGTGACGATACTTCTAATGGCACTAACCATTGGATCGGCCTCAACAGGGTACTGGTACTCAACTTAACCTTGGCAACACGACGCTTGCCATCTCGACCAGGGAATAACTCGATGATCCGTCCCAAACGCCAGAACTGTTTGCGCTTGGTATCATCGAGAACAAAGACAACATCACCCACAGCTAAAGGGCGCGACATGGTCTGTTGGTGCTTGTTCAGCTGACTTAGGTACTCCACCTCCCAACGATTCTTGACATGCTTCAGTGTCTGACTGAGGTAACGCAATCTCGCTGACATATGCGTAGCGTCCGGGGTACCTGCTGGCTTCGCTGACGACATCCAAATGTTACCCATCATCATTGCAGGGGTTACTGGTGGCTCATCCAGGCTATCAGACACATAAGTTAACCCTTTGTCCTTTCGCCCATACTTGAACCGTACACCTGTGTACGGTTCAACCCACGCATGTTCAAAGCGACCTGGAAGCTACGCGGATCACCCGATCCACATGAAAATTCACGTGCACACAGCCTATGCTATGTAGAGGATGATGCACGGGTCGCTGGGGCTAGTTGCCATTTGAAAATTTTCAGGAAATCAAAGTCGAAGTTTGCTTGCGCCGTAATTTCCGACATGGCAGCACGCAGGTCGCTTGATGCAGATGAAGCGCTTGTTTGAGGATAGCTGGAGTGACCCGAGTGACAATCCTATGTCCTCTGATGACGAGGACGAACTGGACGAAGCCTTAGTTGAAGGGGTTGATTCTGATTTTGGTAACGATGCGGACTATGATGTTGTAGCCGTCGGCCCGTCGATCCAACTGTCGGACATGTCGACCACTCCGATTTGAGTGCAGGATCGGCAGAACAGCACTCGAGTGGTGAGGAGAGTGTACCACCGCCGTGTCTTACCCGTTGTGGAGCAGCAGGGCCAGCTAGAGTGCCGCAGCACGTGGAGCGGGAGCGCAGTTCAATCCCAGAGAGGTCCAGATCTCCGTCACCTGCGCGCCGTCAAACTCATGGTCGACAGCCGCGCAGAGCGAGGAGAGTCGCCACACGGGGCCGAAATGTCGAGCCTGCCGCCACTGTCGCTCCTCTGGCTAATGCTCTGTGTTTCTCCAACATGCCAGTGGTGCTACTCCAGGTCACACTTGTACAAATTGCACATTATTTATACATAGGAAAGAACTTGAACTTTGAATTTTGCCGATTTTTGCCAAAAAATCATTTTTGATACTCTTGATTAGCCACACCCACCTGAGGAATGCAACCCAAACAGCATTTTTAGTTCACAATTATCACTAGCTTTCAGGAAAACATAAAGTGTACATACAAAATATCAGCTGCTTGGGTATGGTGAGTGGATTTGTTGAAGCAGGTACCCCTCACATACATTTTGGGCAAAAGGACAAAGGGTTAACGGACGACTATTCACCACTGCTTCAACCTCATACAAGATGGTCTCAAGCTCCTGAACCTTCAGAAACGCTGTTCCCATTACCTTTTTCAAGGCACTCTTCACTGTACCAACCATTCGCTCATAGAAGCCTCCATGCCATGGTGCAGCTGGAGGATTGAACATCCATGGCACACTCAGTTTGTCAGATGCCGCCTTGAACGTTGTAGCGTTGTCAGACCTGATCCGAGACGGCAAACTACGTCTCGCGACAAACTTCCGAAATGCCATCAAGAATGACTCGGTACTTAAACTATCGACCACCTCCAAGTGAACTGCTCTGGTGGTGGCACACACAAACAATGCTATCCATACCTTCGGAGATGACTCACCACGGCGCACGTACAACGGACCAGCATAGTCGATGCCGGTAGTTGCGAACGGCCTCTCGTGAACAATTTGGTCTTCTGGCAGCGGCGGACAGACTTCTGAGGCAGCCTTAGCCTTGTAGCGGCGGCATGTAACACATCGCTGAGTAATGTTGCGTAGCGCTCGTCGACCACCGATAATCCAGAATTTCTGACGGATAAACGACAAGACTCCTTCTACACCTTGGTGCATCCTTTCAACATGCATTTTCTCCAACAGCAAATCGGTCAGATGATGTTTGCCTAACAGGACTGGGTGCTTGGCTCCATACGCCAACTCGCTGTGCTGAAGTCGTCCCCCGGCTCTGAGCACTCCATGCTCATCCAGAAACGGTGCAAGCTGATACACCTTCGACCCGGGCTTCACTGGTTGACCTTGTTTGATCAGCTCAAGATCTTCAGCGAAACATGCGGCTTGAACGATGCGGTACAATACGTTGTCTGCTGCAAAATAGAGTTCAGCACGAGGCTCAGTGTGCTTCCACTGCAACATCCGAGTCACCATGCCCTGTGCCCTCGACCATTTACTGAATCGGAGCCACCATTCCTTATCAGATTCTCGACTACAGGTGGTGGCTGACACTCGTACTTCTACACTGGACTCATCTGTAGCTGCGGTTGAGGATGCGGTGGGCCAGTCATTGGGCTCCGTGATCCAGGTTGGTCCGCCCCTCCAGAACGGACTACGGATCTGCTGTGCACTACTCCCACGCGACGGTAAATCTGCTGGGTTGTGAAGGCCCGGGCAATGGTTCCACACAATGCCGACCTTCTTCGATATCTCTTGGACTTGACTGACGCGGTTAGCCACAAATGTTTTCCATTTGTACGATGGATTACTGATCCAATGAACGGTAGTGAGACTGTCAGTCCAGCCATAGACTTGCGTGACGGTAACACGCAGCTCCTTCACCACAAACTCAGCGTAGCGAGCCGCTAAACATACTGCTTGTAACTCAAGGCGGGCTAACGTGGGCGGAGACACAGGTGACACTTTGGCCTTGGCAAATACCAAGTGCGACTGTCCATTGACGACTGCATACAAACAACATCCTAACGCTTTCTCACTGGCATCGGCGAAGGCATGAAGCGCAATCGGCGTGTCAAGATTGCAGCAAATCCAACGTGGTATGTCAATGCTCACCACTTCGGCCAACTCTCCCCACCATTGCGCACATGCGGCTGCGATGCCATCAGGCAACATATCATCCCAGTCGCCTCCGACTTTCCAGGCTTGCTGTAGCAGTATCTTTCCCGGCACAACTGCCGGTGCTGCTAGACCTAGCGGATCAAACACTGATGCAACACACTTGAGGAGGGATCGCCGGGTCCAAACAGACGGCCTATCGGACTCGCCTAGCGCTGCTATGCTGAGCAAGTCATCACTGGTTTTCCATTTCAGACCGAGGACTTTATCTCCGGCCTCTGGATCGCACGGGATTTCGTTGCCTCGCCACTTGCGTAACTCCATGCCAGCATCCGTAAGCACACGCACGCTGAACTCTTGCATCTCCTTGGCTTCCGAGGCATTTGACACACTAGAGACCAAATCGTCAACGTAGAAACTCGTGAGCAAGAGATCAATACGATCTCGCTCTTTGGGTGCAGACAACGCCCGTAGCTCCTTCAAGTGATGCTGAATCACCGCAGTAAGCATGTACGGCGAGCAGTTTACGCCAAATGGCAGTTTCGTTAGCCTCCAGGTTAACAGTTCATCGCTGTCGCTTCGACCGGGCCACAAGAAACGCAGGTACGGACGGTCTTCGGGATTAACCGCGACCATGAAGAAAGCCTTGCGGATGTCCGCTTGCAGCGCGCTCTTATATTCACGGAACCGTAATAGCATACCTGCGAGACTCGGCAATAGCGACGGTCCAGGGTCAACCATGTCGTTCAACGACTTGCCATCTGGAGCCGTCGCCGAGGCATTGAACACCACTCTTAACTTCGTGGTTGCAGCGTGCTCGCGGAATACACCATGATGCGGTACATAGTACCCGGCATCGCTCTCACATGGCTCCAGCTCAATTGCTCCAAGCTCGCGGTACTCCCTGATCAGCACATCATCATAGAGCGCACGCTTCCCATTCCTCTTCAGCTTTTCAAGAAGCCGCGTTGCGATGACTCTAGCTTGAGCAAAGTTATCCATTGGGCGACGCTCATTTCGCCACAAGAGACCCACTTGGTACCCGCTGCCCTGGCGACATAGCGGGAAAGATGGCAGGTGCTGATGTTGTTCTGGAGGTTCATCCAACTGCCATAGTTGTTCAATGTGGGCTGTGACACATGACACGGTCACCGGCTGACTGTTTCGACTTGGTGCAGACGCTGGACCAGATAATACATTACCTATCTCTGTGTTCCACACCGTCTCACCATTAACTTCCTTCTTGCTGTGCAGTACCGCGTTGATATAGTCTGCACCAATCAGCATATGTATTTCGTCTGATGTCCCTTGTTGAGGCTTGTCACTCAGCTCTACTCCCCAACTGTGCCACTGCGCAATGGTCTGCGGACTTGCGCACTTCAGGTCCAGCTCTAGCGTTGGTTTCACGAACGCGCGTACCCGAATGCTAGCGGAGCTACCCTGGATCGTGATGGCGTACTTATCCATGCGCTGTTGGGTTGGTTCCGCGCCGAACGGCTTCACCTCTACATTTTCCACCCCAACGTGTTCTGCATCGATTGCTGACACCAACGCTGCAGTCACGAATGACGCCTCAGCACCCGAGTCCAGGAACACGCGAACCTTCGCGTTTCGAGTTCTTCCCTCAACTCGTGCCACTCCGGTCATCAGCCGCACACTTGGCGAGTGTAGACAGCACGATCCAACATTCTTCTCCGTTACTATCTCAGTCGGTTTCTCCCGGCTGTAACCTGCTCTATCCAACACCTCATGTATTAGCAGGTGGTGTTTCCTCTGGCATTTCGTGCATCTCGAGCCTGACCGACATTCTCTGGCCATATGGCCATACTTAAGGCAGTTCCAGCAGAGTCTCCCTCGCTGCAGAAAACCCTTTCTCCCTTCCAGTGGCAGCGACTTTAGCTGCTTCTCTGCATCTGCGACCGATATCGCCATGCACTGTGCCGACGCCGTGGGCCTTGGCACGGATCGTTCTACTGGCTTCCTGGCAGTATCACCCTGTCGTCCGTGCGCGACCTGGTAAGACGCGCCGTGCTCCTGTACCTGGCACAGTGACATCCCGTAGCACTGCCGTTCGACCAGGTACGTCTTCATCTCAGGTCCGCATTGCTCCAAGATTACCTGCTTTGCCATTGCTTGCAGCACCGGGGACATTTTTCCTATATCGGCGCTATACTTGGTGTCCACCTCGCCATCTTCTGTCATAGCGAGTGTGGCCCACACCTCTACTTCTCGGCAAACACGGACAACGTATTGGTGAAACGACTCATCTGACCGCTGCTTGCCTGTCAGCAATGTCTTCCACGCTTTATCCGGAGTCTTTCCGAGCGAGGCGAGCAACTCTCGCTTCGCTTCCTCGTAATTATTGCATCCAATACATATCCTCTCCGCTTTGCTACCCGCTAGCGCGATGCGCAGTCGCAGCAGCCATTCGCTTTCTTCGAACTCGTTCTTGGAGCAGATGTCCTCGAACAGGTCAAGATAACGCTCCAATGGCTGCGTTCCATCATATGAGGGGATTTTCATCAACGGTTGACGCCCCCCGCTGTTACTGGGAGCTTCCTCTGTACCTCCCATCGCGGCTTTACTATCACCCTCATACGCATTGGCGATGCGCTCGTTAATCTCCTTTAGTGTTTTGTCAAACTCGGTGCGGAGCGCCTCCTCTCGCCGTCTGGCACTGCGCTCCTCACGCTCCTCGTACTGTTGGAGCCTCTGCTCCACATGTTCCATCAACAACTCGCCTTCTAATCCTAACCGAACTCCATTGGCGATAAAGCTGGCTTCCAAATTGTGTAGTTGCTCTGCCATGCTCGCTCCTATCCTGGCGTGGTCGCCAAATGTTATGAACCCTCTAAGATTCTCTAAATTGTCAGGATCGTACGACCACACGGCACGAGGACAACTCTTTTCCTTTACACAGTATATTTCACTTCATCTGATAATTAACAATGAACACTAATAACAGCAGCTATTTATAGCATGCAGAAACAGCGTACATGCAAAAAACATACGCATATAAAACTGGACATAACAGCGTATACAGCAAAACGCACACAGCGCATATAGCGTATGCCATGCAGCAACATCAGCGGTACGGCGGAGTCGAAATACAACATTTCAACGAATACAATGCCATAAGCGCGAAGGCCTTTCCCAATTGAGAACTGGTGGTTTGCAACACCGATTCGCGTCCTTGTTCAGTTTGCCTGGGGATTTGCCTGTTGTGTGAATCACCTATTAGTGGAGGAAGCATTTGAAGCACCCTCCTCTACCTTATACCTGCACGCTCCACTGAGCTGTAAGCGCGACCCTGAGCCAGGACAGGCACACGGCCCTGTGTACCTGATACTCGCATGCTGCATGCGGAACACAGACAGGCGCATCGGGTGGCATAATATAGGGTGTCCCAACCAGTGCAGTGTGCGCAGACGTGCATGAGCGATTTACATGTATGTACATGCCCAAAGACATCTTGAGCTTCTCAACTTGTTTGAGAAGCTCATTCACATCGCCAATATTGTTCAACAAAGGGTTTTCTTTCCCAAATCAAAATGTTGGAGCGCCATGATGACAGTTGGGGTTGCAAAAAGTCGCTCTTCTGCTTTAAACAGTTTTCGCGGAGACGGAAATGAAATCTACGCAATAAGTAAAGCAAGTTGCACATTCAAACCCACACCATTGGCACAGATTAGATTTCCTTGAACGTTTTCGTTACCAGCTCTTTAGTTATTTATTAGTCAGCTTTTTATCTTGTTAGTTGTCTACTCTTTCCAGGCAATCCGGTGCCTTGTATTTAAAGAAACACGTGGCAAGTAACCAATGAAAGACCATGAAGACTGAGGCTCTGTCACAGTCCAGTGGCTACTGCTTGTCGCCAAGTGACGACGGGCAGTGGATTCCGTTCCTGCTCGTCGTCACTTGACGACGGGCAGTGAATCCAGTTCCATCACCTTTGAGCAGGCAGGACTGCACTTTCTAGCCTTGATCTGTTTGATCGGCCGTCCCTTGGCCAAATCGGACAATCGAAAGGTCTATCGACATTAGAATTGTCTCAGCTACTTATCGGCTCAAAAACGGAAGGCGATCCGAGGTTGCAGAGCGGAGTTATGAGACTCGAACTAACTTCGCTCAGCAGAGTCAACTTCGGCGCATGCATTTTGAACTCGTTTGGGGGGTCCTTGACTCGCGGCCGATGCAGCTACAGATAGTTCACGTCATCGCAAAGGCATGGTCCTCAGCTCTCATGTAAAAAAATTGAGCGATCTGCGATACATTTTGTTGAAATGGCAAAGAATTTGAGTTGGGCGATCGCAATGCTGGCTTTGGAGTGCTGAATCGCGCTGCGGCGCTGATTCTGTGGATTCAATGATAGATTGCTGGCTATCGCTGTGTTTCTCTGGCCAAGAGCTTTCCAGAAAGCCCACGATCACCAAAATTGGCCAAAGGACACCAAAGTTACGACCAGATAAGTAACTGGGCTCGAGTATGCAGTGCATTCCTTGAAATAATTGTGGGCCTTAATATTCACTCATAAACGTAACTCCCCCTCTACTCCACTGCACATACACACAACTGGCTATCAGGTCTAGCACATCTTGGATGCGCATTGGCCTGCATCGGGCATTCTTCTTTTTTCCTGCAGTTGCAGGGTTTGTCTGCTGGGGTAGGGTTTAGCTTGCTTTTGTTGTGGCCCTTGATAATGGTGGCGACATTGGAGAGGCAGCTATAAGATCACATCAAAGGATCAAACAACAACCATTTTCTTCAGTTCTCTTCGACAGAAGGCTTCTCCTAGCGTGGCCCAGGCCAAAAATCACACCTCGGATGAGTACAAAAATGACAACTCCCAGATTTCCTCGATTGCTGGCCATGCATGCTTCATGTTTGCTTAGCTTCCCCTCCAATTGAGCTTTAAAACTTTAGAGCCCCACAAGTTGTGTGGTATGTTGCTATGCATCCTGGGAATCGTGAGTGCGCATCCGAGATGTGCTAGAGCTGATAGCCAGCTACAGTCCGTTTCAAAACGATTTGCAATCCTGGCGATCGCCTGCGGAGTTTGGCGTCTTACCGTAGGAGCACTCGAGTGCTGCCTGGAAAAACTCACTGTGAACTCGAAGAAATATTCCGTGCGAAAGCAGGAAAAATGACAACTCACTCACGTTGATACAGTCATGTACGTCTGGTTTACAACAAACGAGTTCTTCCTAGTATCGATAATGGAGTCAGAGAGGACATGTCGAAACGAAAGTGTTGTAAATGTTGACGAGGGACATGGGTCCCAATTGGTTTTGCGACCAAAACAGTTTCTTTGAGCTGCGATGCAATTTACTCACCGTGTGACGAAAACGACATCAACACGGACTCATTCCCAAGGCCATGACTTGGCAAAGCTATCCGTGTGACTTCGACGACATTTTGAGAAAAGTAGACGCTTGTGAACGCTGATATCGATAGAAGACGGCATTGACTGCTATATTCAAATAAATTGGCGATCTTGAAATACTAGAATAAATCTCAAAAAGCTACAGCGCGATGACTTCCATATTCACTCACACCATTGCAGTGTTGTGGGTGTGTTCACATGGCGTGAGCCAGTCAAGTGTCAGTCAGTTCGGCAGGAAGCGCGAGCTCCAACAACAAGTCGTTTGGTGCAGCCATCTTCTTTGTATTGTACCAGCTTGATCACCAAAACAATGAAGAAGAAATGGATAGGTTGGGATTTGAACTCACAACTTCATGGTCAGCAGACAGCATTCATAACCACAAGGCCAAAAAGGAAAGGATAAATCGTGGGTTTTGATAAAAAAATCGATACTGGCTTCCTGGGCAAATTGTAAACCATGGGAAAAGGCTGGAAACCTGGCCGAAATTCTAACTCACTAACGGTTGGTCCAATTGTTCCGAAACCTTCACAGAACAATTTGCCGTGTCCTAACAAGCCATTCTATGTACTTTGTTGTCCAAAGTTCCCTTATCTTCATACTTTTTAAGACCCAAACCTGATTGTAAATCTTTTTGAAACAGACTATAGTTGTAGAACGTCAGTATCGCCAGCCGGTGTCTTGCAATGGTATCGCATGAGTTGATTGTCAAGTAACTGGCGGTATTAAGGAGGTTTCGCTCTACGTAATTACGTATGAAAATCCGTATGTCGTACGCGCCGGGGAGCGAGGGCAACTTTCATACATAAATCTCTCTACGGATATCTGTAGGAAAGCTCTTCCCTGCGTTGGGTCCTCCGTAGGACGTTTTGAAATATTTTTCACGTGTTCCGCATTTGTTCATGGCAACGTTCAAGCCGCGCGAAACACAAGGTACATACACCCGTACACCACGTGCAAAATAAAAGGGAAAACGCGGTTTTGGTTCGTGGTGCATGCGATGGGCGCATGCAGCCAACGCGTCTCCAAAGCAACAATGCGTGTTTTAGCAGTCGTGGAGAAATCACGTAGAGCGAAACCCAACAGCTCTAATTTTTACGTATGAAAATTACGTGCAGTTCGTACGTTATTTTCATACGTAATTCAGTAGAGCGAAACCTCACCCTGGCCAGCAATCGAGGACATCTGAGAGTTGTAAATTTTGTACTCCTCCGAGGTGTGATTTTTGGCGTGCTGGGCCAAGCACAAGGAAGCCATCTGCAAAAAAACTGCAGAAAATGGTTGTTGTTTGATCCTTTGGTGTAATCTTTGTTTCTAGTCGAAGCTAGTTGCTGTTTGGAGCAGAAACGCTGAAATTGACTATTTTCTGCATGTACTCATACATGTACTCATGTACTCAGGCATGCAGTCTTACTCGTATTTTAGCTCTTTTTCTGGAATGGATGCTGCTCTGCACCCCTTGGTGAACATTTCCTGCGCTCGTGGAGCAGCTGAAAAGGACCACTGGTATGTCTAGTTCCTGGTTTGAAAGTGGAGAGTCAACTTTTGTGCCTTGAAAAAGGAGTAGAGAGCGATAAAGGTACGTCTGTGGCTTATTTTTGAGTGCTCCTCGTACATTTTTGATCGTGATAGAAATTCTCAGACCAAAGTCAGACCGAAGTCAGCACGATGATGGCCTTACAGTTTTCTTGTGGATTTTTTAGTTGTTTCATCTCGTATCTATGTCAGTATCGTGATGGTGAAGTGGAGAGGGTGATTTTCTTCCTCTAGGCTTCGTTCGGCCGACTTTGCTTCGTCCTCGTTGAAAAGTGATCCTGAAAAAAAGGTCGATTCGCAAAATTATGTTGATTTTGAATGTACGTGATGACATACGATTGCTGGCTATGTATTAGTGGACATTATAGCATAAATTGTAGTACCCCTGGTCCTTTTCTTACTATGAATCAATCCTTGGCTCTCAATCCGAATTTCTAATTCCCTGTCCTTGGACTTGTCCGGCCTCAAATGGGGAAAGCAGTAATTGCACGGGTCACACAATGCAGAGTGTACTGTTGTTTTCCCAATATCTAACTCGGGCACTGAGCCAATAAATACAATTCAAATATCTGCAACTGTATACGTGGGAGACACCAAAATGTTAGAGTGCCACTTTCCAATGAATGGACTGTAGTTTCTGTGTGTTTCCGTTGTGTATTAGCCACACATCAAAATGCATACAAATACTCAAAATATCGCCCCTGCAGCTCGGAATGCTGGATGCGAGTCGATCAGCGCTCCATTTCTATGGATAATTAATTGGTTTGCCTATTTTAAAGTGATGTGTGCAGCAAAGAGCCCATGTTTGCAGGTTTGGATTAAGGAAATGTACCGTACTGGCAATATGTTGCCGCGTAACGCAGGGGGGTGCGGCGTAACGCGCGACCGGGCTAGTGCGACAAATTTTCGTTGCGTTCGTAACGCGCGTCCGGCGGGGTGCGGCGATCTTTTCATTGCAGTTTGCACTGCAAAGGCTGAAAACTGTGAAAGCACGTGTACCGAGTGGCAAAAAAAGGACTGCGGCAATATAGAAACCTGTGTAACGGCTCCTGTGCGACTTTGCATGTAACGCCCTGCGTGCGGTAAACATGTGCCAATGTAACGCTTCATGGCCTCACTGCGACCATATATATTGCCAGTACGGTAATAGGAGTTGGAGGGGAAGCAAGTTAACCCTTTGAGCTCTAGCACAGCATCCATGGATTCCTACAGTGTTCGGGCAGAGGTGTGCGATCGCTCGACAGTCCCAGTTTGGATTTCAAAATTATCTAATTTCACTCACCAGATTTGGAATATCTCCATCTTGGTCTCTTTGGAAAGCTACAGATCTCCTCTCCCCAGATATCGCCCCTAAATACTCAACAGGTGCAACAGAATCGCCTTCATCATGTCTTTCGAGAGCTGCCCTATTGCACCTAAGCGAGATACTGTACGCACATCCACAAATTTCATCGGTTCTGAAGTTTTACTAAACCTAGAACGGTGATTCAAAGTCCTCCGGATTCCTGAAGCTCAAGCAATTCATTTGGTCTCCAGTGCGCATGCGCTATGCAATCGTGAGTCACAGGGGAAGTCCCGTTTGAGCACTACCGTGCTCACCACGCACGCAATTTGAAACAAATTGAAGCGTATCTGTGTTTGTCTCTTCGGCGCTCAGTGATTTTTCATCACGCTATATCAAACGATTCATCGTTGGAAAGCTTCTTCTCTCAGCTTTCCAATGGGCCCTCATGCTTGGCGATCGGAGAGAGGGTAATGGAGTTACGACAATTTGAACAGTGGTGTGTATGCACTGCACAAAATGGCGCCGTTGCACATGAGTAAACTCGTGCTTCGGGCTCAAAGGGTTAATGTGTGTGTGTGTGTGTGTGTGTGTGTGTGTGTGTGTGTGTGTGTGTGTGTGTGTGTGTGTGTGTGTGTGTGTGTGTGTGTGTGTGTGTGCCAGCTAGTTCGGTTGGGTGGTACACATATGCCTGATTGTGTTGGGTCTATTGCCAACAGGCTCGGCTGCTTGAAGGTGTATTGTTGTATCTGCCACCTTTGTTGGCTTCAGGGTTCATATACTTTCTATTTGAAGTATACATACCTCTTAACCATGGACTGCTTCCGGCTAGATTTTAAAAAAAATTAAAAAATTAAAAAAAATCTGATTGGTTCGCGTACCTGCTAGATTAACTCCTGTGTAATCAATGGTGCTAGTGACGCTTAGATCAGATCCACTCTGATTTAGCCACCCATAGCAAGTATTACCTTCACTGGGGGCAGGGGTGACTGCAATTGGATCCCGGGATGGATACCCTGATGCCGTCAATCCCTTTTCTGCACCTTGTCCTCACCCACTTACTGAGGTGTGGTGAGCCCACAAGTGGGATCATTTTCAAGTCCACCCAGAGTTTTGGGGATTTCAGGGGCTGTCGGCCGTTGGGCGGTTCAATAGCCAGTTGAGTCATCTTTCCAAGATTCCTTTTGAGTCTCTCTCCCCTCTCCCGGGGAGACCCACGTGACCAGTTTTGGCAGTGAGCAACAAGTACAAGTACAAGTGTGTGTGTGTGTGTGTGTGTGTGTGTGTGTGTGTGTGTGTGTGTGTGTGTGTGTGTGTGTGTGTGTGTGTGCATGTGTGTGTGTGTGTGTGTGTGTGTGTGTGTATGTGTGTTGCGAATTTATGTTACGACTATGATTTACGCATGTCGTTGTATTTGGTTCTTGTCTGGTGGAGTCCAGTGTCTGATGTCATTATATGGTCTAGGTGTACACGCGAGTATGGTGTGATGTGTGACGTTTATGGTATGTGGTGCATGCAAGAGTACGCGTTGTCAGAGTGTGAGGATGTGCTTCCGTCTGTGTGAGAGTGACTGTCAAGTGAATGCTGTACATGCGCAGTGCTAGTTTGGTCTGGGAATGAGAGTCATGTGTGATTCGTCCGTGGTCTGGTTGTCTTGGTCTTGGTCATGTGTTCTGTACGTATTAGTCCCTGATTGGTCGTCCCGATTTGTAGTCGCAATATTACTGCTTGTTCTTGTTGTTTTCTTTGATTCTTTTCCCGGGTGTCTTTTCCCGTCGTCGTTTTCTGCCTAGTCTTTTCGTCTTTCTCCTCCTGTGCCCTTTCCGTTTGTATAAGAAGTCAGAAACTCCACCAAGTTGTTTGCGCTGTTGTGTGACAGGGGCCAGGGGGAGAAGGCAATACTATTTCCACAACATTGGCGCCCAACGTGGGGCTCGAACCCACGACCCTGAGATTAAGAGTCTCATGCTCTACCGACTGAGGGCTGGGTATGAGAGTCGTGTGTGATTCGTCCGTGGTCTGGTTGTCTTGGTCTTGGTCATATGTTCTGTACGTATTGGTCCCTGATTGGTCGTCCCGATTTGTCGTCGTAATATTACTGCTTGCTCTTTTGTTGTTTTCGTTGAGTCTTTTCCCGGGAGTCTTTCCCGTCGTTCACAAAGTTTGTCTCTCTCCTCCTGCGCCCTCGTCATTTCTTGGTATAATATAAGTATTGCAGATATTATCAAGAGTATGCGTTGTTGTGTGGCGGGGGCCAGGGGGAGAAGCCTACTTCATTGGCGCCCGACGTGATGATTGGCTCGAACCCACGATTCTCCTTCACCACCAGTAGTTTGTGCTCGCCGTTACCCTGTTTTTTTCGTTTTGTCTATTCTTATTGGGCCATGCCCTTGCACGTTTTTCTTTTCTCGTTTTGGAGACAAGATATTATGGATTGGAGGGTTGTTCGTCACGCAGCCGTCAACCAGGCTTCTCACCGGCTTCTCATTGGCGATGATGCTGGTGGTCGTTCGTCAGGCGAACAAATTCCCGGTGACTCGATCCCAGTTATGGATTTCGCTGTAGTTTATTCAGTTGCCCGCCTATTTTGTTGTATATACAATATAGTATTTTCACAATCTCGGTAGTCGGTCTTTACCTTGTGTGGGCGATTCTGTTTGTGTCGAGCGTCGTAGTACTCCACCCGCCATGGGTTATGCTTTCAGTGAACGTGGTTTTTTCGAGTCAGTGAGTGTATACTTGCGGTGGTTTGTACTGGCCAGTTTTCTTGGTTACGAGGATACACTTGGTTCATAGCTAGGGAAGTCTTTCAGTGAGCGTATTTTTTTCGTTTTGGGTCGACTTGCGGGTCTCCCCAGTTTGCCGTGGTGGGCGCCCGATCATGGTGAGCCACGGCCTACCCGGTGAGCTGGGAGGATCCCTGCATTGTAATGGTCTACCTTGCGGGTGCAGCGGAGCTGTTTCCGTGTTTCGTTTTTTGATGGGTCGCTTGATAGGTTTTGGCAGGCGGGGTCCCTGCGTTTTCAAGTCCCTGGTTATTTGCGTATTGGTGACCAGTTGTTTGTGTTGTTCATACCGTCCTCACTGTTTGTTTGACATGCCTGCTGTGTTCTGCTGTTCCGTCTGTGTGATTTGTACATGTTATACACATCTTCCACATCCAAATGGGCAGGTCGTACGACGCACCACCTCGTGGAACCACACCCAAGGTTTTCCCATCTCCACGTCTGCAGCCACTTGACGTTGTCCTGTTTCCTCAGTCTGTTCTCCTGTTATTGTGTCTGCTCATCCCGTTTGTTTTTCTCCTACTCCATTTTTTTCTCGTGGTGCATATAACTGTAATAAGCATTTTCCTACTTGCTAGAGTCGAGGTCGACTCTCGCCGGAGGGGAGGGCTATGTTGCGAATTTATGTTACGAATATGATTTACGCATGCCGTTGTATTTGGTTCTTGTCTGGTGGAGTCCAGTGTCTGATGTCATATATGGTCTAGGTGTACACGCGAATATGGTGTGATGTGTGACGTTTATGGTATGTGGTGCATGCAAGAGTACGCGTTGTCAGAGTGTGAGGATGTGCTTCCGTCTGTGTGAGTGTGACTGTCAAGTGAATGCTGTACATGTGCAGTGCTAGTTTGGTCTGGGAATGAGAGTCATGTGTGATTCGTCCGTGGTCTGGTTGTCTTGGTCTTGGTCATGTGTTCTGTACGTATTAGTCCCTGATTGGTCGTCCCGATTTGTCGTCGCAATATTACTGCTTGTTCTTTTTGTTTTCTTTGGAGTCTTTTCCCGGGTGTCTTTTCCCGTCGTCGTTTTCTGTCTAGTCTTTTCGTCTTTCTCCTCCTGTGCCCTTTCCGTTTGTATAAGAAGTCAGAAACTCCACCAAGTTGTTTGCGCTGTTGTGTGACAGGGGCCAGGGGGAGAAGGCAATACTATTTCCACAACATGTGTGTGTGTGTGTGTGTGTTTGTGTGTGTGTGTGTGTGTGTGTGTGTGTGTGTGTGTGTGTGTGTGTGTGTGTGTGTGTGTGTGTGTGCGTGCATGTGTGTGTGTTTGCACACCCACATACTTACTTGGTTGTTGACACACACTCGGGAGTTTGGCCTCGCATTCGGCATTATCCCAGAATTCACCGTTGGTATTGTGTGAAGGTGCATACCACATTGATACACACAGTTGTGTGACATGGTCAGGTGGACTTGGCTGATTCTTGGCCCATTTCGAGTACGTAATCGTTTGGTTATCATCAATTGATACAAACTTCAATGGTGGGTGAACCAAATATGATCGAAAGCCAATCCAGTTTGTAGTTCGGGCGGGTTTAGTATTGAAGATACACTGAAGCTCAGCGTCGCTACGTGGAATTGCTAAATTGCTGCCCTTCCCAAGGCTCTTGCAATAGTTCGCAGCTTCCGCAAAGTTTCTACGATGGTCGTCAAACGTATAGTCTGTCTTGAGATGACCACAAGATCTCCATTCTGTGCAAAGTCAAAAGCAACTCTCAAACTGATGTAAACGAACAACTGTATTATTCTTAAAGGAAGTCTTGAGGCTTCCTACAACCCCGGTTTCAAAAAACGTTAGGCCAGCATCTATACGACATAAAATCTGTGATCACTTTGTGTCGTGACCTGGTTCAAACTATTACTAAATTATTACTATTGGGAACTATTGCATGGGCAGCATCTGGATGCTGCAATCCGTAAGATTCTCTACAACACGCAGCTATAGCTGTGTGCTCTATGCACAGAAGTTCACTCTAAGTCAAACACTCATTGCAAACATATCCAGAATAATAATTATTACTTCCAATAACTCTGTCTCACTTCCAAACTTGTCCCAACTGGGCACAGAACAATAACTAATTCAAAAGGCAATTAAAAACAACAATATCACGCCAGCCTAAAGAAACATGATAAACTGCCGGCTGGTTCAATTCAAATGTAGCGATATGTGTACCTGAAGTAGCTGAGTACAACTTATGTATAGCATTCTAGCAGCTACCTGAAGCGTACATCATACATGCGCGTAGCCAAAGAATGCCGACAAAAGTAGCATAGGGTCAAATACAACTTAAATTCAAACATAACCAATCGCTTCACGACACTTTGCGCATAACATTTCCGAAATTGTGCGTTTGTTATCCAATCGGTTAGACATTTTTATGAGAAAATTGCGCGAGTTGCCTGAGCAATATTCCGTAGAAATTTGTCAAAAAGATCAAACCACGTTTGAATTGCATAAAAGGTTTGAATTATTCGAAAAAGTCTAGAAGTCTGTACTTTTGAAATGCATTCTAGTCATTGGGTGTACTTACCAGCATCACATGTTGTAGAAAGCATTAGTGTTAGCACCAGTAGCATCACTGCAGGGTGCAAGTACGCCGACCACTGTACATCACAATAACACAGCGAATGAAAACATCATTTGTGATATCAATTATCCCACACCGATCATGGATCTGTATGCTTGAAAGTAGGGGTGTAGTCACGTAGCAGGGTACCGATGCCAACCGTAACAAGAGCGGGTATTCGGGTAGCAGTTTGCTCATAAGAACCCGATCGGGTAGTCGGAGTGCGCTGTTTTCCAACGGTGAATCAAAATCACAGCCACGTGCTTACTGTACGTACACCTTCTATTTAGCGCAAGTGCACACTCACTGTACAAAAAAAATTCACGGTTCGCGTGAGACTCGGCCGGAAACCGAGTTTTCCGCATCCGTAGGAACCCCACCACCCTTCAAGGATCAAGGCGCAGATGCAGCTCCTAAAGCGGTGGGAGGTGAGTAGACCAGCTCACCAGCAAGTGGTCAAAGACCGAAAATCCCATTCACTGCATCCATGTTCTCCTCGTGCCAGGCCACGAGCTCCCAATTAAGGAGGCTGGCGACAGTTCCATTTTGGCCAATACCGAATACACTCCCGGCTACTAACACATCAACAAATCATGTAAACATCCCCTATTTGAGTGTATAACGTCCCAATCCTTGAAAAAGGCCAATAAACTGGCAAAATGTGTACACTTGGTGCATTCGTGCATGCTGTGCAGGTCATTTTTTGTAAGATACTGATAGTTCCCGGTTATAAGTCAAATCCCGGTTGTAAGTCGGCCCCCGCCCTTTCTCCCTCTATTTTTAGTCGTAAAGGTCGACTTACAACCGGAAAAATACTAGGGCTGAAACAATTATACCGGCAACTCGCATATCGATCGTTAAAGGGGAAGTTAAGGCAAAAATTAAAATTTCACCAGTTTTAGTCTTCGGGGTGCTCAGTCGAATGGTCGTGGTCCGAGGAAGCTGAGACGCTCCCTTCCTAATTGAATCCCAATCGAACTCGCGCACTTCCACCGAAACTGGGTGACTGCGCCCTACTAGATGGGGATTTGTATGCAAAATGTCACTAAAAGCGCCATTTCGTTCTTATAAAGGCATGGATGACCGCGATTGGCCCATATGTTGTAGTCTTTTGGACGCTGAGTCGACTGGTTTTGGTCCGAAAAGGCTGCGATGCAGCGTTCCTCCTTTATTCCCAATCGAACATGGTTGAAGAAGCGGTCACGTGCTCCTGTGTACACCAGTCACCTGGTCACCGTGCCTGCAGGGTACAACTTACTAGCCTGTTTGACCTTTTTTGGGTGCAGTCCTGTCACTCGAGTTGAACTCGAGTTGAACCTTGGTGTGAAAGTTGTCGCCTGCTGACGTGGTGACCAGGTGATTTGGGCACCCAGGAGCACGTGACCACTTGTTCAACCATGTTCGATTGGGAATAAAGGAGGAACGCTGCATCGCAGCCTTTTCGGACCAAAACCAGTCGACTCAGCGTCCAAAAGACTACAACATATGGGCCAATCGCGGTCATCCGTGCTTTTATAAGAACGAAATGGCGCTTTTAGTGACATTTTGCATACAAATCCCCATCTAGTAGGGCGCAGTCACCCAGTTTCGGTGGAAGTGCGCGAGTTCGATTGGGATTCAAGTAGGAAGGGAGCGTCTCAGCTTCCTCGGACCACGACCATTGGACCCAGCACCCCGAAGACTACAACTGGTGAAATTTTAATTTTTGCCTTAACTTCCCCTTTAAGAGTGCAATCGATAATCGTTAGTGTTCAAAACGAGTGCTAACGATTTATTATGCATGCATATCAGTGACATTATTCTAGCCCTTGCACTCCATCCGATACTGAATACGAGTACAATCATGTACTTCCAAGCGCGGTAAAATTGATTTGTGGCTTTGAAAGAGATCTGGAGGGAAGACTTTGTCTTTTTGGTTCATTTGTGTGAGAGGTTGGAGATAAGAGCAGTTGTCAGAGGGTGATGACAAGATTCTTTGCTCTAGAAACAACATGAAATTCTCTAGTTCATGTTGATAAAACCAGCCGGATTTCCACAGGTGTCAACAGTGCGGTGCCACAAATTTCTAATGTACCAACGGTATTTTGGAATTTCTTCATAAACTGGTGTGCGAGGTACACAAGTAGAGCCGACAAGAATCGATAAAACCAATATATCGATCGTTAATGATATTGGTTGATCGTTAGGAGTTATTGAATGATCGTTTCAGCCCTAAAAAATACAGTACGCCACATTAAATCATTCTGTGATCACTTTGTGCATAAAAATCTCGAAATTTGTCGTTTGTTATCTGATCTCTTAACCCTTTGTGAGTCCACTGAAGGTACGGCAATTATTTACTCACCTTCAAATAACATGCACTTTCGCTTGTATCTCTGCCAAACATTCACCGATTTTTACAAAGTCGACACCGCTGGAAAGGGATTTCCAAGACGAAGCGACTAATACCACACTCAAGCCAGCTACCTGCATGGCCTCTGCTCTGCGTGGCCTAGAATGCCTCTCAAAACAGCAGCCGCGCGCGCGCGCGAACAACTCCAGCAAAGTTCAAACAGCCGCCATTCGTCAGCATCCCAGACCACGCCACCACTCCCCTTATTCATGGCTCACACATGACGGGTTTACGTGGCTCTAGTAAAAAAAAAAAAAAAAAAAAATCAATGCTCCTTCATCACATCGACTTCAAACAAACTACAGTGAAAAGCTCGTTTCAAGCGCATAATTTTGGTGTGCAGCATGCTTGAGTATGACGTAGCACTCCGGGGAAAACCCTTGCCAAGTGCAGTGTGAATGAATTTGTCAGTTTTCCTCCGACCTCGAGTCTCACCACGGCGGCATTGTACCTCGTAGAGACTTCGGATAACTTCGACGTGATAGCCAAGGTCACGAGTCCCCTCGAAACGTAGATGCTTTGTTTATGAATATCGGCGAAGGAACACCAGAGATATACTTTTTTTAGTGTCACTGTGTACTCAACGAGCGAAATCGCTCGTTGAACGCACAAAGGGTTAAAATCCATATGAGAAAAGTTGGAGGAAGGACCTGAGGAATATTCCGAACAAACTTCTCAAAAATCTCCAGGCGAATTGGAAATATTTCTAAAATACCATGCGTCTATATTTTTGAAATGGACTGTAGGTGTCTCTTGTTGATAGTTAGAGGTTTTCTAAGCTAACTGCGCAATGACTGGTCTCTCCAGCATTTCGAAGGTGAAACAAAAGGCTCTGCAACGAGCTGGGCGAAACCTTTCAGAGTCTGATCAACCTTGAATTCCCGCTTGCCTCCGAATCTTTTCGCCTCGAAAAGAGAGCAAAGTCAGATGTCCTAAATCACAAGAAAGGATGCAACGCGTAGAATTACCTCTCACCGCCAGTGAAAGAAAAGTTATATTTTGTTGTTTTATTTTTAAGTTATAATTTGTACAAGAAAGAAAAGTTCCGCGGTTCGTTTGAGACTTGGCTGGAGACCGAATTTTCCGCATCCGCTGGGGCGCCACCACCCTCAAAGATCAAGGCGCATATGCAGCTCCTAAAGCGGTGGGAGGCAAGTTGCTCAGGCCATAAGTAAAATTTGAAAATTTCACTGCAATGCAAAACACCGAATACAGGGGGACGCAATGGCTGTTTGTATCCAGTTACTACGAAGTTGTCAGTGACCTGACGTCACACTTCGGAACCCTATTGACGGTGCCACAAAGGCAGTCCCAGAAAGTCGCAGACTTTGGCTTTTGAGACTTTTTCGTATAAATTATGATTCGAATCACATGTCTGTACGAATAACAATTACATGTTTATTGTTACCAGCTGTCTTTCATGACAAAATGGCCCTGGATGCCCCCCCCCCCCCCCCCCCCCGGTTCAAGTACTACAGTAGCTGGGGGGTTTTGCTGTGTTGTTTATTGGACTTCGTTTGGGCAGCCACTGTAACAATGAAAGCTAGAGCTCGGCTGATGAGACCGGAGAAGGTCGAAACAGCTGGAGTTGCTGAGTAGCTACCTGGAGACTGAGCGGAATTGTTTTGAAATCTAAAGAAAAAATTAATATTGTGCGAGTGCAACAACACTGCATGCATTCACCACCCCTCTCGGTTCTAGTCAATTTGAAAATAGACTTACCCGCGTCATCCTTCAACTTAGAGCAGGAACGAAAGTCCCCAGATCGTGTGCGGGATCCTTCCTCCTGGCAGGTCAAGCTACACGACTCGGGCCTCGTTGCCCACCAAAACCAACATACAACAAACTCCTCTCTCTCTACCAAAAATCACTTCTCTCTAACTCTTTTGCTTGGACCACTGGCACTGTGTGGTGATAGCAACAGGGCCTGCACTGTACGCGCTCGTACATACCTAGATCAACGACTTTGCACTATCGATCTGTAGCTGTAGTGAAGTGCGGGTTCAAAGTTCACACTTTGTACCAGGTTCAAGCTCACAGCTTGCAACCGCGCGCTGGTCTCAAAAATATGTTATTTTAGTACTCTCTCCGATCCCCGGGCCCCGGCCCCGCACCGACCGGCCGCGCCAGCCGAGCTCCTTTGCGCCACAATTTTACTTGCCTTTGGTACGCTGGTAGCGGTAATCCTGATTATATTATTACTACAATATACTCAGGTCGGCAGAGTCATCAATGCCCCACCATCACTGCTGCGTCTCGGCGCCTGCTCATTAGTTGTCACGTTTGTCCTAGTCTCCGTACCATTGTCTTTCCTTATTCTTTTCGAGCTGGTTATGTGAACATAGTAAAAAAAATAAAAATAAAAAAATACATGAAATTGGTTGCTCCAACGAGGAGCACACGCTTCTTGCCGAACTTGACACTTGACTGACTCACGACTGCCATCCGGAGCACACGAGGAGCACGTCGCACCTTCCGCTCGGCAAACCTGAAAGAAAGCACCACTCCCTGCTCAATACACAGTGTTTCGGGGAATTCACCCCTCATCAGTTGAGCTTGAGTAGGCTTATAAGCGAGTTTTTCCGTATTTTTCGATTTTGCCTCGTGAACCTGAGAGAATGTGGCCGTGGACAGTGCGTCTCTTTTATTTATTTCTTGGTATGTTTTCTTCTGGTTTTTGTCCAGTGGAAGGTCCTAGCCCATCCTTCACCTTCTCGAAAAATAAGTGACAATTGGAAAGGCAGTAGAAACCTGAGCCGGCATTTCTTGATCCAAATTTCATCAGACACGAATATTTACCACTGCGTTCATGTGCGATTTGAAAAATAAAATGCGCGCAGAACTCGCAGTCACTCACCTGAGCTCAGCCCCGTACAACCGTCATGTAAACGGTTGAAAAATAAGCCCGAGGCGAATAAGCCCGAGGCGAATAAGCCCGAGGCGAATAAGCCCGGGCTTATTTTCCTCATGTAAACGGCCCCTCAGAGTCAGAGGAAAATTAGCCTGGGCCGACCGGGTAGGCGGAACATTATTATTATACGCATTCCCGCGTTGAAGTGTAGCAGCAGTATGCTGCGTCCATAGCTTCGCTTATGCAGAATGGCTTGGGTGAGAGGAGAGGGGAGAGAAAACAAACAACAAGGCAACCAACATCTATGAAATAGGTCACAATAACATGAACATGAAGAGAACCAACGGGTTTTTCATCCTGATGCTCCGTCCTATGCCACCAAACCTCTCGACAAACTGTTGGCGGAGCATGAGAGGAAGAAGAAGCTGCAGTATGCTGAGCGCATCATCAATGTGGACCGTGGGACATTTACTCCACTAGTTTTCACCACGGCCGGTTGTTGTGCGCCAGAGTGCTCCAGATTTGTTAAGCGCCTGTGTGGCCTCATTTCGAGTGGGGACACGAAGTTGTATGCCCAGACAATGACATATGTCCGGTGTCGACTGGCGTTTGCATTGTTGCGGTCGGCGATCATGTGCATCCGCGGTGCTCGATCGTCATATCACCGTCCTGTGAATGCATTGCGAGAGTTGGCAATCTCGGAGGGCCGGCTGTGAGGTTTTGGAGACGATGGTGGGCAGGACAGTGCCCTTGTATTTTCCTGGTTTTTGTTTTTTGTTTGTTTTTGTTTTTGGTGTTTTTTTGTTTTGTTTTTTTTTTGTTTCTCGTTTTTGCGTTTTTTCACACATACAATTGTTTTCATTTTTTGGTGTTGTGTTCTAATCATTCGCCATGCCACTGTCAATTGTATTCTGTTTGCCCGTAAAAGAGGCCATAGACTCTAACTCAGCTCTGTGGTTCACACTTCGCTGACTCGAACACAGCTCAGTTTCTCACACTTCGCTCACATTACGTGATACATCATGACACGACACGACTCAGTCAGATGATGTGCTCTGAGTCTGAAGACAAAGTCAAAATTGTTGAAGAGAACCAACCTACATATGCATGATTGCACAAGAATGGAGACGACAAATGGCTATAATCATTGTGCCACAAAACCGGTACACAGGAGATCTGTCGACAATGTAACGAAACATAAAACTCAGTTACTCAATACAGATTCCACTAAATTACAAGAGAACAACGCTACAACATTAGAATTGCGGAATTGCGGAATTAGAATTGCGGAAAGGCGGAACCTTCAACCCATCGAAAACCGTTGTTATCTCATTCGCTGAGGAAGGAGCCGCAGAGACCATCCGCGGTATCCAGCCATCAACCAGTCACCGTCACCTGGGAGTGTTTTTCAGTGAAACACCTAGCTTCCAGGAGCATATTGAACAGACAATAAGCAAGTTTAGACAGCGCTGCGTTCTTCTGTGCCATATGGCTGACCGTTTAACAGGAGACATCGTCAGGAAGCTGTACATTACGTATGTCCACCCCACAGCAGAATACGCCGCCCCAGTATGGGAGTCCTCCCTCTCTGCTGCACAGCGGCTCACCCTTGAACGGCTGCAAGCCAGAGTAGCTCGCACAGTCATGCGGCTTGAGAGATGCCCTTGCCCATCAGACGAGCCCAACTCATCATTGTTTAAACAGCTGGGGTGGCCAAGTCTATCCTGGCGCAGGAAGATCGCCTGCCTTATGGAATTCTTCCATCTGGTCACCACCCAACCAGAACTTTTTGAAGCAGCGGGATACTGCCCCACGCGTAGTCGCCGCCGCCAACTCGCATTCACTCTGCCACGGGTTGGGAAACACGCCGGGAGGTCATTTCTCTTCCGCACCGCTACTGTCTGGAATGCCTTGCCCGCAGACCTGAGAGCCACAGCCTCGCAGTCCCTGTTTCACAGTCACATTTGCACGCACTTCTCTGACACCAAACACAATGCCACTCCTCACTGACATGCCTCTGTCCTCCTTCTCTGAACGTTGCGCTTATTCTTATTAATTTTTGTGTTTCTGTTTCGGTATAATTCGTATTTCAAGGCATACCCCGAGGCTATAGGTATTATTGAGTAAAGGACCATTCTGGAACATTCAGCATAATTGTATTTCTCTAGCTAGGCTTTTCATTACCAATCATTAGCCCTCCACTGTCTGCTATCTCAACCCTACAGCCTCCCATTATAATGGAACTCCCTTCAATTTAGACTACGTCTTTGGGAAATCCTCAAAATATATATAATAATAAAATAACAAATAGCGGAGTCCTCCGGATCGATAGAGTGCTCAATGCGGAAGCAGAGCAGTAACACACTAGTCACAGGAAAACCACGCGTCTTGATTGTCGTAACTTAAAGTTTCATGCCATATAGCAATCTTCAGACAACTGATTACGGTGATGCACAGCTAGTATGGTATTTATACAGCAGCATAGGAAGAGTCTGTGAAGGTTTGAGGTCTGGTGGGTGCAAAAAGTCCTGGATGGAAAATGTGCCAAACTCACATGGTCCGTGAGTGAGAAAAGAAATGTGATATGGCAGGAAGGCAAGCAAGGCGATGTAAAGGCGCCGGAACGCAACACCTTTGGCTTCAAGACCAAGAACTGCCCTCCGCAGGTGGAAGAATTAAAGGCGTTTGAGGAGGATTTGTACAAAATGATCGAAAACGTTAGCTTCAGAGCGACAACAAATGACCTCCAAGCAAAGATGAAGAAAGACCTGCAGCGTATCAGCAACTCGCCAGACGTGATAGTGCCCGCCGACAAGACGCGCAACCTGTATAGTACGACGGTCGATAACTACAAAAAACTGTTACACGACAACATCACCAAGACGTATCAGCATGCACCGGAGGGTGCGTACAGTCAAATCAACCTGGAGGCAAGGGAAATCGCGGAACGGCTTGACATAGCGGACAGGACGGAGGTACTCGCCAAGGCCGAATGCTTTATAACGCTAAAAGACCATAAAGAGAATTTCCACCGTGCCCTACCGTGCCGCCTAATAAATCCAGCAAAAAGTGAGCTAGGCGTCGTCAGCAAGAGCACCCTAGCCAACATTACAAGGCAGCTCCGTGACGCTACAGGGGCGATGCTTTGGAGAAGCACGGCCGATGTAACTAATTGGTTCAAGAGCATAGAAGAGAAAAAGCGCCATACGTTTGTAGTATTTGACATTGTCAATTTCTACCCGTCGATCACGAAGGAGCTCTTGCAGGACGCCCTGGAATTCGCTAAGCAGCATGTGCAGGTCAGCGACGACGACATGAATGTGATTATGCATGCCCGCAAGTCACTGCTATTTGCCCAGGGTCAGGCATGGTCTAAGAAAGACCGAGGTGATATGTTCGACGTTACCATGGGTGCATACGACGGTGCGGAGGCTTGTGAAGTTGTTGGAGCCTACATCCTCCACAAGCTAGCTGTGCACCTGGACTGGACGTCGGTGGGGCTCTACCGTGACGATGGACTTGCAGTGCTGAAGGATGCAAGTGGACCCATAGCGGACAGAGTGAGAAAACAAATAATCGAAGTATTCAAGTCGTGCGGCCTGAAGATAACGATAGAAAGCAACCTGCGCACAGTAAACTACCTGGATATAACCATGTGCCTGGAATCCGGTACGTACAAGCCATACCGTAAGCCAAACGACACTCCGCTTTACGTAAGCACAAAGTCCAACCACCCACCGCAGGTGTTGAAGAGCTTACCCGTTGGCATCAACAAGCGTCTGGCGATGATTTCCAGCTCAAAGGAAGTCTTTGAGGAAGCCGTGCCTGAGTACGCCGACGCGCTAGCTGCCAGTGGCCACCCCAGAGTGCTTGTGTACGACGATGTGAACACCCAGTCAAGTCGCAAGAGGAAGCGCGGGCGAGACATCATCTGGTTCAATCCTCCGTATAGCGCCAATGTCAGGACAAACATCGGAGGCCAGTTTCTCGCACTAGTAAGCAAGCATTTCCCCAAGAACGCCAAACTGCGAAAGCTCTTCAACAGAAACACCTTGAAAGTCGGCTATAGCTGCATGCCTAATATGGAAACGCGGATCAAAGGCCACAACAAGAAAATGATGCAACCAAAGCACGAGAGAGTCCCCTGCAACTGCCGAGTCGCCGCATCTTGTCCACTGAAAGGTGAATGCAAGTCGACCAATGTGGTGTATGAGGCCGACGTAACGTCGGACAGTGCCCTGAAGACATATACTGGAATGTCGGCACCGGATTTCAAGTCCAGGTATGGAAATCACATGACGTCGCTGCGCCACGAGCGATATGAAGCAAGTACGGAGCTGGCAAAGTATGTCTGGAGCCTAAAACGCCAGAACAAGGCCTATGAGATTGGCTGGTCCATCAAGGAACGTGCACGGGCTTACACCAATGTCACCAAGCGTTGCAACCTATGTATCGCAGAGAAATATCACATCAGCGTATCCGATCGCAGCACCTCCCTCAACAAGCGAACGGAGCTCGTATCAAAGTGCAGGCACTCTGCCAAGTTCCTGCTTGGTGGGTACGGAGTCACGTGACTTGCAGCTACATGACGCGCGACAGCCATTTGCAAACGTCTGCAAATGCTGCTGCTGCTGCTGCTGCTGCTGCTGCTGCTGCTGCTGCTGCTGCTGCTGCTGCTGCTGCTGCTGCTGCTGCTGCTGCTGCTGCTGCTGCTGCTGCTGCTGCTGCTGCTGCTGCTGCTGCTGCTGCTGCTGCTGCTGCTGCTGCTGCTGCTGCTGCTGCTGCTGCTGCTGCTGCTGCTGCTGCTGCTGTTGTTGTTGTTGTTGTTGTTGTTGTTGTTGTTGTTGTTGTTGTTCTCCTTAGTGTTGTTCTCGTTGTTGCTGTTGGTCTTGGTAATACTAATAGTCTTGTTCACGGACCTCATGAATTCCACAAATAAAACAGAGTTGTATTTCTTGAATCAGCTTCAGGGTTACTTTTCCTTCAATTATGAATGATTTGTGGAATGTTGCAATTGGTAACATGGAAACATAAGTTCAGTGCAGCTTCCAGTATGTTGTTCAGGTGAGGTACACCGGTTTTTGGGATCAAATGTCGGAAGTCAGCATTGCTTACCTCGGCTGTTGCGCTGGACCGTCTTGGGTTCACTCGTAGTTAATTAATTGTGCGTCCCCCCAGGGGGTTTGGGCTCTCCGGTATTAATCCTTTGTTGAACGAGAAATTGTTTACTAATTAATTATTGATGAAGGGGTTAGTGTTGTATCACGTTCTTCGTGGCGTGGGCTGAGTCTTCTGTCAGGTGGACGGAGCTATAAAACACACAGACAGGACGGCGGTTATTGGTGTATCGAAGGAGAAGAGAAGTCTCACTGGCGGGTCTCTGAGAGAGACACACGTGTTGACTTGGACTTACCGGGAGATCTCTCCAGGTTGTCCGAGGAGCTGGTAAGATGGTCGTCGACGTCGAAGGTGAACGTAGGCTGAGGAAGATATGTGGAGTGTAGTCGGACACGACGTGATGGCTTCTTGTTGTCTTCGCGAGTTGTGTTCTGGAGACGTCGATCTTGCGTGGTGTCGTAGGTCGTGCGCGGGGATCGCGCGTAGATCTGCGTGCGGTGATGCTGGCGCGCGTGGTGCTCCGGGGCGTTTGTCGTCCTCGTCGTTCCGACAATGGTGAGTCGTACTTGCGGACTTGCTTCTTTCGCGATTGTGCGTTGCATCTCCGCCGTTGGGGTCAGTATTTGACCCGGGCGTTGTCCATACCGCTTGTTCTGGATATGTTGTGCGGTCTCCGTTGATCTGGGTTTGTGGTGGTCAGGTCCGAGGACGAATCTACCACGTGAACCGTGTGTGGTGGATTAATTATTTTATTTTGGTGGAGATCGAAAAATAATGATCTCCGATCCGAGGAAAACGGCTCGATCCGGCCGGCGGTCGAGTGTGCCTGTTGTGTATAGCGAGAGCTGCAGAGTGCAGTAAATATTGGCGCCCCTATTGTAACTGTCTAGTCTCTGTCTAGGTGAATGGATGCTGTAATCTGTTCGCGTGGTACTGCCTGCTGAGCGCTGTGTTGTTCGGAAACAAGAGTCGAAGAGAAGGTTGTAGATGGATCAGAGCTGGTAACTAACTGTTGCTTGTGAGTGGTTGCAGTCATCTATAGTGCTGATACTGATACTTATACATGGAGGAATCTTTGGTTGTTGGTTCAATTATTTGATCAGTAGTGTCCTTATGGAGGGGGAAATGTGGGTGGTGAGCTGTCCTAGTGGTAGATTTACCCCTATTGTCTGTGGCCGTGGGAAGCCCTGCGTGAAGGAAACTGCAAGTGGAAATTGTTGCGAATTCTATTCAGACTTGATTTTCAGTCTATGGAAGAGGTATCTTATTAAAATTTTAATTTTTGGGAGGTTGAAATTTCCAGTCAACATAGTGACGCAATTGAATAGTTGTGATTAGGTGGTATGATTGCGTAAGGAGGAGGAAGGAATTGGATCAGTTGGAAAATACACAGGAAAAAAAGGCAGGGGGGGGGTTGGTTTGATTGAGTGCTATATACTCGTAATGTAAGAAATTTGTATGTAATTATGTGGAAAAATTATGGACGGGTAATTGCCATTGATTTATGTTATTATTATGACGGATGACCTGGACCAACGGCAATGTTACCTAATCATGTAATTATATGTAAGTGTGTGTAACGTGTACTAGAAATAGGGAATATTATAAATATGTAACTATATTATGTAGGTTATATGTAGTTTTATGTATTTATATGCGAATTATGTGTGAATTATAATTATATTTTCGTGACATATGGGGAATATGGTTTTTGTGCGGTTGGTGAGTGTATCGTTGCGAGTGTGTGTTGGTCAGGGGCCTGCCAGGCAAAGAGTGTTCTCCTTAAAAATGTCACAGCCATTCGTATGTGTACGTTACTCCAGCATCAAGGTTCATACTTGGCTGTCTTCTTTTGATCAGGAATGCCTCTGTGTACTTCCGTAATGCAAGTTGGGGTATTCGGCGAAGGATGACGGGATTTGCCCAATCAATTGCATGTCCAGTATCCAGGACGTGTTTGGCCACACCATTGTCTGCTTTCCTGTGTGGACGTCTCTTTGGTGCTCCTCCATTCGTTTTTTTAACCGTCTTCCTGTTTCTCCCACGTACTCAGCTCCACAGGTGGCGCAGTTCAGGGCATACACTACACCGTATTGGTCCTTGATGGATGGAGGCGGGGTTTTTTTCCTTGTGAGCAGGTTCTTCAGGGTGGTCGATCGCCGGTGAACCATACGGAATGGTGCGTTCTTCGTTTTTCTTTTGATTTTCTCCGATAGCCCACGGACATAGGGTAGTGAGAGCGGTCGGTATGTGTAACTGGAAGCCGGTCTCGGTTGATGTTGTTGTTGTTGTTGTTGTTGTTGTTGTTGTTGTTGTTGTTGTTGTTGTTGTTGTTGTTGCTGTTGTTGTTGCTGCTGCTGCTGCTGCTGCTGCTGTTGGTGTTGTTGTTGTTGTTGTTGTTGTTGTTGTTGTTGAGGTTGTTGTTGCGGTTGTTGTTGTTGTTGTTGTCGGTCTTGCTGTTGACGGTGTCGGCGATGAACCTGTTGGTTCTAGTAAGTTGTAGTAACTACTTGGACCCTGCAGGCGCTAGGCACCGACGGTCCGTGACCAGGTGACTGGTATACGCAGGAGCACGTGACCACTTGTTCAACCATGTTCGATTGGGAATAAAGGAGGAATGCTGCATCGCAGCCTTTTCGGACCAAAACCAATCGACTCAGCGTCCAAAAGACTACAATATATGGGCCAATCGCAGTCATCCATGCTTTTATAAGAACGAAATGGCGCTTTTAGTGACATTTTGCATACAAATCCCCATCTACTAGGGTGCAGTCACCCAGTTTCGGTGGAAGTGCGCGAGTTCAATTGGGATTAAAGTAGGAAGGGAGCGTCTCAGCTTCCTCGAACCACGACCATTCGACTCAACACACCGAAGACTACAACTGGCGAAATTTTGATTTTTGCCTTAACTTCCCCTTTAACCCGGGTTCTACTCTAGGGCTAGTTCAGCTCGGGGCGAGCTGAATAAGCCCGCCTAACCATATAAACGCGCGCTCTAAAACAGGGAGAGTAGTACTACTCCCTGCTCTAAATAATATGTTAGCCATGGTTGGCTATAAAAACCCTGCAATCGCCACGCAAAGTGGCCATTGGCTACCCCAGCCATGTATTGCTTGGAATAAAATAAATAAATAAATAAATATGACTGGGTGACAGATCAAGGCGGGCTTATGTTATCGTAAGTAAATGTCAGCCTTTGGGTAATTCTGAAATAAAGATTATTCTTTTCTCACTCACACGTCAGTACTGCACACATACTCCCACACACACCTACACACACACACACACACTCTCTCTCTCTCTCTCTCTCACATACACACACACACACACACACACACACACTCACACACACTCACACACTCATCACAGAATAACAACTGCGGGGGGACAGCCACAGCAAGGCTGGTTGCACTCTTGTGTCCAGAACACAGACAGAAAAACGTCCAGCGAAAACAACACCTCATAGAGTGACAGCATTGTGCGAGGTGAATCATACAGAAAAGCACAGCAATCGACAGAGCATCCGCACATTCCACACCTCGCACAACTTATAACCTGTATTATAGCAGCAATATTGAGAAATCTATCAGAGAGAGAGTAACGCAGCGCTCTCACAATCATGATCTGTGTGTGAAAACCGTACAAAGCTCCTCATTGGGAGGGAGGGTGGGAAACCAGCTTGCAAAGCAAGAAAACAAAAGATGAGGGACTGCGGCGTACCAGTACGCCCAAAACTGTTGGACCTCGGTCCCAGACAGGTTCGTTCGAAAAGAACAACATTTCTTGTTTATTTCGTAAAACTCAGCCAACAAGAAATGAAAACTTCTTTTCTCACTCACACGTCAGTACTGCACACATACTCCCACACACACCTACACACACACACACACACACTCTCTCTCTCTCTCTCTCACATACACACACACACACACACACACACTTGTACTTACTTGTACTTGTACTTGTTGCTCACTGCCAAAACTGGTCACGTGGGTCTCCCCGGGAGAGGGGAGAGAGACTCAAAAGGAATCTTGGAAAGATGACTCAATTGGCTATTGAACCGCCCAACGGCCGACACCCCCTGAAATCCCCAAAACTCTGGGTGGACTTGAAAATGATCCCACTTATGGGCTCACCACACCTCAGTAAGTGGGTGAGGACAAGGTGCAGAAAAAGGATTGACGGCATCAGGGTATCCGTCCTGGGATCCAACTGCAGTTACCCCTGCCCCCAGTGAAGGTAATACGTGCTACTAGTGTGGGTGACTAAATCAGAGTGGATCTGATATTAGCTTCACTAGCACCATTGATTACACAAGAGTTAATCTAGCCAGAAGCAGTCCATGGTTAACAGGTATGTATACTTCAAATAGAAAGTATATGAACCCTGGAACCAACAAAGGTGGCAGGTACAACATTACACCTTCAAGTAGCCGAGACCGTTGGCAACAGACCCAACACAATCAGGCGTAAGTGTACCTACCAACCGAACTAGCACACACACACTCACACACACTCACACACTCATCACAGAATAACAACTGCGGGGGGACAGCCACAGCAAGGACGCTAAAGCATAGCAGTAGAGTCACACAGCTAGCACTTGAGACACCTGCAGCAGATTGGGCAGGGATTCCTGAATGTAAGCCTTCATAGCATCACTTCTCCATCCTCCCTGTCGCTGAATGAGCCTATCTGGTACTCCTGCTGCAGCAGCCGTGGATGCACCTCCCGATCTCAAACTGTGTAAACCATACTCATCTGGGTTTACGCCGATACGCTTCAGAGCTTCACGCACTAACTCTCTTGCTCTGCTGTAGGATAGCGAGTGCTTGATGGCGGTCCTGCCCTTTACACGAGCTATACGCCCGAACAGCTTGACATGACCTTGGTGCCCTCCTTTTTCAATCAGATGCTCCACTAGCGATACCGGGCACAGGTCACTCTCCCACCGGCTGATGAACACCCAGCTACCTTGCCTCAGTTGGTCGTTCTTGCGAACTTGCAGGAAGACCGCCATATGTGATGACTTGATGGCTACCTCATCCACGAAGATGTTGGCCAAATCATCCCACCTCATCATACCGGCATAACCCAGTATTATGAGGGTTAGGGTCTGCAGGTCTTGCAGTGATGAGCTTGGCAGTTCCCGATGGAGGCGCTCCAGAAGTGGTTTTGATAATGGCAATTTTCTATCCTTCGGTCGAGCCAGAGAGCGCTTGGCTGCCTGCATCACATTCTTCACCACTCCGTTAGAGCATGGGTCTGAGTATCCCTGGATATCATGTTTCCATGACAAGGCGCACACGGCTGAGACCAATGGGCTGACAGTTTTGGCATCTTGCATGATGTAGACCAGATATAGGGCTACGTGAAATGGGTCTGCTGGCAGATGAGGCACCTTCTGACGCTCTGCCCATTTGCTCCATCTACAGAAAGCAGAGTCGTACTTCTTCACAGTTCTTGGTGCCCGACTCATATTCATAATGGATGGCAGACATTGTTCCAGCGCCTTCATGTCCTCTGAGAGGTTGTCCTTGGCTGGTTCTGAACAGAGAATAGAATGGTTTCTGTCAATGCTTCCTAGCTGGCTATGTCAGAGCAGTCGACTCGTCAGCTTCCTTCTTCCCCCAGGGGGATGTCGTCGCTATACCTGGCGATCTTCCACCACTCCTGCCATTCACTCGCACCCACAGCTTTCCACTGCCAGGCAGTTGCTTACGTGCTCAGAGCACAATCACCTCCCCACAGTGGGGACATCCTGCAGCAGGACCTCGCAGACACTGCATGCACGCATTCTCGCTCATCACCACATGCTCCACAAACAGACATCTTTCCGTCAGAGAAAAACCCCAGCGGCCGGCGAATTTCAGCATCCCTCTTCTAACAAACACAGTTTGTCACTGTACAAATGCGTAGTGCATACACGTCACAAGGACTCACACTGCCACCAAAGAAATTGTATGGACAAGTACCCTCCAGGAAGGTATCATGAGACTTTGGCAGGCTGATTGCCTCCTTAACGAAATCTGCCCACTTTGGGCCGCAACGCAACTTTGGCCACCATGGCGCCGATTGCCATTCTGGAACAACCAAAGTACCGTGGCATTTTGACACGATCAACATATCTACCACACGCCCTATCAAGTACATTGGTGGTACCAGCCAAACTCTTTCTCCGCTCCAATTCACAGTGAATGCATCAATACCCGAGCACCCCGGGTTCCACCACCTTGAGCAGAATCTACTCATTTGCTTTGTTCTGCTGCTTGCAAAGCAATCAATGCTGTGAGGGCCCCACATCGAATCAAGCCAATCGAACAATTTGGGATTTAACTGCCAGTCATCCGTATCAGACAGCTTTGAAAGGTAATCGGCCAGCTCATTTTCTTCGCGAGGCACCCATTCTGCCAGCAACTGAATACCATGCACGGCGCACAGCTTGTGAATCTCCAGTGCTTCGCTCTGCAAATGAGATTTTGAACTGCCTACTTGTATTATGTGCACGGCTGCCTGGTTATCGCTTCTGTGAATGCAAACGCCACCTTCAATCTCTTTCGACAGCGAACTCAGAACCAACAAAATAGCTCGCAGCTCACGCCATGTGGAGCTGGCACTAGCCTGCACAATTTCTTTGGTCCATTCCCCTTTAGCTAATTCAGTTCCTTTTGATGTAACTGAGAAACCTCCCCAGCCAGAGTCGCTCGCGTCGGACCACGAGAGCACTGTCACCCTGGGGTCTTTTTTCCAAAAAGGTTGACCGTGGCATTGACTAAACGAGCCAGACCAAAACTCCAGATCTTGAAGCGCCATTTGAGACCAGCTGAGTTTTGCATGCCACGACTCACGGTTCATAATCAGTGCATAAAATGACCTCGTCCTCAACCTGCACACGGGGCCCAATGCCAGCGACATAGATAGCAAATACCCCGTAAGCCTGGCCAATTGTCTGGCAGTTGGATATTCGACCTGTGACAGCTTTTCTACAAACGTCTTCAGCTTTTCCACCCGTCCCTTAGTGACCCGTATGATCCCTTCCCTCATGTCGACTTCCATGCCAAGCATTTCTACCGTCTGTGAGGGCTCCCAGTGGCACTTATTTTCGTTTGGAACAAATCCGGCCTGAACTAGATCTGATTTCAATCTTTTCGCTACTGCCTGTGCACCCTCAACTGTAGAGTGCCCACCCGACCCGTCATCCATGTAAAGCTGGCATCTGATGCCGTCCCTCCGCCAGTGTCTTAGTAAGACACGGGTTACCTTCGTGAAAATGTATGGGGCAGTGGATAAACCGAAGGGGAGAACACGGAAAACGAACCACCTGCGATCACCCCCCTTCCCCACCCAGGAGAAACCTAAGTACTTCCAATACGCCTTCGCAATTTCAATATGATGGTACCCACTCTTCAAATCGAACGTAACTAAATAATCTCCCTGAGAGTACACATTTGCCACGACCTTCATGTCCTCGAGCTTGAACTTAAAGTTTTGCAAATGCTTGTTTACATACCTCAAGTCCACAATGAGTCGTAGCTTCCTGCCGTTGTTCACAACGCCTAACGGACTGGTGACTACAACATCCTCCCTTTTTACTTCTTGAATGCAACCCTGGTTCAGCAGACTTTCCACCGAGTCACAAACAAACTCGGCATTCTCGCATGCACTGCGGTGGTTTGCAAATTCTCTTGCACACGGGACCTCTATGAAGGGCAGTGCGTATCCATGCAGTACTATGGTTTGAATAAACCTAGATGCCCCCATCATGCGCCAAAATTGCATACATTTAGCTAGGCTACCTACTTGAACATCTTGAACACCAACTTCACGCACATCCCACCCACCATCAGCCTCCATCAAATAAGAATCAACATCTCTTTCTTCATCGGAATGAATTGGTGCAACAACAGCAGGCTTATTTTCTAGCAGCGGGGGCAGAGATGGTCTGGGTGCAGAATCTGACGAAGTGGTCAGCGCTGCCGCAGCGGTGGCACACAGGCCTGGGGGGTCTGGGGGGAACTGCTGGGGCAGGGGTTGCTGTGACGCCCGGCGTGAAGGGGATTGGGGAATTGCCCCAGCTCCTGGACGAGGTGGCTGGGGCACTGCCACGAAAGGGCTGCCTAACGTTAACAGTGGGGGCTCTTTGCTTCGTGCTTTGAATCGCAGCGATTAGCTTTTTTGACTTTTCGGAGGACGACAGGATGTCGACCAGCTCACCCCCCTCTTGAAACCTGCTGGCCGCCTCGTGGCCATGCACATCCGCCACCACCAACCATTCTTGCCTAGCAGACAGCAACGACTCACCTCTTCTGAGCCTCTTAGAGAGACTTCGGCCACCCTTCAGCTTCCGCAGGTCCCGCCTGGTCTTCTTGAGTTGGCGTTGCAGCTGCTCATTCAGGCCGTGCTGCACTTCATAAGACCTTGTCTTCCACTTTCGCGCTGACATCGAGGTGGAGGATCTTCGCGACTTCTTCGATTTTTTGAATTTTTTGGTTTTTCTTTTCCGGCGGGAGTCATCCGACGAGTCAGACGAATCTGATGACGAGGACGATGAAGAAGATGATGACGAAGAAGATGAAGACGACGACGACACAGAAACATTACGGCGTTTACGCTTGGACGAGGACGACTCATTTCCCCGTTCCAGCTGTCCCTCGAGGAGCCTGATTCTCAGGGCGCTCTCTTCCTTCTCCGCCTCAAACTTCTCCCTCATTGCATTGAGCTCCACGGTCAGCTGCGCTGCCGAGGGGGCCTTGGATTTTTTCCTTGGAGGTACCAGCTGCGCTGCCGAGGGGGCCTTGGATTTCCTTGGAGGCATAACGGAAAGGCAGGTAGATCTACGACTGACGAAATCAAGGGAGTCCAGAAAAAGGCAACCAGCTTGCAAAGCAAGAAAACAAAAGATGAGGGACTGCGGCGTACCAGTACGCCCAAAACTGTTGGACCTCGGTCCCAGACAGGTTCGTTCGAAAAGAACAACATTTCTTGTTTATTTCGTAAAACTCAGCCAACAAGAAATGAAAACTTATTATTATATTAAATAGTAGGGTTGAAAAAGCCCGGGCTTATTTTTCTCATGTAAACGGCCTATCGTCGTTGTCTGTTATTCTTGTCTTATTTTTTGATCTTTCGAATAGATGCCGTGCATTGAGCACCTATCATCAAACATGAGTTATGTGCCTATCGCCTGCTGTCTTACATTTATTTTTTACTTTTATTTATTTTTGTTTTCCTCCCTGCCCACTCTGCCTGTCTTCGGGCACATGCGAATACGTGGACTTACTGTTGACGTAAACGCGGACGTGCGTATAATAATAATAATAAACGGCCTGCCATCCGGAGCACACAAGGAGCACGTCGCACCTTCCACTCGGCAAACCTGAAAGAAAGCACCACTCCCTGCTCAATACACGTACACAGTGTTTCGGGGAATTCCCCCCCCCCCCATCAGTTGAGCTTGAGTAGGCTGAGGAAGATTGTGCCTGAAAAGCACCACTTATTATACTGCTCTCCAGGCCAAACCATCACCAGGGATACAAACTTACAGAGGCGCTTTGTTTCCAGCGCGACAAACACCTCGTGAAGCCCCAGGCAGCCGCGTGAGTCAGAGTCGCTCATGGAGTTGTGCTAAACAGACATTGAGAGCCAATATAGCTATTCACAACGCTGCCACCTCCAACAACTAGTCGCACGTCCGCGTGAGGGACACCAATACGAACTTAGAAGTTGCGACTTCGGCGATATTAGTTGTTAAGTTGGTTGCTCCAACGAGGAGCACACGCTTCTTGCCGAACTTGACACTTGACTGACTCCGGCACGACTGCCATCCGGAGCACACAAGGAGCACGTCGCACCTTCCACTCGGCAAACCTGAAAGAAAGCACCACTCCCTGCTCAATACACAGTGTTTCGGGGAATTCCCCCCCCCCCCCCCCCCCCCAATCAGTTGAGCTTGAGTAGGCTGAGGAAGATTGTGCCTGAAAAGCACCACTTATTATACTGCTCTCCAGGCCAAACCATCACCAGGGATACTAACTTACAGAGGCGCTTTGTTTCCAGCGCGACAAACACCTCGTGAAGACCCAGGTAGCAGCGTGAGTCAGAGTCGCTCATGGAGTTGTGCTAAACAGACATTGAGAGCCAGTATAGCTATTCACAACGCTGTCACCTCCAACAACTAGTCGCACGTCCGCGTGAGGGACAACAATACGAACTTAGAAGTTGCGACTTCGGCGATATTAGTCATGAAGTTGGTTGCTCCAACGAGGAGCAGAAAGAAAGCACCACTCCCTGCTCAATACTGTTTCGGGGAATTCACCCCTTATAGACGCTGGTAGCAGGCAGCAGCGTGAGTCAGAGGGGCTGAGGTGTTTGTCGCGCTGTAAACAAAGCGTCTCCTCCGCAAGTGTATCCCTGTTGATGGTTTGGCCTGGAGAGCAGTATAATAAGTGGTGCTTTTCAGGCACAATCTTCCGCAGCCTACTCAATTCATCAAGCTCAACTGATGAGGGGTGAATTCCCCGAACCACTGTGTATTGAGCATGGAGTGGTGCCTTCTTTCAGGTTTGCCGAGTGGAAGGTGCGACGTGCTCCTCGTGTGCTCCGGATGGCAGTCGTGCCGGAGTCCGTCAAGTGTCAAGTTCGGCAAGAAGCGTGTGCTCCTCGTTGGAGCAACCAACTTCAGGACTAATACCGCCGAAGTCGCAACTTCTAAGTTTGTTCCACGAAGCAGAAAAGTAATACAGTAAAACCTGTAAGCAAGAGTACATAACCTGGTTATGTACTCTTGCTGCAACTAAAGACCACCGTCACTAGCGACCAGCCTGGTACTAAAGACCACTTCGCCAGGCATGGATGCCATCATGGTCTTACATTCATGGTTGTGCAGTGCAAACCTCTAACTAAGGACCACCTTCCACTAAAGACCGCTTTCTCTGGCCCCTAGGGGTGGTCGTTAGATACAGATTTCACTGTACTAGTATTACTAAGCTGGCAAAGGCGAGGTAGTAGTCGCGAGGGCATTGCGAATTCTCACGAAAATCCAGTATTTTGCAATAATATTATTATGTTAGTTTTTGAGTTGGGTAACTCCGCTCTTCTTCCTCGCTCACCGGAGGAATTTCTCTAGTCTCCTCGCGCAACTGGGGAGCACTCCAATGGAGAGAGAAAGATTTTTATAGGGCGGCTTGGTGTGAGAGGTGGACTGAGACTTGACGGCGCTAACGGCGAATATCAAGACCTTACGGCCACGGAGCTGCGGGACTCTGCGCTGGTCGTCTATCCGTGTGGAGGCAAAGCAAACGCGGGCAACATTCTGCTGAAGCGAGCGTGGAGCTGAAGCTGGATTGGTGACTGACGTACCTGCTTACTCCACAACACCTCCGCATAATGATGTGCATGTACAAGACTTCGTGAGTATTCAACTCAAATTCGTGTTCCGTCAGCGTCAGTATCAGCAAGTACAGTCATGTAGTACAATTTGTTCCCAAAATAACTTCGGGACAGTCTGTTCATGGTTTTCATTTGTATTGGACTCGTTCTCTACACTTGCGATAATTTAGCGGCAATTCTAACGTTGTAGCGTTGTTCTCTTGTAATTTAGTGGAACCTGTATTGAGTAACTGAGTTTTATGTTTCGTTACATTGTCGTCAGATCTCCTGTGTACCGGTTTTGTGGCACAATGATTATAGCCATTATATTTGGTCGTCTCCATTCTTGTGCAATCATGCATATGTAGGTTGGTTCTCTTCATGTTATTGTGACCAATTTCATAGATGTTGGTTGCCTTGTTGCTTTCTCTCCCCTCTCCTCTCACCCAAGCCATTCTGCATAAGCGAAGCTGTGGACGCAGCATCCTGCTGCTACTCTTCAACGCGGGAATGCGTATAATAATAATAATAATAATAGTTTTCGCAAAAATGTGCTAGTTTTCGCAAGAATATGCTAGTCTTCTGCAAAACTTGCCGGATTATGCTAGCGCAATGCTATACCGTATTTCCGCGCATATAAAGCCATGGCGTTTATACGTGAAACATCGCTGTTTTGGACCAAATGTTTGGAGAAAATAGCCTCGGTTTTAACGCCATGGCGCTAAAAGTGAGAGACGCTTACATGAAAAACATCGGCTGAGTATGAACTTCGAGTAGGAAGTGGGGATGGGTACATGTAGAGAGAATCACCGCTACTGTAGGTTCACTGAAAGAATTGAACTCACCTTTAAAGGGGCACTCCGGCTTCATTTTCGACGTCGAGTTTTCGATGCCAAGACGAAGGTAGGTGAAAGAGAAGACCCCTCGAACAAGAACGAGTCTCCAGAAGCGATCGAGTCGAGCAGGAAGACGACTTTTGAATTTCGGCCGAGCGAGCGCTGATGACGTAATGAGGGATTAGCTTGCCAGTGGAAATGCATCTGCGTACATACATTTCACACACTTTTTGGCCAATTTTCAATCGAAGAAGAGGTTGTTTGCTATGTTCTCCCAAAGCCGTGAGCGATCCCGTCTTCTATACCCTTCCAGGTACCCTGAAGGTCCTTCGGAGGAGAATTTATCTCCATCAAAGCGTTGTTGATCCGCTAAATTCGTCTCGAGACATATTCACCCAGTGCAGTGCTGATAAATGTAGAATGTTGAATCTGTGATAATTGTCGACGATGGAGAGAGAGTCTGATAGCCGCTGTCGCAGGGAGAGTGAAGCTGCTGGAAGTAACAACGGGGAGCCCGTTTGTATCACCTGAACAACCAGACTTCAAAGCAGCCTGACCAAATCGGAGGGTGCCTCGTTGCTTATCGTGAATATTACACCGACATGAATTACTACAAGTATACTGGTGAGTTTTTATCTTGTTTTGTTCTTATGCTAGTACCCTGGCCTGGAGTTCTCGTTAGCAAATTCCTATTCCCTGGCGTTTTCTAAACATTCCGTGTAGGACTGAATACGTGATCAAGTATTCCGATTTGGGTAGATGTGGAATTTGGACATGTATTTTATAAAAAAATATTTTCCAAATAGAGCGTTTGTAGAGAAATGGTTGCCCAAATACAACAAAATTTAATCTGCAGTTCTACAACTAACTTGTACTGAAATCCAGTCAAAGTAAAAATGATTCTTCATGACAGTTGGGGTCAATGAAATCTGATCCAGGCATAACGAACGGTGACACCTGCCACCCCGGGAACGAATGCCCATTTGGTGGGGGATACCAAAGTACTCGAAAGTAGTGCGTGTTTCAATGTGGCATGGAAGTTTTATATGATCTCTGGTCAATGCAACATACGATAGCCATCATGAATTGCAGGCCTCGAACGCAACTCCGCCCAGAATTGGCAGTTCCCTAAGTTAGATGCTTTATAATTCCATGGCCCCAGCTGTAGTTATAGAGGGTTTTTTGCACATTATTCTTATAGTCGATAGGTTTATACTGATGGCCACAAACAACGGCAGTTCAAACTTCACTGATGTGTTCATGAGCTGAGAGATTTCTCTCCACTATTTCTGTTGTGCACACAGGTCTGTCCAATATGCATTGACCGTATTGGGTATGGTACCTGCTCTGAGAAGGGAATCGCTGGAGCCACAATCCAACTATACAGGCTTTCAAGAAACAGAGAGGAGCCATCTTTGCAAGCTGATACCTGATGTGTACCGACAGAATTCTCACGAGATACCTTACAGACTACGCCTGGTGTATACTTCATAGTACTCCTTCGACTACTGTCTAGAATCAAGTCGACTGAAGCAAGTTCAAACAACTCTGGCTTCAAACTAGCCGTCGATTAGACAAACAAAACATTCTCTCATATACTAGAGCACTCTGACAACTCACGACCTATTCCTAACGATTGCCACCGCTTATAAATATGTAGAGTACTGATTGGAATGTGCTCACAATCTCAACAATTCAGTGCTATAATTATTTGAACTATGTGTTCCTTCCATAAATGTTGTATCCACATATAATCCACAGTGCTGCAAAGTTTCAGAGTTCTCAGGGTATCAAACAAAATTATTTCAAATACAGTGAAATTGTTCGTGTACATTTATATAGCGTAACTTGTAGTTCCCTGGTCCTTTTCTTTGCTATAAATTAATCCTTTGCTCTCTAGCCGCCGGCGAGTCCAACAGGGAAATTGTTAGTTCATATTTATGTGGGTATGTGTGTGTGGGGGGGGGGGGGGGGGGTGAACATAATTCTATATAGGGGACCTGCAACTGTAATACCACAGTACAGTAGATAGCAAATATGTAGAAAACAGAAATGCATGTTCCCATCATTGTACATGGACGGGCGCAGCAGGCCGAAGCTATCAGCAAGAACAGGATTTACAATCGCCTAGAGATACTTGAGCTATTCCAGTATTCTCCGTGAGCTGTCCCATTCCACAATGGCTCATGCCACCATTATTTCTGGTAGTATCCATGTGGCGACTGCAGCATTTCAGTCCCTATGGAGCCTCTGGAAGAGGCATCAGCACATCAGCGAGAAGTTGCGTCTGCGGCTGTACAGCACTTTTATTGTTCCAGTACTGACGTACAACTCGGGTACGTGGGGGGTCAGTGTGACCGTTCTGTCTCGCCTGGATTCCTTCCACCGCCGTCAGCTAAGGTCACTCATCGGTGTGAAATGGCCACAAATAATACCGAATGATGCTCTCTATGCCAGATGCGAAGCTGAACCCTTGAGTGTCATGGTCAAGAGATCACGCTGGAGGCTGTTTGGCCACATCCTGCGGATGGCAGATGAATCTCCAGCTGTTATGGCTATGTTCGCGTACTTCGCCAATCAGCAACAGAAATGCTGGAGGGGTAGACCGCGGACGACCCTGCCGCAGGCATTGGTGGGAGATCTGCGCCAAGCCAATGCCGGATTGCTCGGGAACTTAGACGCTCTGCAGAGCCTGCGAGCCATTGCCCATGGCCGACCCGCATGGCGAGATCTATGCCTGAAGATCTGTGCATCGTGATATTCCGACAGGTCCTGAAACAGTCAAACTCAGGAAATAGCACTATTATTATCACTCAGGCTGCAATATTCAATGACATAATTAAAGACATATTCATAAATGACATATCTTCAATACCCATGAGCTACATTGTATATGATAATTATATCATTGTATCATCGTTCTAGCTCACTTTCTTTCCCCTGTCATAGTCCTGTTTATCATGTTCAGCATAAGCGAAGTTGTGGATCATGCTTGCATGGTTGACTCCAACGCGTACATGCAAGTAATAATAATAATAATAATCCATGTGCATAATTCCAAGACCATCTCGGATTCTTCAGCAATTTGTGCCACGGCAAAAGACAACGCTTGACTCGGTCACAGGGGCTGTCAAACTTCGCATCACAAATGAACTTCAATTTCTCATCTGGTTCAAGTATATGTACTGCCATGACTTGACCATGCTTCATCCACAGCTGGGCGAAGATTGTGGCGTTGAATTCCATAGCGCACCTTCTTGCTGCCATGCAGGAGTATGTTGAGAGAAGTGAACATATTTTTACTAAAAAAACAACAGCCACTGAAGACGGGATAGCATTAGCAATAGCCTTGAGTGAATTTCCTGCAGGTACACGTTGTTGGTAGGTCTACTGGTCGGTCTCCATAATCGTCAAGTTCAGAAATCACCTGTACTACACATCTTGTAGAAGGGATCCTGATCGAAAAATTTTCTGATCATAAAATTCACTAAACTGAGGGCGAGACAAATAGTCAGTACTCCCCGATTCCGTCTAGCTGCTTTGATCAAGTGATGCTAACAAGCTCCCCGTTGTTACTTCCAGCAGCTTCACTTTCCCTGCGACAGCGGCTATCAACCTTTCTGTCCATCGTCGACAATTATCACAGATTCAACATTCTACATTTTGTCAGCACTGCACTGGGTGAATATGTCTCGAGACGAATTTAGCGGATCAACAACGCTTTCATGGAGATAAATTCTCCTCCGGAGGACCTTCAGGGTACCTGGAAGGGTATAGAAGACGGGATCGCTCACGGCTTTGGGAGAATATAGCAAACAACCTCCTCTTCGATTGAAAATTGGCCAAAAAGTATGTGAAATGTATGTGCGCAGATGCATTTCCACTGGCAAGCTAATCCCTCATTACGTCATCAGCGCTCGCTCGGCGAAATTCAAAAAGTCGTCTTCCTGCTCGACTCGATCGCTTCTGGAGACTCGTTCTTGTTCGAGGGGTCTTCTCTTTCACCAACCTTCGTCTTGGCATCGAAAACTCGGCGTCGAAAATGAAGCCGGAGTGCCCCTTTAAAAACCCTTTTATTTAGAGCCTAAATTATTTCAGGAGACGCATGAAATTCACAAACTCACATTTTCATCGATATCCTTTGGAGTATTCCAACAATCTCGGGCTCTATGGAAAGCTCTCTCCAAGACGAACACAGCCATACCCAGTTCGCAATTGATAGAGTCGTAGGAGTAACGCCGCAGCGCGATCTGAGCGCTCCAATGCCAGACCTGCGAGCGCGGTACTAAATTCTCAGCCATTTCAACAATAGACATCCTTAGCAAAAGTACGATAACGCTAACTTTTACGGTACTCACTCCCAGCCGTGACAAAAGACGTTATCGGATAACGGAAAAACGTTACAGAGCTCAAAATAACGGGCCGACGTTCGTTATGGAAATTCTGCAAAAAATGCAAAAACTCGCATTGTTTTGTAACTGGCGGGAGATAAAAAGCACGTCGTGCAGATCGAGATGAGATCGAGAGTCGAGATTGCTTCCTCTTGTGACATTTAGCTTTTTTGGCGAGTTTTGCCTTTCAGTTGACAATTTCTGCGTCCTCTGCTTCGTGCCTTTCTCCCTCTATCCCATCTGGGAAACAAAGGACCAGTTCCACGGCACTCCTGAGGAAGAAATTCATCGGCCTCTCCCAGACGTGCTGGAGCTGGAGAACCCTTACAGTCTTCGGTGCTGCGTTTAGGAAAGGGTTTCCAAGGACCTGGGAACAGCGAAAACTTATTTTCGCCGTGCTTTTGCTATTCCAGAGTAAAAGACCTCGCCAAGGTATTCTTTCGGAACGACAGCAAACTAATCCCTGGTTCAAAATTTTGAATTTCCCGCATCCGTTTCCACGAAAATTCATATCGCCATGGTTGTCACGACTACTTCGTCTCAACTATAACGTACTTTGTGCTGGGAAAAGTCAGCTTGAACGATCCGAAGTACGGAAAGGTTTGCGTTTACGTTAGCGTTTTTTTAGCTAAGGATATCTAATATCGATCGCAGAACGGTCAATTTTTTTGCAGGAGAGAGCTTCAAAATGCAGCTTGAAAATGACGTATGCCAGTCGTGCACGCGTCGCCAGCGAGTCGGGGAAAATCCCTTGCTGGCGTTTCAAATTTTACGCCGCGCGAGCCGACTCGCCCACGCGAATTTTGTTCGAGTGTCATAACTCTGCGCCATGACCTCGGATCGTCTTCGGGTTTTTTGGAGCCGACAGCTGAGGCTTTTCTGATACGATTAGACCTTTCGTTTGTTGAAATCGAACAAGGATTGACTGAATGACGAAAGTTTGAAGTCACCTCAGCATGCACTGTACAGTCTGGCGGATATATCCGCCCTATAGGCGTTATAGGGTTAAATTAATTAACGCCGGATGCAACTAAGTTACTTCCTCCACATTGAATTGTGTTCACTTATAACGCCATGGCTTTATAAGTGAGGGTGGCCTTATATTCAGATATAACGCCATGGCTTTATATGCGCGGAATTACGGTAGTTACCAGCAAAGTGCTAACTATGCTAGCGGGAGTGATTGGGAGTGATTTGTCAAGCATTATCCGCCAGTAGCTAGGACAGGCACAAGCAACGTAAACTCTTTCGCTTACAAGCTACAAGACTGCATGTTGATCTGCAAACACCCCATCAACTTTCAACATTGTTAACTTAAAACAATGTTGACCGATGCCTTTTTTGAAGGCTACACACCCTGTGTGGCTGGGACGTGTGTGATGTCCGGAAGCACGTTCACGGTGCTACAACATGCAAGCCCACCATGCAGATAATAATACAGCAGAACACACACGCATATGCACATGCACCCATCCCCCCGCCCCACGCACACGTGTAGGTGTACTTGTTGCTCACTGCCAAAACTGTTCACGTGGGTCTCCCTGGAAGAGGGGAGAGAGACTCAAAAGGAATCTTGGAAAGATGGCTCAATCGGCTATTGAACCGCCCAACGGCCGACACCCTGAAATCCCCAAAACACTGGGTGGACACACACACACACACCACACACACACACACACACACACACACACACACACACACACACACACACACACACACACACACACACACACACACACACGTATGAATGCATAACCGCACAGATTGCATTCTGAAGGGCTGCTTGTCGTCACATTTCACTTATTCGGATATCATCATTAAAACTGCAACACATTAACATTACATACAGTCCTACAGTGAGTGTTTGACTATCCAGTGTTAATACCCGAGTGATTACTCTATATCTCAGTATTGTCCACTTTTGTTGTCTTCATCGCCATTGTCGTGGTACATATCTTCTTTGGTGTCACCGTCGTCTTTGCCGTAGCCTCTGCAGTCACTGCCGTCACCGCCCTCGCTGCTGCTTCTGCTGCTGCTGTCACCGTCATGCTTGATGGTTTACCTTCCGTCAGTCTGCCGGAGCATGCCTGCACTGCTCACAATGCACGGTGCACTGGCACGTGTCGGGCCAGCGTGGCCGCCTGCCTTTTCGCAGGCGTTTCATCAGTGCCTGCAGCATCCAGCATGCAGCATTCAGCAACGTACTCGCTCGATTCACACGTAGTGGCTGAGGCGTGGCAAGGTGAGATTCTCGTGGATGTAGTCCTCGGCATCCATGCTGTTCACGCCCAGCTCGCTCCGCTCCACGCTGAGCAGCATCTGGAAAAGGCGCAGGCTCATCGAGACATGCGGCAGCAGCGACTTGATCAAGTTGTAGGCGGGCAGCAGCGCACGGCCCTCGTGCCGAATCAGGTAGTCAATGATGCACGCGGGAGCGCGCGACGCACCCTGCTCGCTGTACACGACGATGCCATACCCGGAGGCGCGGTGCTCCTGTATGAAATCGCTGCCGCACTTGAACAGGGACGGGGTGATGCACTTGTCGGAAATGTACAGATCATGGGTTACCAGGAAGAGGGGCAGCAGCGGTAGCTCACGGCCGGACAGGTTGACGACGTAGCGGATGCGCCGAAGCGCCAGCATGCTAGGCTGGCATATTGTGTTTATGTTAGCGACGTACACGTTACTCAATACCTGTATGCAGAGAGTCTCCTCCTGGAATGGCACATCCGACAAATCCACGGCATTCGCCGAAGAGTACGTTCCAGTGCTGAACCGCTGCTTGAGGAGTGCCATATCGGTCGTTGTGGGACTCTCCGATATCAGCGGGGATGTCACACTGCGAAACGACGACGTCGAATCATTGAGACTAAGCTGTGATGGTGATTTACCTCCACGAGAATGGACAGGCGTCGTTGGAGCGGAACCAGTTTGATGCGCAGCCACACCAGCAGCAGCAGCGTCTACGTCATCAGTTTCCCGGACACGTGAGCCAGTCCCCGATGACAACCGTTTCTGACCCCAGGCGGAGACACGGCGGAAGGAGCGGCGAAGCAGAGATCTATCCGTGGGCTCTTGCCCCAGGGCATCACGAGTGGCACCACCACCATACAGAACTCGATCTGGCGTACCGGTGGATTCCCTGGCAAATCCAAACACGTCATCTTCTGCTACGGACAGTGTGCCAGTGACTGTGCTGGGATGATGAGAACGTGATGTCGTGACCGGGGATTGATCTGGCATGGTCTCTGTGGGCTGCTTGTCCTTCTCAGCTAGTTCAGCCCATGCTTGCCGGTTTACACTGTCCAAACGAGCCTGGAGCAGTGTCTTGCGCGCAACCACCCTACCCCTGCTATCAACCATCGTCGTGGATACGGCTGCCGGGGCGGTCATACTGCGAGAGCGCACTGTCGACCGGGACGCGGCAGGTTTCGGAGTGCTCGTTGTCACTGGTGACGTTTCGAGTTGGGCGCCTTTCGGCGGTGACCTCACGGTGGTGGTTAACTTTCGCTTCGACGATGTACTCTTGGTTTTGCGGAGCTTGGGGGAGAGAAATCTTGGATTGGTTGTTGGCAGGCTAGCCCATCTTGGCTTGATGATCGGTTGCTTGCCGTGCTTACGCTCCGCTTCCGTTTGGCTTTCTTCTTCGGTGGTGGGTGGCTGTACAGTGATGACGGGTATGCACTTTGATGGGCTGGCTGTAGCAGCGCTGACTGTAGCAGCGCTGGCTGTAGCAGAGCTGGCTGTAGCAGCGCTGACGGTAGCAGCGCTGGCCAGCATGGTTGGCACAATGGTAGACTTCTCCGCTTTCACAGTTGCAGAATGAGAATGTCCTTCCAGATACGACTCGGTGATTGTAGACAGCTTGGGGCCGCCGACAGTCGATAGCTTGGGCCCACCGGTAGCAAGCCGGCCAGACTTGCCACTGATGCCGCCAGGAGACTTGCTAATGCTGCCGCCGCTGCTACCAGCAGACCTTCCACGAGTGCCACTTGCAGACTTGCCACTAGCACTTCCAGTAGACCTTCTACGAGTGCCACTTGCAGACTTGCTGCTGACGTTGCGGGCAGACTCTCTACGAGTGACACTTGCAGACTTGCCACTGCTGCCGCTGCTGAAAGACTTGCCACTGCTGCTGCCTGCAGACTTGCTTCCAGTCCGGCTGCTGGCAGACTTGCCACTGACGCTACTGAGGCTGGTGGCAGATATCTCACTGGTGATGGCACACTTTTCACTAGTGCCGACAGACTTGCCACTGGCGTTACTACTGCTGCTGGCAGCCGTGCCACTAATGACGCCAGCAAACTTGCTACTGGTAAGGCTGCTGGCAGACGCTTCACTGGTGATGGCAGACTTGCTAGCGGTAATGGCAGACTCTTCGCTGGTTATAGCAGACTTGCTACTGGTGATGGCAGATTCTTCAGTGGTGATGGCAGACTTTTCACTGGTGATGGCAGACTTTTCACTGGTGATGGCAGACTCCTCAGTGGTGATGGCAGATTCTTCAGTGGTGATGGCAGATTCTTCAGTGGTGATGGCAGACTTTTCACTGGTGATGGCAGACTCCTCAGTGGTGATGGCAGATTCTTCAGTGGTGATGGCAGACTTTTCACTGGTGATGGCAGACTCCTCAGTTGTGATGGCAGACTCCTCAGTGGTGATGGCAGACTTTTCACTGGTGATGGCAGATTCTTCAGTGGTGATGGCAGACTTGCTACTGGTGATGGCAGATTCTTCAGTGGTGATGGTAGACTTGCTACTGTTGATGCTGGTAGATGACCATGTGACAGCTGGAGAGTATGTACAGCTTGATTCCTGTGCCGCATGTGGTGAGTCAACAGTGGCTGTGCCAGTAGCGCTTCTTGAAGACTGTGTGGACATGTTTAGCAGCAGACTCGAGGCACTGGGCGGGCTGGAACTTGCTGGTTCCTTTTCAGAGACCGTCTTCATTGTTGTCGAGCTTGGAGTGCTATCTGCGTGTGGCGTTCTGAAATCTCCACTCTTTGTTGAAAGTGACACGGGTGGTTCGCCAACAGAACTGGGCAATAGTGATCCATGCGCGATGCCCTGCTCGCTCTGAAACTCAACAGCACTCGTGTCTGGACCAGGATCCGAGTGTGGCGTACGACTAATACTTCCAGCGGGGGCTGTCAACGTCACAGCATGCAGAGTGAGGGCAGACAGAGTGGTTGCCATGGACACCAAACCAGACTGTTCACGGCCGAGTTCGACAGAGTGCGCAGAAACGGGTGGGTTGTTGGTTCCGCTGGTGTGCAGCTCAGTGAGCGCTGTGTGTACGCCTGTGTGCCCTTGACGATGCTGGACTTCATATGCTTGTCTTGAACTGTCCGTGCTTCTGATCTGTACCTTCACATCGTCTGTGGCGAGGGTGCTTGAGGCACTCTGCGAAACCAGTTTATCTTGATGGACGTCTTCATGTTCGTCTGCTGTGGCCGCTGTCAATGCGAGTGTGTTGGAGAAGCTCACAGGGCTGTGTTTATCCGCCGAGCCAACATGTGATGTGGCGTGTACGGGGATGCGTCTTGACTCAACATGGCCATCACCGCTGCCAGGAATGGGCTTGCTCGCTGCCGCTCTTTGTCGCCGTGAAAATTCTCCGGGTGTGTACTCGCCTTCTGGCTGGTCAGCGCCAGTTCCCTCTGGCTTATCTTGTGAGGCACTCGAGGGTGAGTACTTCAGTTGGAAACCTGGTGAACTGATTTGCTGTTGGGCAGATGACGTCATATCCGTTGATGTGCCCTCATCATGTGACCCAGGTGGTGGTGGTGCTATTGAATGCCGCACCCCACTGCTGATATGGGCCGCATCAGCCTGTTGTCCCACTACACCTGGCGACGTGTCCGGGACTCTACCAGCACCTGTTTTTATGGCAAAGTCAGTCGTTGTGCTGCCCAAGGCTGGGAGGTTCTGTACTCGAGAGGTGGCGGTTCCTGATGCTAACTGTGCTGGCTGTGCTTTGTCCACAGTGCTCTCCCCTGCACACCCTGCATTGACATCAGCTTGTGCTGCAGTCGCCGCTGCAGCTAGCAAAGGTTGAACCGTGCTCCCTGCAGCTAGCCCAGGTTGAACCGTGCTCCCTGCAGCTAGCCCAGGTTGAACCGTGCTCCCTGCAGCTAGCCCAAGTTGAACCGTGCTCACTGTAGTTCTCGAGTGCCTCTTGTCAAAAACGTCATCACATTCTCCAGGCCCCAGTTGAACTCTAACCCCACCGACGACGTCCTCACTTTCGGGAACGCGTTGTCCTCCTTCTCCTACCTTGCCATGTTGCTCCAGCTGGAGCGCTGGTGGAGGTACGTCCAGAGCTTCCAGCACCGACTGGGGAATCTTCACTGACTCCGCGCACTCGCTAGCCGCGTTATGCTGCGACTTTAGAGCCGCCAACGGTTGTATTTTATCCGCCTCACCCAAGTGAGCGGTCGCAGCAGCGCTCTCAGCATCCCGCTGCCAAGCCTGCATTTCGGAGTGTTGCTGCCGAGCCAGCCCTTCCATATTCTCCTCTCTGCGTGCGGCCATGGGTGAGCCGAGGCCTGGCTGAGCTTTGAACAGCATTTCCACAGGAAACGCGTAGTACTCAGAGTCATCGTCTTTCTCCATCCTCCTTCGGCCGCTCCAGCAGCGTCTCAGGGGAAACGACTGGAGTTTGGCCACGAATCCGATGCAGACAAAATAGTTTGAGTCTTATCCATGTAGAGCTACAAGATCTAAAAACACAAAGCGGAATCGTCCCAGCGAGTTCAGTATCTTTTCCGCTCAGGCTTGCCAGTTGTGTTGTATTTCCTCGACCTCCACTGCTCCAGCGCTTCCAGCGCAAACTTTAGCAGCAGCTAGTGGCGTTGTGTACGAGTCCGCACAGCTAGAGCACTCCTGCGATCCTGGTATGGGAGCTCCCAGCAGATCGGTGGTGACATGCGTACACACTGGTACACAGTCACGCAGGCGTGCACATGTGCACAGTCCGCACCGCTGTCATTGGCGCTGGCTAGTAAACATGGTAAAAGTGCCACTCCATTCCACATTGTCGAGTCTTGTGTCACATAAGTATTGGTATGCTAACTCTTTACTGTGATCGTGTAAGGACATACTGTACAAGTACTGAGTAGGTGTGCCATCATGCCTCATGGACAGACATAGTCATCATGGTCATGCAGCTACAAAAATGACTGTAGTTCCTGTACACACGAGAGACAGTTGAAGTGTATGTCCCTATGCCTGGGTACAACAGTCAACAGCAGGGCAATGAATCTGAATGATGATGACAACAGCAATCCTGGACATGACGTCTTTCCACAACACCCAGCCAGATGCAGAGTAAATCTAGAGCCTGTACAGACGTCAGTGCACTGTCGTGGAAGGCAGACAGCCGGAACGTGCCGCCGGTTTTCAAGGAGTTAGGCATTAATTTTTACTTTTTAGTCTGTCGTGGACATTGGAAATACAGTGACAGTCAGAGGTCGAGCGGCCCAGTTGTAAGCAGGGAGTAGTAAAATACAGTATTTTACTACTCCCTGGTTGTAAGTATATAAGTAAGTCTGTTAGTTGTGGACGTACATGTAGGTAAGATGATGACAACAAAGCACAAAATCGGATGACATACTGTATGGAAACCAGTGTTCCTGCCTGCAACCCCCCCCCCCCCCCCCCATTGTTGGCGGAGTCCCGGTCTTGCAACCATATGAACCGTATTATTGGGCTCCGGTTCAGAGGGGGGGGGGGGGGGGGGGCATAGGAAATTCCCTAATCCCCTCGTTACTAGTAGTACATTCCAGTACTCGTACTTGTGAGCTGAAATCTGGTCGTAAGTGGCACAATCCCGGCTCTGAATGCGGTCGCCTGGCTTTGCTCCTTTTCTTTATTCCTGCCCATGTGCTTTTTTGGGGTGTAATTTCCGCAGTAAATCACTGACTATTGTGTAGATTAGGCCTAAGGGAGTCGTGCTTTCATGACTCCCTGATCTACACACGCAGCCTGTAACTTACTCGTAGATCAACAAAACTAAGCTAAGGCGACTAAGCTTGCTGTAGGGTAGGCCACCGGAATCTGACCACTTGCTCCTGGACGCTCCAGGGCATGCATCGAGTTGCTCATGCAGGCAAGGAGAGTGCGTGCGTTCCCTGAACAGTCTGGAACCAGAGCAGGGAGTCGTGAAGTCCCTTCACGGCCCTGACTTGATCTAACATTACATTCAACTCCCTGCAGCAGGGCTGCTGGCACGCTTTTGGATTTCAGTGATTTTAGAGCCTGCATGGAGGGTTCTTGGGTGCCCGATGTGACTGCAGCCGGCATCGCAACCCCAGGCGCCCACGGATGTACCATTACGATAGTGGCGGCTGGGTGGAGTGAGGGCATGTGCCAAAGAGCCATGCACCGAAGAAGATACGAGCAGCGAAAAGAAAAACTAAAAACTAAATGCCAACCGCACATCCCCAACTAGGACTAGAAACGATAGAAAATAGGATACCAACGAAAAAGTAGAGGAGTAATGTTGCATACAAGTTTCCACAGGGCTGCCTACCTGGAGCAAAGCCACGTGGAAAAAAACGAGAAGAAGTCGAATGCAAAGCAGCACGGTAGAAGTCTAATACGTAACATGGGACAGCAGCAATACTGTATGCAGGATGGGCAAGTATAAATAGGCTGCGGGCGGGGTCCCACAGGTATGGCATTAAGTACTACGGTATTACGGATGTCCGGCGGGAGCATGGAGAAATTGTCCAAAACAAGGCCACCTGAAATGCTGAAACTAAAGAACATAACTGGGCTGACCAGGGCATGCTTGTCTGTGAAGTTGCAGTGCTCACGACGAGGCCTTCTCCAGCAGAGACTGTGCAGTGCGAAGACGGTAGTATTCCTTCAGCCTGCACGCACCATGCGGATACGGGAGACACAACACGAACAAATCATACACGCGCGCGCGCGCGCGCACGCACACACACACACACACACACACACACACACACAGAAAGGGACAGAGGAGAAATTACCCGATGCACCAGCTAGCACAGACATATACCAAGTTTTCTAGTGCCGGAGTCACACTTGTTTCTCTGAAAAATCACCAAGGCAAGCCCCACCCATGTACCATATATACCCATCCACATTAGACTGATGCCAGCAGTGCCATCCACCCACATTAGACTGATGCCAGCAGTGCCTTCCACCCACATTAGACTGATGCCAGCAGTGCCTTCCACCCACATTAGACTGATGCCAGCAGTGCCTTCCACCCACATTAGACTGATGCCAGCAGTGCCTTCCACCCACATTAGACTGATGCCAGCAGTGCCTTCCACCCGCATTAGACTGATGCCAGCAGTGCCTTCCACCCACATTAGACTGATGCCAGCAGTGCCTTCCACCCACATTAGACTGATGCCAGCAGTGCCTTCCACCCACATTAGACTGATGCCAGCAGTGCCTTCCACCCACATTAGACTGATGCCAGCAGTGCCAGCAGTGAGCAGTGCCATCCACCCACATCTGCACTAGTACAGAGGTCACTTTATAGTACGGCAACATTTGTGCTACACGAATTCTGCTGGACTAGGGAGGGTGCTGGATTATCATATCTGATTTACTGCTGCAATGTGCATGAAGAGGACATTTTGGCTTCCGAAATTGTGCTGGATTGAAGTGGGATGACTGTAGCGACCATGATCAGACCTCGGCTCGGTACAGACAGTAAATGAGCTTACCGCAAGGCATTGATACGAATGAATCCTTCAGCGTCACTGGGGTCGTAGCCGCCAGCAATGTCCATGCTGCAAGAACATACAGAACAAACAAACACACCCATGCATGCACACATACACACAAACACATGAACACACACACACACACACACACACACACACACACACACACACACATACACGAACACACACAAAATAGTAAAGTTTTAGCCATAAAGACAGGTATTGATGATGGCGTTGATCTACATCTGGACAGCGCCCAGTGGCCGCTTGACTTCTCAACAGATTTCCATGTCCACAACAGCAGAACTTGTAAGTATGCCAATACTCTATATGATGGTGTATGTCTAGGCGTGTAAGAAAGGACATCCTTCACAATAGGGAACATACCTGACCAACTCCTGGTTATATAAAGATAATGGAGACTGCCTGGCACGGATATACACCTGAGAAGGAATGTGCACACATGTACGCGTGTGCATACGCACACAGACACAGATACAGACACACACACACACACACACACACACACACACACACACACACACACACACACACACACACACACACACACACACACACACAAGCACGCACAATTATAATTCGTGTATAGAAGTCAAGAATTGCACACATATACATCACACCCCCACCCCTCCCCTGCACACACATACACTTTATCCCCTCCCCCCCCCCCCCCCCCCCACACACACACACACACATCACTCCCTCCCTGCACACACATCACCACCACCATCACCACCACCACCACCACCACAATGGGCTGCAGAAGCAGCAGCAATAGCAACAACGGTAATGATGACATCAACAATCCTCCAGGAGCTCTTCGCACTCCGCGCGGATCGTAGGACGCGCCTGGATCTCGCCCTGGGGCTCCGTCTACGAGCTACACGAACCCGCGCCGGACGATCTCGCCCTGTCTCCCAAGGCCCTTTGGAACGTCCTACCAGATGCAGTCAGAGTACTGTCGTCTCTCAGCAGCTTCAAAGCTGCCGTCGTACCAGCTTCCTGTCTGTGATTGATTTTCACTGTTAACCATTATTATTTGCCATGGCGACCCCCGTAAGTCCGTAACTGGCAGGGCAGGGTTGGCCTTAAAAAAAATCCTCCCGATGTTAGTAGCAAGTACAGTCAGTATCGCCTATGGCATTGGTGTTTGATTTTGAGCATTTTATCACTATAAGCGATATATTACTATGACCGATACTGCATGCAATGTATGCGAGTGGGGTGTCAAACGACTCAGCGCGCCGTGCACATACGCACTACATACATGTACAATGTCATGTAGCTGGCTGTAGCTCCTGACACAGAAAATCAGCATTTCCTCACAATGGAGGCATATTTTGGCAACTTGTATGAGCAAAACTCACCAAACAACACTCACTGGACAAGTTCTTCACGAAGAAGTAACACCCTGTTCTCCTCTAACAGCGCTTGATTTTACATCAATCACTATAACCGATGCAAACATAATGTAATAAAGGTCTTTTGAAATAAGAATTTGATCACTATAGGCGATATATTACTATAGACGATTATTATTATATGCGATAACTGTGTATACTTAGTTATGGCAAATGAAATTGAATTTGAGAAATTGATCACTATATCCGGTATATTACTATAGCCGCCAACCTTATAGGCGATACGGACTGTACTCTCGTTAGCAGTTAGTACTTAGTTTTTTATTTTATTCTCTTTACCAAGCGTGGGCCATCCCCTGGACTATCAAAATGGGTGCCTTATTATTATTTTTCTGTTTCTGTTTAATGACAGTCCATTGCACGCCTGAAAAAAAGTACTTAGTCTATTAGGCGGGTTACAGAACTGGCGTTCGCTGGCAAAATTGTAGTTTTGATAACGCTTCGCTCTTCATTGAGATATCTACCATTCTCTCTTTTTTCTCCTTATTTTCTCCCCAGCCCTCCTTCCCTGTAACATAATAACATATTAGCAGGCTTGTCATTGAGCATTTGTGCTCGTTTGGATTAGCGAATTCAAATAAAGTATACAAACAAACAAACAATAGAGACGGCTGCAGACGATATTGAGAAAGTCCTATCATCTCCCAACATCCGTATTACTTGGTCCGCGTCAGCGATATTGTCGCTTATCTTTCAGCTTTGTTTATATGTTGCCAATGCTTACTTGGCAGCCCATTTCATCCAAATTTTGGTTAGCAAGTTAGTTTGCTAGTACCTGAAAGGTCTAGCTAGAGTTCGAGTAGATTTCAAGAACGACAGGTGGGCGATTCTGATTGATACAGCGCCGCATCAAAATAGATTATCTTTTTACGCTGTGCAGGCAAGAGCAGCGCAAGCCACAAGAAAGTAATCGGCTACTCGGAATCAGCTCCATTTTGCTGAACGGCCGAGATCGCTCACCTCAGGGATCGCTCATCAAGCTGAGATCGCAGCTCCCTTACCTCCAGCTCAACGCTCGAAGTATCCAGCGCATCGTGGAGATTTGCAAGTACTGTACGCGTCGTCGTCGTTCAAAATAAAATCTTGCAAAGAACGGCGTCTGATTTGAACCATACAGGCTGTCGTGCTGCCCACGCGAAGTCCTATAGAGAAGGCAACCGTCACGATCGACTTCTCTTTAGAAAATAGCCAGGCAGCGGAGAGGAAGAGAGATGAGCTTGCAAAAGCAAGAGAGTCGATTCCGAGCAAAAATATTTGTCGCCAGCGACGAGAGCAGCGACGAGGAGGACCGAAAAAAGTAGGAACCCTTCCTTGGACAATAAATTCCTCGCAGCTAGTTGTCATTCTATACCTTACCGTCCATCGTACCAAGTTTTATCACTTCAAGAGCACGCGTTCATGTGCAAAGTCTAAGTTCAAATTGTCGAAAGATAAGCGACAATATTGCTGACGCGGACCAAGTACTGCCACAGAGAATGAAGGATTCAAACACCAACAAGAATCAGAAGCATACCTGTCCACGATAGAGTGCAAGTCGTACTGTACCAGTCACTGATGACTGACTGTTGATAATACAAGATCTGATAAAGAACAAGGAAAGAAAGGATACAGGATACACAACCACAGTCATCTAACAAGCAACATAGCCCAACCCCCCCCCCCCCCCCCCCACACACACACACAGCGACACACACAGCGACACACCATGTAGCATGTGTACGCCCGTCGCAAGAGAAGCACGCAGATCTCAAAATGCACTGGACGTGCACCCACAGAATCCTGTCTTATAGTAACAAGAACGGAACTTATCGGAATGAAACAGATCAGGGCTGGTGCCAGATAACTGCTTAATCCACACAACTGGCGAAACCATGTGGATCGACCCCCAATCCACACCTGGTCTACACCACACGGAGGACAACGGAATAGGATGACCAAGACAGCACGCCCTACACATGCTGGGTAACCAGTATAGACAGCGCGGCACACACACAGCTGTCCTGTCCCGTTGACCCACTGCCGTAAAACCCTTTTGACCTTTTTGGCGCACATCGCCAGAGGCGATGATAGCGATGCTACAGCAGAAGCCATAGCAACTTGTGCTGGGATTGCACCATTCAACAGCTTGCAAGGCTGCAGAATTGACTGCCACAATTCAGCCTGGTCTACACCACACAGCTATGTGAAGTGGCTTTTTTCTGGCCAGTGAATCCCTACTTTTGGCCTTTTTCATTTTTCCCCCACACACATCACACCACATACTCCGGCATGCACTGTTTGTAGGTAACCACCCAGGAGAATGAAAGAAAAGTCAGGAGGAGTCTGAGGGCATGTTCCATTGGTAGGATCAGGATTACCCTTTTGATTGGTCGAATCCGGATCCGGATCCTTCGGATTTGGATCCGGTCAACCCACCTCGGGGAGCAGGGTTGACTGGATCCAACGGATCCAAATCTCACCTTCGTGGGTATATGGCGGGTTAACATCATTTTGTACACATTGTGGTACGCACACGTGGGGATCGAGATAGATCTGGTTGACTTTTCGAATTTTCGTACGACGCGCGCGATGAGTACAACTTTCACCCTTTTGGGTGACCTGTGAGCGCCATTTTATTACTTCGTCTACATGGCAACAGCCAAGGCCTAACATAAAGTGCTCAGTTGACTCTGGAAGGATCTGATGGATCTGAGATCTGGATCTCGATCCCTACCCTACCAATCGAACATGCCCTGAGAAAGACCTGAGTGACCATAATCATGGGGAATTGGACCCGTAACCTCACGATTGGAAATCGACTGCACATACCACTGCACCATATGGGACAACCAAGTTTGAAGAAGGGCTGAGGCTTCCTGCAGCTTCATCTCTGAAAGGAATTCGGGTGGACACACCCATTCCCATAGCGCTGCACATCCGAACCAGTTCAGTTAGTTTACGTTTCGGCACTTGGCCATCGTCAGGTAATAACAATGAATACCGTGGAAGCCACACAAGAGCAGTATATAATACTATATATATACGCCAAAAGAAAAAAACCACCACCAAGTGCCGAAACGTTGTAGACTAACTGAACTGGTTCGGATGTGCAGCGCTATGGGAATGGGTGTGTCCACCCGAATTCCTTTCACAGATGAAGCTGCAGGAAGCCTCAGCCCTTCTTCAAACTTGGTTCTCCTCTTCCCGGAGCGAGGCAGCGTGGCGGTTTGTGCAATGGTCTTGGAAGCTGCAGAGGAGCGAGTGTCAATTGTCTTTTCTCTTGGTGTATATATATGAGCCCCGGCCAGCGAAAACCAGCACTTGTGTACTTGATATCAATCATCAAAATATGACGTCAAAGTTTGGGACGCGCAGTGAGCTGGCTTTTGAAGATTCTTTTTCGATCGAGTGGGTGTCTTCGTTGTCAAAGGAGTTTCAAGTGTCTTCAAATGAGTCTGGTCAATTGATTTTAGCGCTAGGTGATAGAGCTCGTCAAACGGAGGTTGAGTTTAGACACAGCGATGGCGACAGGTGTCGCGACAAGGACTTAGGTCCAGAGTTGTCAGCGTGAGACTCCCTGTACGAAGCGGCGCTGAAAGTTAGTTCGCGATCGGAATTATTTCTTTGGTGGCGATCTCGCTGAGTTTGTCCAGCATTGGCGAGTCTCATCATGATTCATAGGAACGCAGAGCTCTCATAAAATCGACACTGGATACTGGTGGCGACGATAGTCAGTGCTGAAGTAATAGCGACTGCGAGGAGAAGCTGAATGTCGACCTGCTGAGCGATCCTTATTTCTACATCGACAACAATGATGTTGCGGACACTGATGGAGGGCTTCTCACGGCGCAAAACAGAGCGTAGTATTATCAGTACTCTACCTTGCCAGACGACGCCAAGCTGGCTGCTGCCTGTGTTGAGAAAGGGGACTCCTAAAAAGTCAAACCGGCTGAACGCTTTGGGGCAACATCTTCACGTGCTACAAAACGCGAATATTCGCTCATATCATTGAAATAAAATTATGCTGAAATCATGGTCTGAGTGAAAGTGTGCAAGGGAGTGGATGTCAGTGGTATTGGTCAGTACACCTATCAGTGTGGCAAGCTTTGGGACAACGCTCAAACTGCCAGCATAGAGTTCCCTGAACACAATTTGGAAGGCCAGCCACCAATCATCGTTTTGCACTCTGGTGTTGTAAAGAAGGTAGTGGTGTATACAGAATATCGTCACACTTCTGAACTACTGGTGCCTGCAGCACCAAGAGGGCAAGCCTGACTTGCATTCTATTTACTTACATGTACCTGTTCCACATCACAATCAGAAACTGTAGGATCAACTTGCATGGAGTCACTCCGCATGGATGCTGCGCCAACTGTATGGAATCTTGACCTGTGTGACTTCAAACTCTATTTTCCACGCTTTCGCTTATCAGATTGTCACCAAACTTGATAACTTGAATGATTAATAGTGTAGAATCAATTTCGAGCGAAAAAATAATTTTTGAAAAAATTACACATGTTCAGGTTTCTGCTGACTGGGGCTCATATATGTAGGACTCAGTATAGAGTCCATGCACTATATGATGTCCAGCACCCTATATAGAGTCCATTGGTCCAAAATCCACTATACAGAGTCCAGGAGTCCACTCAGTTTTGATCAGCTTCATCCTGCCGCGCAATCCCCTATAAGGAGTACACTTTTTCTACAAGTCCCCTATTCACGGTCCAGGAGTCCAGTTTATCCAGTCACGCCGTCCTGTATTGTGTGTTGTGCCCGAAAGAGAACAAACACCTTTTCAGTTTTGCTTGCCTCGTGGCAGCGCATTCCTTTCTTCACTTCAGCCATGGCTGTCAGTTCTGCTGTGCAGTTGCTGACAGTAATCTGTCTCGAGGTAACCAAGGAGGATAAGGAGACGTTCAAAATCAAATCTGGAAAGCGTCTTGTGGTTCTCTGAAGACGTTTCATCAGTGCGCGGGATGAAAGCAGAAATTGCAGAACGAAAAGTTCAGCACAGTTCAAATCTGACGAGTCAGGTACACTGACACTCTTTCGTTCGACGCCACAAAGATCCCCTGTTTGGCTGGCCATTGCTGCCAGTAAGACATTTGAACGGTTTCATCAGAGCGAGGGATGAAAGCAGAAAGCGGAGAACGAGAAAAGTAACAACGTTCAGCACAGTTCCAATCTGACGAGTCAGATACTGAGAGTGTCAGTGTATTACACTGACACTCTCTTTCGTTCGACGCCACAAGGATACCCTGTTCGACTGGACAAGAGCTGCCTGTACCACCGTGTCAAAAGGCTGTCCAACTACATGGCAGGACGATGACTGAGGTAAGGAAGCTTTTACTCGTTTCGATTGGTCTGCTGTTCTGTCGTTATGCTTGAATTTGTTTCCATTTTCAAGGAGCGTATCGCTTTTGACAAGTTTTGTTTGATGTTGCTTGAATGAATGCCCTAAAAGTAATCAACCACTTCGTAATAATCCTCAAGGACTGCAAGGACTTTGCATCAATCGTATACGATCGTCAGCTATCATCAATTATTTTTATTTCATGAGAAATGTATTTTTATCCCTGTGATAATTATGTAACTCCACGACACTCTTCCTCTACTAGGCTCTAGTATGATGTCAAATACAATGGGATCCACAAACGCAGTGCCAGTGTACTAGTAGTAGTAGGAGGAGGATTTCTTGTATGCCGATGACAAGAAAAAGCTTCTCAAGCTAATACATGTACTCGTATTCCATGAAGTAACCATTTTGATGTCACAAACATGGCATTGTGTCAGTGAAACTGCCTCGTGACAACAAATCATTGCATTTCCATCTTGGGGAAGACTGACTGACGGCAACGCTGTACAGATTGTTCAAATCATCTCATTTCAATTTAGTTACAGTGAAGTGAAACACTGTGTACACTACATGTATGGTGGTGTGTCTGTGCGTCTTGAGTGTGCACAAACGACCTTATTCCTCGTATTACTAATAGATTATTGTCCCCACCGTCACCTGTTCACAGGTCTTTGCGTGGATGGATTTTCATTGAGCATCACATTCGTTGAGAACTTGGTAGTTGTGTGCTCCCATGCATCATTACGGTAATAAGCGTATCCTTGTGCTATCTATTTGTTGCAGGTGTGCTGATCTTCAGAAGCTTGCGGAACTGAGTGCTGCTGAACATTTGCATGGCCATGAGCAATGGTGAAGCTTGCTATTGCACTCTCAGCATGTGCTAGTATTATGCTGACTACTGCACTATGTTACTCTCTTACACTACTACATGTATGTAAACGTGCGTGCATCCGCCCATGTATGCATTCGTTTCGTATAATTATTTGTTATCCCCCTTGACTTTACGTGTAAATAGGTGGACGTTTGCATGGCTGTTGGAGTTGCGTGTGTATTGTGTCTCTACTCTTTTCTTGGTGTTTTCTTGGCGTTGTATAAGTTTGTGTGTGTGTGTGCGCGCGCACAATAATTTGAAAAAAAATCACGGTTCGCGTGGGACTCGGCTGGAAGTCGGGCTTTCCGCATTCCGCATAATTTGAAAACAAATAATTAATCCTTGGCTCTCCATTATTCTCTTTCAATTCTTGGTTTTTTTCTAGGTATTTTCTTGGCGTTGTGTGTGTGTGTGCGTGCACAATACTTTGGCAACACTAGATGATTGAGATATTGTATTTTGCAGCGTCTGCGAAGAGACCACTTGATTTGAGGATGGTGTTTGTAGGGTTTTTCATGTAATGAAGTGGCTGCAGTGGCGCCTCACTACTTATTTTTTATCTTGAGAAGTGAATGATGTAAAGGATTAAAGGGAGAGGCCGTTTTCTGGTTAATATTCACTGCTTACAGCAGATCCTATGTCTAATTTCGAACTCTGGATAGGGGATGCCTAATTGGCTGGACTTTATACAGGGAGTGTTGTCCACATAAAGAATTGATTTCAAAGTTTGGACTCCGTACAGTTGATTTTGGACCAATGGACTCTATATAGGGGTGAAGCCAATTGGCTGGACTCTATACAGGGAGTGATGTCCATCTAAGCTTTGAGCTCACAGTTGATTCCAAGTTTGGACTCTGTACAGTGGATTTTGGACCAATGGACTCTATATAGGGGTTGGACATCATATAGGGGCTGGACGCTCTACTGAGTCCGACATATATACTGCTCTTGTGTGGCTTCCACGGTATTCATTGTTATTACCGGACGATGGCCAAGTGCCGAAACGTTGTAAACTAACTGACCTGGTTCGGATGTGCAGCGCTATGGGAATGGGTATGTCCACCCGAATTCCTTTCAGACCATATGGGACACGGTAAAAAACACACTCACACATGTGTACGTGCGCACACCCACACGTACGCCAAGGTAGTATCCAGGTTGTTTGCGGAGCCAGTCCCGCAGCAGGTGACGGGCCCCCATGCTAAGGATGATGAGTTCCCAGCAAGCGGTGAATGCAATGCTTACCGGGTAAACTCACACTCCGGCGCAAACCAGAAACCGTGATAGACCTGCTCCGAGAAACGAATTGATAGGCCTTGCTTGACCTTACGCAATTCCTGGACAGTGCAGATGGAGGAAAGAGAGAGAGAGAGAGAGAGAGAGAGAGAGAGAGAGAGAGAGAGAGAGAGAGAGAGAGAGAGAGAGAGAGAGAGAGAGAGAGAGAGAGAGAGAGAGAGAGAGAGAGAGAGAGAGAGAGAGAGAGAGAATCCGAGTCATAACAACTTCAGCAAATGTTTTCTCCCCATCTGAATAGACGGTCAACTTCACGAATGCGTGTCAATGATACCAGTGGAGATAACCCTTTAAAAAACATTCATCTGTGCTGGAGACAACTAAACCAATCGCTCAAAGAATCTTCAAGACGTGGTCCTAGTGCACAGGTGGGTGCCTTAACCAGGGTCATATGACTGGTAATACCACCCAAGTTGTAGTGGCCCTCTAGGAAAGGTGCCTGCCTTATCAGAGTGGCCGCTTTGTCAGGTTTTACTGTATAGCATAACCTGTAAGGAACGACCAGCCCCTGGGGCCAGAAACAACACGGTCTTTAGTTACAGGTTTTTACTGTGGATGTTTTAGCCTATGCATGAGGGCATCACGTCACCTAGCTTGTGCCGTGGAAGGCGGCACAGTTTACTAGGACACTGTGCGTGCCGTCGCATCAGCCAGCTTATGAAGTGGAAAGCAGTGCGATCCATCAGTGCATGATATCACACACCCAGGTAGCAAATGCAGTCACGCATCCCCTTCAAAATAACAATCAGTGGTGCGTTGAGTGTGGATTAGAAACCTCACATCATGGCGCAATAGAGCCAAGACAGTGTGAGTACGTTCAATTGTGTTATCAGTTGCCACTACCTTGTCCATGGTAAAGGTCTCAATGTCCAAATGTGCTTGCAGGAGAATGTAACCAGCGGGCGTCTCATAAATACCTTAACAGAGGGAACACATACCACAGCAAGTACTGAAGCAGCTGAAAGTACTGTATAAGCAGAAATATTCGTCTGGAATTTAATTTCGTCTTTTTCGTCCAAGGAGCTTTTGGACTAAATTGAATGCCGGACTACTATAAACGTCGATTTGTCCAGCTTTTCAATACACTCTTTTGATCCATGGACAAAACTTACAACCGGACGAACTCCCTTTCTTTGGAGTTGGGACGAAATTACAGACGACGAAATTTTCTGCCTGTACAGTATAGCAAGTCTAAAGCTAACGATTTACAATGCTATCCACTTTGTGGGCACGGAATCTAGTAATGACCCCACGCACACGTCTTTTATAGTTTAGCACAGAGGAGAGAAGCACCGATGTGTCCACTCACACGACAACCCCACAACTGTTTGGGGATTTTTGAATTCTTTATTCTCACGATGGCACCATCGCCAATAAGAGATACGTTTATGAGAAGGTGAGATGCTGTGGGTGGGGCTGTGGGTTATGTAGTTGGAAAGTAATTTACATCACTTTGAATTTTACAAGTATGGGAGAGGGTGAGCGCTGCAGGAGCAGATTGAGTTAATCAGCAGGGGGATGGCGTGCTTATTGTGTTTTCGCTCAACATGCACACACTGTGTACTGCTCGACTCTGCTCAATCCCCAGCTACAGTCAATCTTGTGAATAACGACCACGCGGTATAACAACAACTCACGAATATCCACCCAATCTTGAGACCCAGTGACCGTCCCGCTGCATACATTCAACCTCACGAATACCGACAGTTTTCTCATGCATGGTCGAGGGTCGTTATTAGCTGCAGGGTGAACTGTACAGAACCTGAGCGCACCTCTCCAGCACAAGCTGGCTGGGATCAAGAGATCACGAGAACGTTAGGATCAGGGGACAGGTAAACTGACTTGGTTTTTATACAAAGGGACTTCATTCAGGTGAGACCTACCACGTGACTTCATCCCGATGAAACGGTTTTCCACAATATCAATGCGACCAACACCATGACGACCACTGTAGGGAAGAGAGAGAGAGAGAGAGAGAGAGAGAGAGAGAGAGAGAGAGAGACCCACAGAGGCAGAAGGAGAGAGAAAAGCACAAAGCAGAAACGCTGCTATGGTGATTTTGCCAAAGGGTGGACACGGCCTGATACTGATGTGATCGCCGACAAAGTCTGTCACATTCCTAAAGAGCAGCATGCCTTTCAGAGCTGCTTTTAAATTGAGCACCTCGCCTGATTGTGTAATTTGTGGGATTTTGTCGGTCTGTCTGTCTCTCCCTCCCCCCCCCCCCCCCCCGCGCAAAACTCGATGCAATACAATGACAGCACAAGCTCGACTTCCACGACTTACCCGACTTCGTTCAAGTAGAGAAACAACTCCAGTGCTTCTTCCTTGACAGTCTTGTCAGCCAGGTTAGTTACCCGCACCGGGATACCTGAAGAAGTGAACACAAGTGACAAGATTGGACACAATGACCACGAGAAAATAGTGTGTGCTGGCGTGTGTGATCAATGTGCATCATTCTTGTCTCCATGACGATATTTTGCAAAGGCCCTCCATTTCCATTTCATGAACTCGTTGGAGATAGACAGTCATATTAGCGATTCTCATCTTTTTTTATTGTATACGCAAAGCCAAAAGTACGAAATAGTGGTTGCGACTTCGGCGATGATTTTTTAGGAATGAGTTTGCTCCCGCACTGGAGCTCGCCTATTGGACAGGACAAAGGAGCTGACAGCTCGGTTTGGCAAGAACAATCCCTACATACGCGGCATGTTTGCAAAGAATTGTTTTCAAGCCAAAAGACACTTCTATGTGTAAACGTGCACACTAGCCAGTGTTGAGTTTGACCATGTGTGCATCACGCCACGACACAGCATTCATCCGTACAGGCTGTGCCACGGTCGACACGTGTCCCGCTTCAGGAAATGCACGAGTGAACTTGTACAACAAGAGACGTACCATTTTTGAACTCGATGTCAAGCTCCTCCGGCTGGGTACACAGTAAAGCAGAAACAAAGAGAAGCCAACTATAACACAAGAGATTAAAGAGCTCAATACAATGTGAATTGCCACGTGCAATCCAGTTGCAGTAATTCACAGACTTTTAATGTTATGCTCTCCCTATAAGTCACGTGCTTTCCCAAGCGGGACAGCATGTGACGTGCGTCACAGAGTGTCAACGGCTCCGCATGTGGTGCACCGAGCAATATCGCAGCACCAGTGTCCGCCTGTATGTCTTGTGTGCATCTAAAGTATAGTGTATAGGGTATCTGTCAGTCATACCCTCGCGACAAGTCATGCAACTTTGCACTCAGGACTGAGTGAGCCGTGCATTGCCAGTTAGCTACAGATATTGGACAAACAACAAAAAGAGAGCTGTACCTCTGCTGGTGCATCTTTCGGATCAGTTGTCATCTTGTAAATGTCTTTCGGTGCAGGATGCTGTGCAGACAAACCCGAAATAGAGAGAGAGGGAGAGAGAGAGAGAGAGAGAGAGAGAGAGAGAGAGAGAGAGAGAGAGAGAGAGAGAGAGAGAGAGAGAGAGATAATTTCATATACACACACACTACCACACACACTACCACACACACTACCATACATGCATATGCCTGCTAGAGCACATACATAGTGCTCATGTACAAGCACTGCGCAGCACACACAAGTACTGATGTATCGACACATAGCTGGAAGCCAGCCCCCCCCCCCCCCCCCCACACACATGCACTAAGGAAAAGAAGTTCTGCATTACAAGGCGCACAAACACCATCAATCGGCACCAAGTACGTGTAGTCAAGAGTACATGAAAACCAGAGTGTGCAGCTTGGGGCCTTTTCTGCTATGGGTGTCTGTCACGGCGGAATTCCGTGATTACATCATATTTGGCGCAGATCCGAGGCGGGAAATGGCGTAGTGCGTACAACTGAGCTGCAGTTGTGCAGAAAGAGACCTGCTTGAATCCGGCTTATACGCACTACATCACTAAAATGAGGTAATCACGGAATTCCGCCGTGACAGCAACCCATCCGAGCTGCACACTCTGGTTTTCATGCACTCTTGGTGTAATGCAATCTTTAAAAAGAAAGCACCAAAATGTTACATGTTAATGTTATCCATAGTTTGTGTCCAACACTTACAGTTACTAACATGACACATTTTGGTCCTTTCTTTCTTTTTAAATTTAATCCTTGGCTCTCCATCCGAGTCTTAGATGCAATCTTTGGTCCGTATAATGTGTTCCTACTCCAACATGAAACAGGTACAGTAAAACCTGTCAAGGCAGCGACCACTCGGATAAGGTGACCCCACCTGTCCTAGAAGACCACTGAGACCAGGACTGAGGGATGCTATTTCCAGTCAAATGACCCTGTAAAAGGAGACCACCTGGCTACAGAGACCACGTTTTGAAGGTCCCTTGAGCGGTCGTCTTAGACAGGTTTCACTGTATGTCGGGGAAGTGACTTTTGCTCAAACAAAACTACTCCCTTACCATTGGGTCTTCAAGGATACCGGCTTCATAGCTGCAGAGGACAGGTCAGGAAAACAAGGCAAAACACAAACAAACACGAGCTATGATGGGTGCTTAGAAGCAGAATTATCATGTAGGAGGGTTTCATACAAAGTACGCACACATGCATTGGCAGCAAAAGAAATTCTACTGTCCAAAACCGACCTGACATGCATGAGGTTAGCATCCATGCTCCATGGCTTGTCTACCGTCACTGGAAGGGGAATTCCCTTTTGCTGCAAGCACACACGGGCAGAGAAAACATTACTGTAATTGCAAACTTCATCGCTACATGCACTTCAATACACATATGGAGAGAAGTGCACGAAGAGCACAATTAGGACTGACCGTTGGATAAGCAGAATGCGACTGTACCGTACATTGGCTACAACTATAAAGTACAGATGTGTGCGTCCTCTGGAGAGATGTTATACTAATGTTGTACAGTACACAAACTGCACTACACACTCGAGTACTGACCTTTGCATACTCAAACAGATCGCGGCGACCATGGAAACGATTGAAGAACTCCGGCAGTCGCCACGGTGCAATCATCTGCATGAGCGGCAAATACACACACACATGTGCACACGCACGCGCACGCGCACGCACACACACACATGTACGCACATGCACACACATGCACACACATACACACACAGAGACACACAGGTACGCACACGCACACACGCACACACACACACACACACACACACACACACACACGAATGTCACAAGAAGCTTGGGCAATCAATGCCTAAATAAATTATATAAGAAGTCAAAAGGCACAATGCAACCCTGTAACAATCTAGGTACTTGCCAAAGCAAAGACTAACTTTACAGTGAAACACACAGGGCTGAACTGGATGCCAGCTAAGCACAGTAAAAGGGTAGTGAAATACGTTTTGGTTTGTGAGCTATGTTTGTGCAGCTCAGAACACACATTACCTTGGCATCCGGGTACATTGCGTACACGGTTAGTTCAAAACGAATTTGATCATTGCCCTGCACGTAGACATGGATTGAATCACAAAGCACACGGTTGATATGATAAGAGGTGAACGTAAAGAGTACAAAGAACGCAGAAGACCAACCTCACAGCGTACATTACACGAGTCGAAGGTGCCATGGACTACTTCAGACTCAAAACTCCAGCTGCGCACTGAAGACTCCCCCTTACAAAATACGATTGTGTACAATTGTGCGCATTCTACATGTAATTGGATCACTCCAGGTTAGTACGCAATGAGATGATGACGACAGAGACCCTAAATGGGATGGCGACTGACACATTCGAGTGTGTGGGCCCTGTGGGGGAGGGGGGAGGGGTACAGTACACAAGCAGAAAGACATGGAGAAAAGAGCAAGACATGAGGCAGAGAAAGAACCCATTACCTTTCCAGTGGCACCGTGCGAGATGAATTGAGCGCCCTCTTGCTTGGCAATGGTGGCAAGACGACGCGCTATGCACGGACGTGCAAACGCTACGGACAACACCAGATAGAACAAGAACACAGGAGAGCAAGAGTACATGAAACCAAGAGTGTGCAGCTTCTGACCTTTTGCTGCATGGCCATATGGGTGTCTGTCACGGCAAATGTCCCGGATTACATCATATTTGATATTGGGTTCAGATCCGAGGCGAGAAGTGGCGTCGTGCGTACAGCGGAGCTGCAGTTGTGCAGAAAGAGACCTGCTTGAATCCTGGTTGTACGCACTACATCATTGAAATGATGTAATCACGGAATTTCGCCGTGACAGGAACCCATCAGAGCTGCACACTCTGGGTTTCTTGTACTCTTGAGGACAGAGAAATGTCGACATGGCAACCCCAGTGGTTCAAAACTTGCCGACGACATGCCCGCGACATTGATCTGATGACGTCATGGGGTCTGGTCCGCCAAGCATGTGACCGATGATGACCGGGTCTTTGTGACACTGGTGTGACGACGTCATGGGATCTGTGGCAGGTTTGCTGCATATCTTTGATGAACATACCGTATTTTACCGGTTGTAAGTCGACCCCAGTTATAGGTCGACCCCAGTTATATAGGTCGACCCCCATATCCGAGGTCTCAATTCTGCGTTTTAAACTTGTCACCCAAAGAACCACTACTAACCACCTCCTGCTACTAACACATCAACAAATCATGTGAACATTCCTTATTGGAGGGTAAAACGTCCCAATCCTTGAAAAAGGCCAATAAACTGGCAAAAATGTGTAAACATGGTGCACTCGTGCATGCAGTGCAGGCCATTTTTGTAAGATACTGATAGTTCCCGGTTGTAAGTCGACCCCCACCCTTTCTCCTTCTAGTTTAAGTTAAAGTCGTAAAAGGTCGACTTACAACCGGAAAATACGGTACCCAGAACCGAGCTTCAACCACATTAATTTATTTTACTACAGTACTTATTTAGACATCTCCTGGCACGTCAAAAGACGGCCAATTAATCACGTGAGATGATGAGTGAGAGCCAACCATGGCAGAAAGAAATATTCAAAGGAGAATGAAAAACTGAGTCTAAGCTCGCATACCTGTGCCCATCTGATAGCGGTCTTCATACAGCGCATTCGCTTGAATGGCTGGCCAGACGAACTCCGTCACAAACTCACTTCGCATGTCCTCAATGTATGTCTGCACAAAGCACAAAATTTCATCACGGAGTTGTGGCAATGTTACGTTATCTTCTTTATTTTACTTCACCATAGGTACAGGCATTGCTGCCTTCTTGCTGTGGATCGTGAATGATGCCACAGTTCCTAGCCTGGGATGGAAAAATTAAATGGTATGGAAGATTAATACCGGTATGACCAAGTAAAAACAGTAAGTAAAAAAAAGTTCGCACGTCTGCGTTACCACCGGCTATACCATTGCATTGAGAAACACAACCAGCTTAGGAAGTTTCGCATGTGCCAGGCCACCGCCACGCCTGTTATACTAGGGTGGCAGATGAAGCTCCTAACGGCGAGGGTGAGGTGGTAAGTCTCACGACCAATGCCCGACAAGGGGGCTAACCTGGTTAGCTGCATCCATGTTACCCTTACTCCGAGTAGTGATTACCCAGTTGACCGTGGGTGTTGAATGCCCGACAAGGGGGGGGGGGGGGGGGGGGGGGCGAGCCTGGTTAGCTGCATCCATGCTACCCTCACTCCGAGTAGTGATTACCCAGTTGACCGTGGGTGTCGGCGCAGTTCACTGCATGTAAAGTGGTTCACGCATGCATCACCGCATTTGCTAGCACAGTACACGCTCTCTGCTCCCAGCGCGGGACTCAAACCCGGGGACCTTGTGATTCGCAGGCAAGCCCACAACCACTCGGCCAAAGCGCTCAGTATTCAGTAAGTTTATATGGGAAATAATAAAATGTCATGACGATAAGCATACAACTGAAGCTACATGTATGCCCTGGCCCACGGGTAGCGACGTTATCAGAGCAGTCTCGTATCGAGTGGCAAACATACCCCAGCTCGCCACTCAATGCAGACTCCAAGCACATACGCTGATGGCACTAACAGTCAACCTTGCGAATAACGACCTTCGATCGTGCACTAGAAAATTGTCGTTATTTCACGAGTTGTTATTCGTGGGGCTGGCACTTGAAATTAATATTCAAATTATGCAGCTCAAAGGTTCCGACCTCATGGACAACAACTCGTGAATAACGACACTTCCGAGGTCCTTATCCATGTGGTTCATTGTATGTTATATCCAGGTAGTTGACATTAAACTGTTTTACTGTGCAGGCAATGAAATCCAATCACGTGAGTCAAGTACCGGTATGTGCCCGATGCTGCGCAACTCTAGACCTGCGAACACTGCGATGCTCACTGGCGCATGGCGCAAAGCTGATTCACTCGATCGGACTTCTTTGAGAATGAAACAATGCAGTGAGTGTTACCTTCTTAGCGCCTAGCTTAGCAGCCTTCTCTTTGGCTTCCTCCAGGTCATCCCCTTGGCCAACGTCAGCCTGTCGTCGTAGAAACACACAGACATGCGCACAAGCAGATACATGTACACAGACACACACGCACACTCAAATAAACACACGAAAAATACGCACACATACACACACACACACACACACACACACACGCACATGCATGCACACAACCACACTCACACACAACAACTCATATACACATACCCACACCCACCCACACATGCCCACACATACAATAAAACCTGGTTTTAGCGACCACCTGCTTTTGACGACCGATTTTCCATGCACGGACAGTTCTACACAGAAACTGGACCGGATACAACGACCACCTGCCTTGCGCGAACAGCGACCGACTTTTAGTGTACCAAGTGTCATATTGGACCTGCACACAGCAACCAAAACTAGCCAAAAGTGCCATCTTGGCTGGCAGAGCTGACTGTAACAGGGTTGAAGTATGCTCTGGAGGACTTTTAAGCAACTGCATGCAGTCAACAGAAGTGACCATGCAGGATGCTCTGCATGCACTTGAGTGAGGTGTAGTCTTTGCTTGCATGAAAATATTCTATGCTCCACGCCTGTCAAGACGAGTACATGGACGTGCAATTATGCACATGTACGTACATGATCCGATGTGCCACGAATGTATGGGACCTGGTTCTAAAAACCACTTGGCTTTAACGGCCGCTTTTGTTTGCACCGTGGGGTGGTCGCTTAAACATACACACGCACACACACACACACACGCGCGCGCACCGGGCGCACGAGCGCGTGCACACACATTCATGCATGCAAGCGCGTGTGCACACACACACACACACACACACACACACACACACCACACACACACACACACACACACACACACACACACACACACACACGGAGTGTTACACTTTGAAACACTCCTAAGCACACCAGATGTGCTTGTGTTATGTGAACGCAGAATGCACTCCTTTGAAATGTATGTCGTACTGTACAAACCGATACAACACGTGTGGTGGATTACTAGTATTCGAAATCTAGACACCCAAAATAAACTAAAATTTCGGATAGGATCCTAGGAGTTGTCTCAAGGATTCTCACCGTAAAGCATATAACGTCATACCCTTGTTCCATCAGCCACACCAAGATACAGCTGGTGTCCAAGCCACCGCTGTATGCCAGGACCACCGTGCCCTTCTTAGCCTCGGTTTCGCTCATTTTTGCCTTTGCTTTTACGTCCAACGTACAGGTAATTCAACAAGGACAGGGGTGCACTGTCTTCGTACTCTTGCAAATCTGTTTGGAAGTCAGATCCCCGGACAGGAGGTTTCAAACAGATAAAAGCAACTTCCAGTTGGCAATTGCGGAAACCTATGCGTGAATGAGCAACTAATGCTAGAGATGTGCTCAATCAACGGGCTGATGCTCCTTTTGAAGTGGTTTCTTTGTCCTAGGATCTTCGACTTCGTGTCAGCTGAAAGGAATTTTATGACTGTGCAATTATGTCATGCATGCGCGTATGCCGCAGTCTGCATGTACGTCACATGTGCACAGCTAGCTAGCTAGCCGGCTTCATAATTCAAGGTTTTTGAAAATGTTTGAAATTTTCACGTGCACAATGCATGTGCAAATGGTGCACGTACCGTACGTGCGCGCGTGTACGTGTGTGCATGTACAGAACTTTTTTATTTTTTATTTTTATGTACGGAACTACCGTATACGCGTACCGCGCGCCCGGTCCATCTCGCAAATCGCACCACGTATGAGTCGTGCCGCCGGCTAGGCTGGCGCCCCCCCCCCCCCGGCTTTCCCGGCCGCTAGCGCGCTGTGACTGACTACAGCGTGCCACAGCTGCTACTACGATTCGAGGTGAGTCTTGCATCTCGTTTTATTATTCTTTTATTCCACAATGGCGTGCACGCGAGGACGATTGAGAAGTGTGATAGAACTGATACTAGCCACAAACAGCTACAGTCCATTTCAAAAATAGACGCGTACCTAGGCAAAAACGATTATGCCAGCATCTATACCACATAAAATCTGTGATCACTTTGTGCATAATTTTTTCCAAATTGGGCGTCTGTTATCCAATCCTTTAGAAACTATATGAGAGTAATTGTGGAGCGATCCTGAGCAATATTCCGAAAACTATTCTCAAAAAGTTCCAGCCAAATTTGAAATATTTCAAAAACCCTACGCGTCTATAGTTTTGAAATGCACTGTAGCTACAGTGTAGATGAGATATCTTGCCGCCAAATTAGGGAGGAAGCCAGATTGGTTGAATCCAAAAGAAAATCGTAACCAGCGTGCAGGCTGGAAAGCTATAAAATGGCGATTACAGATCCTTTCATTATGCTATTTTCACCACATTATCTACACCTTTCCTTCTGTTCTCTTTGATTTCAAATTGGTATCCATTTACATGTACCTCTGGAGAATCTCTGGAGAATCCGTTTGCTTCTTTCTTCTTTTCCTTTTCTTTTTGACTTCTTACTCTTTTCCATGTTTAGCGGCATGGTTGGCTATAAAAACCCTGCAATCGCCACGCAAAGTGGTCATTGGCTACCCCAGCCATGTATTGCTTGGAATAAAATAAATAAATAAAACAAAACAAAACAGATGGAAATTACCGGGGGTCCGGGGGATAGCCATTTCCCAAAGGTGCTCTTTTAATTCGCACTTAGTGCTTTTCGCCTCCCTCAAAATAGGCTGAAAAAGTGCTCTTTTTTCAGTGAAAACAGGCAAAAAGTGCCCTTTTTCAGTGAAGCATAGCCATGACACATGTTCAGATATGAACCCAATTGGCCAAGCTGAGAAATGAATACGCACTCTTTCATTTATGGGTCCACGAAAGGCAAAACATGAAGTAAAGTTCAAAAACCCACTTTTTACAGCATCGTGTACGCGGTACAAGCTTCACCAGCGCCCCCCCCCCCCCCCCCAAAAACGGCGTGCCAAGGCCCGTCGAGCACTCGGAAACTGTGATCATGTGATCGCATGCTTGACTACGTCTTCTAAATGTAGTTATCCTTGTCCCATTGTATAAGTGTGGAGATGGCACGGGACTGGGAGTCTGGGAGCAGGTAGAGAAAGGCAGTTACAACATTGTCAGGTTGAAAAGCTTCACCTGATGCCTCAACCAATGTCAGGTTGAGCATCTATCCGTTTTTGTTTCGCTCTGTAAAGAGCACTTAGGGTTCCCTGTAACCGCCGCAAGACGGCAACGTCTGTAGGGCCTTCCCTATCAAAATAATAAATTCTACTACTACTACTACTACTACTACTACTACTACTACTACTACTACTACTACTGGTGACAAGCCTCTTTTACGGGCAAAATAGCGGAAACGTGAAATCGTAAATCATTGAAGATCAATTCAATTAAAAAAAACTCCTTTAAATAACGTCAAATCAATTAGTAAATCCAATGTCAAATCCAATGTCAAATCCAATGTCAAATCCAATGTCAAAAGAAGAAAACTTTAAACTCAAAGTGAAAATTAAAGTAACAGGTCCCGTCATGTATGCAAGTCTAAGCCAATGTCAATATAAATTACCTGTCATGAATGTTATGAATGGATGTGCATGCATTGTGGAGAACTGTCCGTACACCTATCCAATTCAACAAATAGACAGACAAATGACAACAGAGTGAAGTACCTACATTGTACATACATCCTACACCGTACCATCGGCAGCGAGTCCACCCGCGCGTACCCGGTACGCGGTGCCAAGCCTGCGTCTCAGCAGCCCCCTCGCCATGGCAACAGCTCATCGGCCACCCATCTGCCGGCACTCCACCAGGAAAGACGACTGGCGACGCCGCTGATACGAGGCCCGGCACCCGCGGAAACAGGTGACGGCCCACCGAATTCGCGAAGTAAGCAAAATGAAATGCGTACCCGCAACCGGTTGATGAGGATGGAGTACGGGATATCGGTGTGACGCCTGGACAGGTATGTCGCCAGCGTCGATAGAAATTTCGCGCACTCCGGTGCCGCCAGGCCCTGCGTCGTAAACACAAGCGGCGTAAATGACGCACACTCGATGTTGACGATCCGTGGCCCATACTCGGCCTTCTTACGCCGCTCGTGAGACCTGAGCTGGCCAAGGACTTCTGAACGAGACAGCACAGACGCCTTAGGCCTCGGTCACACTACGGCAAAAATGCTGCGTCAGCGTCAGAATCATGAGCTTTTATTATTATTATTATTATTATTATCAAATTTTTGATAGGGCAATCCCCACAGGCCTAAGGCCTTCTTACAGGGTACCCTAGAAATGAAAGTACTGAATTACGGAATAGGTGCAGTGAAGAGCATAAGCGGACTGCAGCGGGGAGTGCATTCCAACGGTCGGAACCGATGAAAGAAACTGAAAAGAGACCGAAACGAGTTTTAGCTTTTGGTAGAGCTTTTCCATGGCAACTGACGCAACGCGGGAAATTTGAGCGTCAGACGCTGCTGCGTCTGACGTGGGGAAATCGGCTGCGTTGCCGCTGATGGGAGTGACGCTTGGCGGAAAAACAGTGTCTTTCAAGTAAAATTAGTTTCAAGACACTTTGCTTGAGTTTAGCAGTTATTCGACATTCGTCTGTTCAAGGTTTGTTTTGTTCCCTCTTTTTGTTCGAGATGAGTCCGTGGACCTACGAGGCCGAGGCTGCTCTGCTCCGAGCCTGGCGGAAGAGCGAGGCGTTTTCTGAGAAGAAAATGATGTCGAGAAAGGACCAGTTGTTTGAGTGGGTCATCGGCCAACTGGAGCCTGTCGACTTGTGAGTGTTGTGTTGTCGTCAAGAGCCCCAAAAAGGACAACCAGTATGACGAAGTCAGGAGAAACACAGCTGCGATGCGGACTTTTCTTGCCTGATCAATGACACTACAACTGAAAATGGCTTCAAATTCGGAAAGAAACAACAACGATCGTGCACGCGTGGACCTACCTTTCGTCTTCTTGTAATCAAAAATCAATGAAAAATTCGAAAACTTTGTCCGACAATTTTTTTGTATAATAAGCAAAAGGCCGGTTTCCGTGGGAATCCGTGTCGTCATTGAGTTTTCCTGGTGGTTTTGTGACGTAGCCAAATGCGTCAAGCCGCGGCAGTCATGAGCTGCAAAAAAACCCAAACACTGTGTGACCCCGCGTCTCCGTCAAGTGCTGCGGCTTGACGCTGCGTCCAGCTTCAAACTGCCGTAGTGTGACCGAGGCCTTAGGGTGGGTTACCCTAACATCAAAATAGGCGTCCTGCTGCCTTGTCCAGAAGCCCCTGGCTCGGATGTCCGCTCGGGCCTCGTCCTGGCGATTCAGCTGGCGTCCGGGTAGATCCTCCCCATGCATGGCCGCCAGCCTAGGCTCCTTTTCAACGTCCTGGGCGACATCAACCAACACCTCCGCGAGCAGATCACGGATATTGTCGTGCCGCGCACCAGGATAGCCGCCGGTCGGGCATACAAACATGTGATCCCGCACGGCAGGCTGACCACACACACAGGTTGTCGCGGTGTCCCTGAGATCCAGGTCATAACGGATACAGAGGGCGTGTCTGAAGTCATTGCAATTCAGCACGGTGTGTACCGGGACATCGGGTCCGCCGTCAGCCATGACGATATGCCGGGCTCACCCGCAATCTCGATCAACAACTGCTGCGGGGGCGATAGCTCACGAGAAACGGCAGCAGCCAGATCCGATGCTTGGCGGTCCCTCTCCCGCCGCATGGCAACAGCACGAGTCCGTGCGAGGGCAAGGGCCGCGAGGATGGGATGGTCATCCCCAGGCCGAGGATCTCGAGATGCTCCAATATTCTGAGGCTCAGTGCGAGAGCGATGGAGTAGATCCCGCATGGGCTCAGTCGCACGCAGGGCACGCTGGTGCTCATGCTCTGCAACAACCGAGGCAATTGGCAACCCAATTCCACCACGTCGACAGGGCAGAGACAGTAAACGCCGCAGCGGGGAGTCGTCCAAGAAGTGATGACCGGTGACAGCAGGTAACAACTTGTCAGTCACACTGCTGTCAATGGGTGCCAACACCCCCGGACCGCATTCCATGGCCCGTGATATGAATTTCCACCTTGGCACCAGGGATCTTACGGCAACGGCGTAGCTGGCATGAGGCTGGGTAGTGGCGTACTCTCCACAGTGATTCATCTGGGCTGTAAGTCCCTGAACCCGCTGATCCAGAAACTCACGACGGAACTCGACTGTGCCAAAGGCACCACCCAGGCAATGAGCGCCGTCCGTCCGAATAGAGACGCCGGTATCCCGGAAAAGATCCCGGGCCTCCACCTCGACTTCCGGCTTCACAACGAGCACCGTCTTCGTGGGGTTGGGCAAGTACCCATACACCGGACCCAGGTTGCTGATACCCCGCCAGTACTTGCGTAGAGCACGAAGACTAGGTGTTGGCGGATAATGCTCGGTAATATGGGATATAATGCTCTCAGTAATGTTCCACAAAAGGCCATATAATGCTCCAAATAATGCTGATAATGCTCCGCCGGATGGAATATAAACTGCTGAACCTTGCGGTATCGGGCTCAGAAAATCGCTATAATATTGCATCCATGCTATGCAACATAGAACGCACAATCTGGATCCGCTGCAGAGATTCTGCTGAACTAACGGCCTCAGTAAGACCGGTGCCGGCTAGAGCCTTCCCAAGTCGTTTCTGATACGCCAAGAAGGACTCCTTGACCAGCTTCTGCCTCTGAATTTCCCTCTCCAAACGGGACTTTCCTTGTTTGTGTCTCACGGTAGCAATATGGGACATGATTATACTCTTCTTCCCTGACAATGTTGTATGGCATGCCAGGCACACTAACTACTTGCCACATTCGCTTTTGAGCGGCTCCGCACCCGTGTTTCGGCACTGATGGCCACTTCAGTGCTCTGTCCATGAGCTACTCGCGTCCTTTTGGAAACAATTTCAGACTTGGTAATAGCTGTTTTCTGAAAAGACCGCTTCCTCGCTATCGCGGCAGGATCTGCAGTTTCCAACTCGACGACGTCACTATCATCAGAGGACTCCGCCAAAAGCTCATCTGGAGAAAGCCCAGCTTCCTCCCAATCCCAAGAACGGCATCGCGGCGAGTCAGCCATCAGCGTTGGCTGCTAGTTAGCTGGTCTTACACAATGGTCAATGTCCGGTGAAACTTCCAGCGTTACTCTTCGACAAAGACATGGACTCTTGCTTCGATGAAAAATGTTTTTTTGTAACATTGTGGACGGTAACCGGGTAAGGTCTGGAATGTGTGCGTGTGCGCACCTCCACCGTTCCATGCTGGCTCACATTTGTTTCGTTGGTTCGGCGTACCTGGATCTTCAAAAACGGACAAAAACGAAAAAGTATTAGTTGCTGGCCGAAGATAGACTTCCGGGACCGGAAGTTTCTGCGAGAGTTTCCACACTGTGCTGGACCACAGCTAGCTAGCACCATACTGCATGCAGTATACTGGGCCTGGCACTGCGTGCCACGATCTGTTTGGTACCATGCATGATGTGTGCGGTGGTCTATCGCTTGTACTAGTAATACATCGCGTATACCTGGTATACCGTACTGGCAATATATAATAATTATGGTCGCAGTGAGGCCATGAAGCGTTACATTGGCACATGTTTACCGCACGCAGGGCGTTACATGCAAAGTCGCACAGGAGCCGTTACACAGGTTTATATTGCCGCAGTCCGTTTTTTGCTATTGCCGCATCACTTTTTTGCTATTGCCGCATCATTTTTTTGCTATTGCCGCATCATTTTTTTGCAAACTGCAATGAAAAGATCGCCGCACCCCGCCGGACGCGCGTTACGAACGCAACGAAAATTTGTCGCACTAGCCTGGTTGCGCGTTACGCCGCACCCCCCTGCGTTACGCGTTACGCGGCAACATAATTATATTGCCAGTACGGTAGTAATAAATGTTGCCAATCAAAGACCAACGCTATATAGCCGATACGCGTATACGAATCTGTACATGAGGATGTGTGTAGATCTACTATGCAGTCATGTAGAACGTCGTATAATGCTTTATAATGCTCGTAATGCTCCGGGTGGTGTATAATGCTCGATATAATGCCGGCATTATCCGCCAACACCTAACGAAGACGTCCCAGTGCGGAATCGTCATCAGCATGCCATAACTGCTCAGCATCTGGGACAAGCTCCTGCAGTCGATGGATAAGCGGCATGATGGCTAGTGCATACATAGCCATGGCAATTGGGTCGCCTTGGCATGTACCCTCACGAGATTGAACCTCACCACCACCCGTCACGAAAAGCCGGATCGGTTCTCGGTAGGTGTTTCCCACGATCAGTGACATAGAGGGACAAGTACGGGCGATGTTGTAAATAGCTGCTGAACGGTTAACGCTGTTGAAGGCATTGCTGACGTCAACCAGCAATACGCCCTCGACATCATCCTGGGCTAAACGTGATGTTATGTGATGGACACCAACCTCACAGGCAGAGGGTACGCCCACACACAGCTGATGCGGCACGGTGATACCGACAACGTCCGTCTCCACAATCTGCATAATGGCTCTTGAGATGATCCGCCGGAATACTTCACCCACGGCAATGGGCCTAACCCCAGGGCGCTTGTCAAGGAGAATCAGTCTCGCAGCAGTGAAACCCTCCATCTCACCATCCGCTGTCCGCTCCGTACAGATCAGCCGGCCAGCAGCCGCCAGGGCGCTGCATAGTTGGTCTGAAGCAGCATCAAAGCACGTCGTCATTCGTCTCCACCCATCGGCATCGACACCGGATGGCCCAGAGGAACCCTGAACAACTCGGGAGACCTTCTTGATCCGATCGGCTGTAAGTCCAGCAAATATAGCTGCACGAGGCTGTACTACTACTACTACTACTACACACATGTACTACTACTACTACCAATGAAACCAACCAATTACTAAGGATAATAATCTTTATTTTGGAGATCCTTTAAAAAGGATCTCCCAGAGGCGATGGCCTGTCGAGGGGATCTCCTGATGCAAATCATGCAATAGAAATAAACAGTGAGGAAAACTACACGTGTTACAGTATATGCTACATAAATTAGCAATAAACACAGGGCTGGGTTGTTAAAAATAAAACAATTAATTTAAATGTCCAGGGATATACCACTACAGTCAAATTTAAAACTTTTCACGTGCAAGCGATATTGCTGCTGAAATTTAGAAAGTGAATCTTGGGATGTCAGCCTTGGTGGAAGGCAGTTCCACAGCTTTCCGATCTTATGCAGAAAGAGAGAGGAAGAGATGCGGCCATGAGAATTGAAAATCAGTTTGTTTGGTCGCCTTCGCTAGAAGAGATATTGATGTCAAAGCGGGATAGATAATCTGGGTGCCAATGGATATACTTGAACAAAACGGTGATGGAAATGTAAGTGCGTCGGAAGTGAAGGGATTCCAAATTACACAGCCTATTTAAATTTGAAACTCGGATGTTGAGCCATAAATAAATGTAAAATAGAAAAGGACATATGGATACGAGTTTAGAGTAACTCTCCATCACTGTAACATGATACTATATACAGTCAGAAAGTGCAATAACTCGGCACAAAACTGACAGAGTACTGAGACATTCGACGTCCTGACACCTAACTTTAACACATCTCCGTAGCGCTAACCGACAGCCTTCCAACTTGGAAGGTTCAAGGTTATGGAAAAGACCAAAGAGGGGAAGGCAAGCGCAACGAAAACGAGCAAAAGCTACAGTCCCAACGGAACAAAGAATGTCGATTGTTACTGGACGATGACGAGACCAGTACGATATTTGACAAAGCGGTCTAACTACAATTCGAAGCAGCAAAGCAGCACACCACCCAACTTGGGTGGGTCATAAATATCAAAGATAAGTAAAGAAAGGGAAGCTTTGCGTGAAAGCTTTGCTTTCCCCTCTTTGGTCTTTTCCATAACCTTGAACCTTCCAAGTTGGAAGGCTGTCGGTTAGCGCTACGGAGATGTGTTAAAGTTAGGTGTCAGGACGTTGAATGTCTCAGTACTCTGTCAGTTTTGTGCCGAGTTATTGCACTTTCTGACTGTATATAGTATCATGTTACAGTGATGGAGAGTTACTCTAAACTCGTATCCATATGTCCTTTTCTATTTTACACCTATTTAAATTATTCTTCGATTCATAGCGATCAAAATCAATCTTTGCAGACTGCAGCAGGCATCTGCAGATCTTTGCTTGTAAAATGTCAAGCGATTCTAGCTGGCTAGCAGTAAGTCTGAAGCACCAGACAGGGATAGCGTACTCTACCGTGGGCCGTACATATGACTTGTAGAGTAGGGCAATATGTGCATGCGATAGATGACGGCCCATAAAGCATTATAGCAATAAAAACTGCTTCATGGCAGTTTTCTAAAAAAAGGTATTGTGTTCTAGTCCATGGACCCCGTCTAAAAAGTAAGAAATTAACAAAATGTGATAGCCGAAAGTTAAAATTTCACACAAAACCTCACAATAATCACAACACTTGAAATGCTGCTTTCAACACTAAACTTGTACTGCACCAACAATTGGCAACATGCATGTCATGCATGCATAGGAAAGAGGATCACGAGGGGAAAAGGTCTTCTACATGTAGCTTTTCATTCTGTGTGTGTGATTATTGTGAGGTTTTGTGTGAAATTTTAACTTTCGGCTATCACATTTTGTTAATTTCTTACTTTTTAGACGGGGTCCATGGACTAGAACACAATAACTTTTTTTAGAAAACTGCCATGAAGCAGTTTTTATTGCTATAATTTCTTTCTTTTTTTTCTGTCACCAATCAATGCAATGTCCTATATCAATAAGTAAATGATGGCCTTCACATCATATCAATACCGTATTATACGCATTGATGTGCAAGCCTTTTCTTGCAGAAAATGGCACTAGCATGTTCTTCTGCGGGGAAACATGTGAGTAGTGGTGGACCGTGGTGATCCTTTTTTTATTTTATACGGAGGTCATTCTGTGCATGTTGCTGTAGCAGAATTTCATGACTCTAATTGTCTTGCCTTTCAGATTTCCCCACCCTCGATCAGATATATTTGAGAATGTAAATGTAACCAGGTGCGTGTCGCAGATGTTTTTGTTGATTCTGTGTTTATAATGGTTTATAATCATGGCTTATCGTGATAAGGTCATCATCCTGCATCATATTGCACTGAAATGGTAATCCTGTTGATGTCGATACAACTTTTGGAAGTAGTTCAATGACTGTTAGTCCACGATTTTCTAAAACAACACCGCAAAGGAGGAACAATAAACATGTATTAAAATGTAAACAAATACATTGCTGAGTCCGACACCTCGTTCCAACAACTACACTGATCCTGAGGATAAATGGGGCAAGGCTATGGTTGGAGGTACTGAGAGATAAACAAGGCACTCCATAATAATAAAATCTTGCACATCTTTTGGTGAGTATGAATGATATTCAGTCGAACCTCTTTAGGACGAACACCAAGGGACCGATGGTATTTATTCTGTGAGTTTGTCTTAACCTATTTTATAACCAGTGAATACAATTATTTCTCCAATAGACATACGAATAGATTTCTTCTACAGCGAAAGATTCTAAGCCACACCAACTCATTGACTCGTCTCGTATGAAAGAAATGAGTCACTAGAGCTATAGAGAGGTTCTGTAAAACGAAAATGCGTACAAACTTTCGTTCTACGTCATGAAGTGCGAAACTTCGCACGAACTTTCGCAACTTTGGACGCGAAACTAGCAGGGAACGCGAAATGAACTGTCGTACACACTTTCGTGAGATCGGGTCATGGCGTACGTGCACTTGGCCCGCGCAAACTACGAAAATGTGCAGAACGCAAAGCTCGTGCAAAAATTCGTACACACTTTCGCAAGGACTGTCGCGAAACTTCGTTCGAATTTTCGTTTTGCAGAACCTCTCTACTGAACCTTTCTTTAGCAACATGACGGCAACTGAAACAGCAACAGAGAATGTACGATACATGTACAGCACATTCTTGCAGGTACTACAAACAGATTGCAGATCGTAATTCTTCCTTTGGCGGCACGAAACTTTATTTGGGGCACTGCAATCTCGGCGGTACTCACAAATAATAAATCAAACAGCCCAGACTAGAGTAAACAAATCCAATCATACAAGTGCGAGATCTTCACGAGACTGCACCCATTGGCTTGTTTCGTATGAAGCAAACAAGTTTACTGAACCTCTCCACAATGATTTTCCCGGATATGCGAATTTATTTTGCAAACTCGGTCAATGGATCCTTGAACCTTTCCCTCCAGATTGGGAACTGCCAACGATAGTATGCCACTGACCAGTGCCTTACTTTTAACGTACCATTGGACAATGAATAATTATGAGTATTTCGACAACACACCTAACATAAGCCTTACCGTCAAGAAGGTGAACTCGCGTTCTTCGCACACTGTAGACAAGGGCAAAGAGATAAAAATGGATGTAAATCCGAATAAAATCAGCACGTTTCCGTAAATGAAAGGGTGAGCATAAGCAAATGAATCGAAGGAAACCGGTCAACTCAGAGATCATCTGTCATCGAGTATTCCGTAAAAGGAGGCCTCGGCAGCGGAAAAGCTAAATTTAGAAAAGAGATCCTGTCAGCTTTTCCATTATTTATTGCATTCCGCCCAAAATCAGCACACTTTTCGTAAATGAAAGAGTCAACACAAGCAAATGAATCAAAGGGAACTGGTCAACTTACCTGTCATTGAGTAATATTCCGCGAAAGGTCTCAGCAGCGCCGAAACGAAATAAGCCAGGCCAGGAGACGAAATATCCGAAACAGCTCATACAAGAAGCAGTTCCAAAGGAGAAAGTTCCTCGCGCATGCACATCAGGGAGTCGTCAAATACTATTATATTTGACGACTCCCTGATGCACATCCAAACACGGACATGCGCTGCAACACAATGTCTGCCGTGCACGTGCACAGCACGCGGCTACCACTCGTTGGTAGATCTAATACCGAGCACCTTACGTAGAGACTTACGTAGCCTAAGTGAAATACCGAGCACCTTACGTAGAAACTTACGTAGCATAGCGGTGTCGTTTTTCTTGCCATGTGAACACAATAATAGAAAAGCTGACAGGATCGCTTTTCTAAATAACAAATTTACACGTTGGCGAAACTTTTTGAACACAGTAGTGAAATGGTCTTGGAATTTAAGATTAGTGCTGATCTCAACGCCTAGATGGATTACGGTATTTTTAACATTGAGTGGTACGTTGTCCATTTGGACAGACGAAGAGGGTGGAGGAGCATAGTTGGAGAACATGGTGGTCTTGGCCGCAGAAAACTCCCCGTGAATGCCTCTAGCCCAGCGCTGGCAGCTTGTTAAATCCAACTGGAAATTGGCCAGATTCTCACCAACAGGTAAACCGATGTTATGAGTGTTGAGCAGTGTAACATCATCAGCAAATAGATAAGGGGCGCTGTGGGTCAATGTGTCGGGAAGGGTATTGATGTAGGTTAAAAACAGCAGGGGTGCAAGATGTGAGCCTTGAGGGACACCACAATTCAAAAGGTATTGGGGAGAGATCGTCTCCTTAATCTTGACAGCTATCGTTCTCTGATTGAGATAGCATTCAAACCATTTCACTGAGTTTCGAGTCATAAAAGTACTCAGCCTCTCAATCAGGGTTGGATGATGAACCTTATCGAAGGCTTTCCTGAAGTCAAGAAATGCACAATCATATCTGTTGTGTTTGTCCGAGACACGAGCCATCTGGTGAGTAAGCAGGATAAGTTGGTCCGTTGCTGATCGCTGTGGAACATATGCAAATTGGGACGGTGATATTAATTTGTTGCGATGCAGGAAGCTGCTGAGACTCAGTGCTATCCGGTATTCGAAAAGGCGATTGACGGGATGCAGCAGTGAAATAGGACGATAATTTGTTGGTGAAGAGGCACTTCCTTTGCCTTTATATAATGGGGTAACAGAGGCCGATTTCCAGGAATTGGGGAAGCACGAAGTAGATAAGCTTAAAGGGGCACTCCGGCTTCATTTTCGACGCCGAGTTTTCGATGCCAAGACGAAGGTAGGTGAAAGAGAAGACACCTCGAACAAGAACGAGTCTCCAGAAGCGATCGAGTCGAGCAGGAAGACGACTTTTGAATTTCGGCCGAGCGAGCGCTGATGACGTAATGAGGGATTAGCTTGCCAGTGGAAATGCATCTGCGCACATACATTTCACATACTTTTTGGCCAATTTTCAATCGAAGAAGAGGTTGTTTGCTATGTTCTCCCAACGCCGTGAGCGATCCCGTCTTCTATACCCTTCCAGGTACCCTGAAGGTCCTCCAGAGGAGAATTTATCTCCATCAAAGCGTTGTTGATCCGCTAAATTCGTCTCGAGACATATTCACCCAGTGCAGTGCTCATAAATGTAGAATGTTGAATCTGTGATAATTGTCGACGATGGAGAGAGAGGCTGATAGCCGCTGTCGCAGGGAGAGTGAAGCTGCTGGAAGTAACAACAGGGAGCCCGTTTGTATCACCTGAACAGCCAGACTTCAAAGCAGCTTGACCAAATCGGAGGGTGCCTCGTTGCTTATCGTGAATATTACACCGACATGAATTACTACAAGTATACTGGTGAGTTTTTATCTTGTTTTGTTCGTATGCTAGTACCCTGGCCTGGAGTTCTCGTTAGCAAATTCCTATTCCCTGGCGTTTTCTAAACATTCCGTGTAGATTGAGTACGTGATCAAGTATTCCGATTTGGGTAAATGTGGAATTTGGACATGTATTTTATTAAAAAAATTCTTTTCCAAATAGAGCGTTTGTAGAGAAATGGTTGCCCAAATACAACAAAATTTATTCTGCAGTTCTACAACTAACTTGTACTGAAATCCAGTCGAAGTAAAAATGATTCTTCATGACAGTTGGGGTCAATGAAATCTGATCCAGGCATAACGAATGGTGACGCCTGCCACCCCGGGAACGAATGCCCATTTGGTGGGGGATACCAAAGTACTCGAAAGTAGTGCGTGTTTCAATGTGGCATGGAAGTTTTATATGATCTCTGGTCAATGCAACATACAATAGCCATCATGAATTGCAGGCCTCGAACGCAACTCCGACCAGAATTGGCAGTTCCCTAAGTTAGATGCTTTATAATTCCATGGCCCCAGCTGTAGTTATAGAGGGTTTTTTGCACATTATTCTTATAGTCGATAGGTTTATACTGATGGCCACAAACAACGGCAGTTCAAACTTCACTGATGTGTTCATGAGCTGAGAGATTTCTCTCCACTATTTCTGTTGTGCACACAGGTTTGTCCAATATGCATTGACCGTATTGGGTATGGTACCTGCTCTGAGAAGGGAATCGCTGGAGCCACAGTCCAACTATACAGGCTTTCAAGAAACAGAGAGGAGCCATCTTTGCAAGCTGATACCTGATGTGTACCGACAGAATTCTCACGAGATACCTTACAGACTACGCCTGGTGTATACTTCATAGCACTCCTTCGACTACTGTCTAGAATCAAGTCGACTGAAGCAAGTTCAAACAACTCTGGCTTCAAACGAGCCGTCGATTAGACAAACAAAACATTCTCTCATATACTAGAGCACTCTGACAATTCACGACCTATTCCTCACGATTGCCACCGCTTATAAATATGTAGAGTACTGATTGGAATGTGCTCACAATCTCAACAATCCAGTGCTATAATTATTTGAACTATGTGTTCCTTCCATAAATGTTGTATCCACATATAATCCACAGTGCTGCAAAGTTTCAGAGTTCTCAGGGTATCAAACAAAATTATTTCAAATACAGTGAAATAGTTCGTGGACATTATAGCGTAACTTGTAGTTCCCTGGTCCTTTTCTTTGCTATAAATTGATCCTTTGCTCTCTAGCCACCGGCGAGTCCAACAGTGAAATTGTTAGTTCATATTTATGTGGGTATGTGGGGGGGGGGGTGAACATATTTCTATATAAGGGACCTGCAACTGTAATACCACAGTACAGTAGATAGCAAATATGTAGAAAACAGAAATGCATGTTCCCATCATTGTACATGGACGGGCGCAGCAGGCCGAAGCTATCAGCCAGAACAGGATTTACAATCGCCTAGAGATACTTCAGCTATTCCAGTATTCTCCGTGAGCTGTCCCATTCCACAATGGTTCATGCCACCATTATTTCTGGTAGTATCCATGTGCATAATTCCAAGAACATCTCGGATTCTTCAACAATTTGTGCCACGGCAAAAGACAACGCTTGACTCGGTCACTGGGGCTGTCAAACTTCACATCACAAATGAACTTCAATTTCTCATCTGGTTCAAGTATATGTACTGCCATGACTTGACCATGCTTCATCCACAGCTGGGCGAAGATTGTGGCGTTGAATTCCATAGCGCACCTTCTTGCTGCCATGCAGGAATATGTTGAGAGAAGTGAACATATTTTTACTAAAAAAACAACAGCCACTGAAGAGGATAGCATTAGCAATAGCCTTGGGTGAATTTCCTGCAGGTACACGTTGTTGGTAGGTCTACTGGTCGGTCTCCGTATCGTCAAGTTCAGAAATCACCTGTACTACACATCTTGTAGAAGGGATCCTGATCGAAAAATTTTCTGATCATAAAATTCACTAAACTGAGGGCGAGACAAATAGTCAGTACTCCCCGATTCCGTCTAGCTGCTTTGATCAAGTGATGCTAACAAGCTCCCCGTTGTTACTTCCAGCAGCTTCACTTTCCCTGCGACAGCGGCTATCAACCTTTCTGTCCATCGTCGACAATTATCACAGATTCAACATTCTACATTTGTCAGCACTGCACTGGGTGAATATGTCTCGAGACGAATTTAGCGGATCAACAACGCTTTGCTGGAGATAAATTCTCCTCTGGAGGACCTTCAGGGTACCTGGAAGGGTATAGAAGACGGGATCGCTCACGACGTTGAGAGAACATAGAAAACAACCTCCTCTTCGATTGAAAATTGGCCAAAAAGTATGTGAAATGTATGTGCGCAGATGCATTTCCACTGGCAAGCTAATCCCTCATTACGTCATCAGCGCTCGCTCGGCCGAAATTCAAAAGTCGTCTTCCTGCTCGACTCGATCGCTTCTGGAGACTCGTTCTTGTTCGAGGGGTCTTCTCTTTCACCAGTCTTCGTCTTGGCATCGAAAACTCGGCGTCGAAAATGAAGCCGGAGTGCCCCTTTAAGTTAAACACGAATGAGAGGGATTCACACAGTAAATCTGCCATTGAGCGTAGTATCGGTATCATGTGATTTGCTGAGGTGGATTTTCGGAGGGATAGGTGTGTTAGGTCGTAATGGACTTGACCAGGACTAAATTTAGAAATGCTGTACAAAGTGGTGCAAGCACTTAATGATGGCGCCTGAGAGGGTTGTCCATTCACTGCCGGTGGCACTGAACACTGGGCTGCAAAATGTTGAGCAAGAAGATCGCATTTTTCATGCTCCGTGGTGGCGCTGGCGTCACCATCTGTAAGATCAGGGACTGACGACTTGCTGCCAGCAATGTTACAAAACTGCTTGGCCCTTTTCCACCATACATATACTGAGTGTGGTCACATCATTGCCCAATGCAAAAAAAAGGAAGGAAGCTCCTCATTTCAGTAACGACTACGTACATGTACATGTACAAGGTGACACTGACAAGAAACGTTCTGGAACTACATGTACATGTTCATTGTCACGTTGAAACCTCAGTTGCTGCTTTGTTGAGTGCCAGTTTTTGTTCATAATAGTGATGATATACATGTACATGTACATGTACATGTACGCATGTGCGTGATAGCGATGCAAAGCTAGTATAGCTGATTATGGCATTCGATGGTGTTGTCGTCGAGCCGATCATGGACATGGTGCCGGAGGGTGATCGGACGGGGCAGCCTGCTCTTCGGGCAGATTGGCTTGCCCGGGGTGTGTGGGAGGATAACAGGGTGGCGTTTTTTGATAATCGCATCATTGATGCCAACGCACCCAGTTACATTGTACTTCCAACCGCACTGCTAACGCGAAGAAAAAGAAGTACCGTCACTTAGGCGTCAGGCCTCCAAGGACCTCCGTGGGTCGTTCACACCACTCGTTTGTTCCACGGATGGGGTGCTACATCGCGAATACGCCAGCTATCAGAAGCGACTTGCTGGTCGCCTCGCGCCGATCGCCCTCAAGTGGGACAAGCCATTTTCAATCATCATGGCTTGGGTGCGAGTTCGCAGCCAATTTGCATGCAGTGATCCATGCCGTCGACCTCCGGCTACGCGGGTCTAGAACAGTAGAAGGCGCCTGACATGCCTGTCGACGCAGGATGGTGCTGGGGTAGGCATCGGCCATTGAAAAATGAATTTCGTCTGTTTTACGTGGAATTTCTTGGAGTTTCCCAATGTATTGTACTTGAATAAATTATATTTTACCTTTCATGGTATCTCAATTTTTTCATGTCTACATGACTTTATTTTGCCCGTAAAAGAGGCCGTCACCCCCGAAAAATGTACATGTACAATTGTACATGTACACAATTATGTTCATGATTTGATATAATCTAAAACTGGTAAACCAGTATTAGATAAACTTTGTTGTAGTTCACGCAATTGTTAGATTGACAGCATGAAACAAGGAGGAGGACACTGTGTTCGAAAACAGTGACCTTACTACAACCTGCCAACCGCGGAAGGTTGTAGTAAGGTCACTGTTTCTAAACACAGTGCCCTCCACCTTGTTTCATGCTGTCTATCTAACAATATGCGTGAACTATAACAAGGTTTCAACGATCTAATACTAGTTTTCAACTAGTATTGGGTTTTATAATATGATTGAACATGTACATGTACATGTATTTTACATGTACGTTATTCATTTTATTTATTTACATATAATTACTTATTTCTGCACCTCTTATAAGCATGTCAAGACAGCCAATTGAAATGAGGAGAGGGTGAGATCAACCACGGAAGAAGAGAAAGATGAAAATGAGAAGAAAATGAAAAATACATACATGTACACAAAAGGGGAAGGGATTGTCGAACAAAGGGTACAATGTGCATGTACATTGTACGTCAGACGTTCTGATCCTTCTAAATCCCTCCAGTACTGACGGTCTGAGCTCACCCACTTTGCCCAGTGGTGTACCTGCTTGCAAGAAACCAGCGGCTGTTATACAATGTACATGTCTCCACCTCACAGTTTAGTGAAGAAGAAGCTCACTTCAGGTTCAAACTCTGTTCTCAGCAAATGTGCGGATCTTCTTTGTACGCCTATGGCCATCCTGTTCAACTACAGTCTGGAACAAGGTGTGTGTCCCAAGGCTTGGAAAATGGCAACAATCATCCCCATCTTCAAGAAGAGAGGCTGCCCAACTCAGCCAACGAATTATCGTCCAATATCCCTTCTCCCATGCATCGCAAAACTATTTGAAAAACTAGTCGCCAATCAGCTCCAGACATACCTCAGCGCAACAGAGAAAATATGCAGTGAACAATTTGCCTATGTGAAAGACAAATCCGCCACAGACCAGCTGGTTATTCTAACGCAATACAGTATATGGCATGCTACATTGACAAGAAGTCAAATTTCGATTTAGTCTCCCTCGACTTCTGCAAAGCCTTCGACAGAGTAAACCACTCCACTCTCCTTGATCAGATCGGTAGGTTCTCAGACCCCAAAGTCACTGCATGGATACGGAGCTACTTGCAGGACAGACAGATAGCGGTACAAGTTGGGTCATGCACATCGTTACCGAAGATCACCAACTGTGGTGTGCCGCAGGGCTCACATTTATCACCTCTCTTGTTCTTAATCTACATTAATAATTATTAATGACCTACCTACTACCATACCTTCCTGTTTGCGGATGATGTGACTTTACTCCACCCATACGAACACACTCCGTCCAGCCCAGCACTGCAAGCCGATATACATGTACAAGCGTGCCAAACCTGGGCTCGAGGTAGAGGAGGCGAGTTTTCCCCATCGAAAACCTCTGTCATCAGCTATTCCTACAAGTCGGTATCGCCGTCCACAGCTGCAGCATACCAAATAGATGGGGCTCCTCTCAACGGTACCGATGTGCTGAAACATCTGGGAATTCGCTTCACCGCTAATCTGAACTTCCACCAGCATTACATAGATATGAGTGGAAAATTCAAACAGAGAATTACGTTGCTATGTTACATGGCCCAGCGCCTTACTCCCAAAGCCATGATGCTCCTTTACAAGAGCTACGTTCGACCCGTTATAGAGTATGGTGTTGTGGTGTGGGCGTACCGGCTACCTGCTTCTGATTTGTGTGAGCTAGACAAACTCCAAGCAAGATTCATCAGGTCGTACTTGCGACGGCGTAAGTTTCGATTTGCCTAGTAGTAGTAGTAGTAGTAGTATTCTTTTATTCTCCATCGGAAGCCTCAACAGTGATGAGCACAACTCTTAAGAGGGCCGATAACAGGGTAGAGGGGTGTGGGGTGAGAAAAAAAATAATAATAATAATAAGAGATATTTAAACTAAACTAAACTGATACTTGGAACAATAAAGCAGCAGTAAGCAGTAAGCCTTCGACACGCCAAAGCAAGATCTGAACGCATTCGCCAAACTAGAATCACTGCAGTACCGTAGACAATTCATTAGCCTAGTTACATTGCACAAGTTTATTTTCAAATACCGGAACACCTTGGCTCAGTTCAGTTTTAATATTTCCCGTAGTGAGAGACGCCCCAACAAAATTATTCTCCCCAAAGCCTTGACAACATCCAAATCACTTTTTTTATTCAAAACCTCCCTTTTATGGAATTGTCTCCCACCCTCATTGACTTCGGAATCTTCTGTCCATGTATTCAAAAGAGAGCTGCGCAAACATTCTTGTTAGTATTCAGGTCTACTCGCTGGCATGCCGTTACCCAGTTCATCGTAGCCCGCCCCCCCCCCCCCTTCCCAATCTGCCAATCTGTACTCTCTTGTACCATCATCCTTCAATGCGACGGACCCCACGATAGGCGGTCAGCCTTTGGGTCATCCTAATAAAGTTATTATTATTGATCAACCCAAACGCTGTACTGTACTGTACTGTACTGTACTGTACTGTACTGTACTGTACTGTACTGTACTGTACTGTACTGTACTGTACTGTACTGTACTGTACTGTACTGTACTGTACTGTACTGTACTGTACTGTACTGTACTGTACTGTACTGTACTGTACTGTACTGTACTGTACTGTACTGTACTGTACTGTACTGTACTGTAGCTGTACTGTAGGCTAGTTCCTGACACTTCTGCAGCATGGTTTGATTGATATTAAACGCTTGGCTTATTTTGCATAATTACCAATCTTATCAGGCGACAATGCGCTGCTGCAAAACTTCTTTATCCTTGCTATTCTGAGCTTTCCTGTGATATGGCAGCTGTACACAATAATGGTCGTTCACAATACTCTTTTCCAGAGCGATCACGGTGTGGCAATATGCAATCATCACTATACATGTACATGTACACTGTAGCTTGCCAGCCGACACAAGTAGCATTTCGCTCTGGAACTCCTCCGGCGTCTGCTTTGGGCTTATGTTCACTTGCGTACTCTGCCGTTGTGCAACTCGGGTCGTTTTGGCGTCAGTGTAATCTTTGCATGCCCTCTCCATAGACTGCTTTGGCGATGCAGTTGATTCACAGAACAGCCTCAGTCAGCAAGAACTTGCCACTGCTCACCAAAATCCAAAACATCAGCCTCCAAGTCCGATCCATATGGATAGATCACCATTATGTAGAACACAAGCAGCAAAATGCCATTATTTTCCTGCACAACTGCCACAAGCTCCACATAACAAGGTGTAAATAATTCCCGGAAACACTGTGATCGTATTGAGCAGGGCGCGGCGCTTTCCTGGGCTGTAGGATTGCGGAGTGGAAGGTTCGATGGACTTACCACCTGCTCAAGATGGCAGTCAGGTCAAGTAGGCAGCTGCATAGCGGAAGCGCGAGCTGCTAGCATGCTACGTACATGTACATGTACATGATGACGAATAATGGTGGACATGTATACGTACAATCACTTACGGGAAAAGTCTGGTTAAAAAATTGTACACCATAGCTCAGTGGCTAGAGCATCGCTGGCTACAAGCGAGGGTCCCTGGTTCGAGTCCTGGTGGTGACAGTCAATTTTTTCTTCAGACATTTCCCGTTTGTGTCTTTCCCTCAAACCAGTGAACAATCACTTACACTTTATACAGTTACGGTATTAATTATGTACTTGTATTATGAAGCACTCGTTTTAAAAACTCAGTATGTGCAGCTCTGTCATGTACATGTACCATGTGTACTGGAGCTCTCAGGTGTGCTGATCATCGTTAGTTTTTACTAGGGGTGAAACAATTATACCGAATATTCGAATACTCGTTTGGATTTTTCAAATATAATCGTACTCGGAATAAATCAGAGTACTCGCTCATACATGGTACATGCATTTACCACAGAAATCTGCAGTTTCACAGCAGCAGTCGGCAGATATTGATGTGCAGACTGTGTGGTTAACATTTGTTCACCAGTAGAGAGAGCCCAAATGACCCACCAATCAATACACTCGAGAAAAGGACTGCCGATTGGTTCAATCAGGGTTGTATCATGTGATTATTAAGGCCCTTGGTGTGCGATTTTTTAGGATATCAAGAATACTCGAATACTCGAATATTCGATCGGAGAAAATCAGAGTACTCGAACTCGGGATCTCAGTGCCAACTTTCACCCCTAGTTTTTACTTAGGCTTGTCTTCAGTCGATCACGGCTTGTCCATCAAAGCACGACCTGGCTGGACCTTCGCCTATGGGCAGCTGGTGCGCAGTAGCCCAGACTACCGGCTAGACGTGTATTACAGCGGTGTTGTGACTGGATGTCCCAATGAAACACTGACTATGTGACTACATTGTATGTGAACGCGTTGCCCGGCCCGGTCTTGCCCTCTATTGTCTCAACCCCCCCCCCCCTCTCTCTCTCTCTCTCTCTCTCTCTCTCTCTCTCTCTCTCTCTCTCTCTCTCTCTCTCTCTTTCTCTTCCTATTCTCTCTGAGCTTACGATGCTTCTTCCTATTTTAAACTTTGCCCTACCTCAATTAATGGAAAAGTGCACTAAAAGTTGCCAATGTCTTTATTCAGAAAGCAACATTGTCTGGTCACGTCCTGCAATATGCGGGACATGACCCGAATACCACTGAGAAGTACCACAATATTTTAGATGTAGACTGTCATAATGACATTTCCAAGAAGAGTACTGCATGGTGTCCGCTGTTCAGCGTTCATCCAGTTTTACCGAGACTGCATGCAGTAGGCAAGAGTAGAGCGCTGTACTCCTTTGTGCAGCCTGTAGAGTGTTACTGTTAGTTTTGAACGAGGACCTACCTGTACTGTAGGCCGAGACGGCGTAAGTGTAGCAGTATTGCAGAAGAGTAGAGCAGGTAACTGGTTTGGCTGCTGTTACTAAGTATTTTTTTCTTTACATAGTGCTCTCTCTCTCGAGTGGTGATGAATGCCTTGGTGTGCGTTGGTCGCGCTTTCATCACCCTTGGATAGATGAAATGTGCGCGCGCAGCGCCCGCGGTGCAGTTACTGACCTTCGGGTGCGGATTGACGACCACTGCGAAGTGCACAGCAGAGCCGACGGCGCGCACGGCGAATGGGCGACACTTCGGGGACAGCGCTCAAGCGACCACAGGTGCGCGAGAAGAGGAGCGCGCTGAGAGTGCTAGTGACTGTGAGAGAGCGCCATGGCCGCTGTGTTAGTACACACAGACAGACACACACAACACACGCAGGCACACGCGGACGGACACAGTAGACACCTGGGACTGAGTTGAGATGCAACACGACCACCGTCGTATCATGCCTCACCCCCAGCCAACTCTAGTGCGTTGGTCTACAAAGCCAGCGTACACACTCCGCCACACACCCATCTCATGGATAGCTGAACATGATCACGGAACGGGCAGGGTACGATCGGACAAACAACACTAGGACAAGAAGAAGACAGTTGCTGATTTCGGCAGCAAGCCAGTAGTGGCAAAGAGTCGCAAAACCTATCCCAGGAAAGTTCCAGTGACCAATTCTCCATGCAGAGTAGTATAGCCAAGCACATCTAACACCCAGTTTGAGTAGGAGAGAACCGACGGAGCCTTGTTGATTTCGGTTGAGGGTTTCGGTATGCATCGCAAGGACTTCCGGACGTTAGCATCGTAGGCGTGTCGAAGAACCACAGTGGCCAGTGGAAAGAACTAGAGTTACTTGCATTGGTCAGTCCTAGTGTAGCAGCCCTGCTGGAAGTTCCTGGTACATGCGTAAGGTGACGTGAGAAAAGTGTATTGCAGTGCAGACTCATATGATCATGGCACCCTTTGGTCGACTAGCCCTGCAATATCTTGCAATGCTAGTCTTGGTGTACAGCCTGCAAGCAGTTTGTAATGCTCAGGCGACTAGAACCATGGTAGAAGACCAGCAAGGTCAACTGAATGCTGCCCTAGAGGGGCAGATGGTGGATGGCAGAACTGACCAGCTCCAGTCACTATCAGGTTCTGAGAGATATAGTGACAGCGCCATGTCATATTTGAACCGCACTAATTCGTCCGGCCCCAGAGACGGTAGCCAGGAGTCGCGGTGGAAAGCTGTGCCCGATTATGTGCGGCATCTGTACGATTCCATTGCGGACGATCGCGGTTTTGTTATCAACGCAAATAGTCGTCTGGTGCAGAACTCTACGGCCATCTGGACATTTCCTAACAAGCTGAAAGGTAAGAGATGAGTGTCAGCATTGGAAGAAAGTGCATCTTCTCCCCTCCGCCATCTTGCCAAACTGAAAAATGGGCCTCTACCAGGGAGTCCTCAAGTATTTGACGACTCCCTGGCCTGTACTAGGCTGTAGTCATCCTGGAACGCCAGGATGACTACAGGATACAGATTTACCAAGTAGCTAGGCATAGTGCATTTATGCTGATGATAATTAAACCGCTAAGCAGGAAGGATGCGAAGAGAAGCAGTAAATTCAGGTTGATGTTCAGATCATTAATTACGCAAGGCTCTGATTGGGTTTGTCAGGTCTCTGCTATGGCCTGTGCGGACTACGGCCAGAGAACTTGAAGCCCCGACTAAAGAGAAGCAACATGCAATGGCTTGATCTCGTGAGGATGGGGGATGAAGCATACATATAAGAATGGACGATTGAGCTGGGAAGGTTACATGTAAAAAAAAGCAAAGTTCGCATGGTCGCGCTACCATCCTGCTGTACAATTGTGTTGAGAAACCTTGACAGTGCAGTAAATTAAATTTAGGAAATGGATGGAGTATGTAACGCCTTGTCTGTATGTACAACGCAACTCTGGAAGACGGGCGGGGACATGGCAAGATGGAGTGTTCCAAATGCAAAGTACGCAAATCAGCGGAAGCACTAACGCGATTTCACATCCTGGACACTTGAAGTAACTTTAGTTGCGTGATGATCTTGTTATGCTTTGGATGATGTGTGTGTGTGGTGGAATGGTGGAGAGTCGAGAGCAAAGCTCAAGACACTTCCAGATACATTTGTGTGTTTGCCTCTTCTTGGCCGTGGTGGCGCTCCCTCTCCAACGTTTGTGTCTCCGTTTATACAGTACGCCTTCCAACGTCACTTGCACAACAATAATTATTATTCCGTACCGTACTGCCATGTAATCGAAGTACAGAGTCAGTACATGTAGTGGAAACTAACTTAGTCAGTGGAAAGACGTAGCCGTGCAGGCAGCGGACTGCTGCTCCTCCTGTGTTCCCCGCAGGTGTTCACCCTATATACATGTACAGTGCCAGTGGTGATGACATGAAATGGACCTTTATCATACATGTAGATGGTGTTCAATCGTCTGTTGCAGTCGAGTCGCGCAGAAATGTCAAGATTAAAACGGGACGTGTATTTCATGGGGCGCGTGGCGTGTTTCTTGCTTTGTGCGACCTCCCAACGTGTCTGGTGATTGTGGCGAGATCAATTCATGTGCATGTTGTGTTGGGCATCTAAATCCGGTGTGTGTCGCCCTAGCGCTCTGCTCATTCATGGCAGGACCACGACTCACACACACACGTCAGTCCGGAGTCGAGTAGCGAATGGTCTACGTTTCGCCGCGATACGCAGCACGTTAAACGTTGGAAGTACATGCAGTTGATAGATTCGGAACCATCAGGCGTTTTTGTCATTGACACATCGCCAAAATCATCAGCAACGTGGGTATGAGTTTAGAAGCTGTTTTCAGGTTCAACCCTGGGAAAGACAAAGTGCTGAATTTAAACTTACATCAAGGATAGTGACGTGTTGTGCACGAAGTTTCATCACGAGTCATACTTGTAAAATATATGTACAATGTCATGTACATGCAAACATGGACATGATTGTATGGATCTAGATAATTAAACCGCCAGAGGGACTCTCGCCAAGTCTTGACTCTTGGTTAGTAAGTATTTTTTTAGTAAACTAGTTGGTAGCATGCATGCCGATTCAGATCCCTCGCGGGGGGATTGTTGGCGATGGACATCACGTCGATCGCTCACTCAGGCCGTTCCACTGGTCCCAATCCTCTTCAACAGTGCACCTCACTCCAGTTATAGCACGAGCATAATATTATACCCGTTATCTTGGTACATGTACGTATTATAAACGTTGTTTAAAATACATGTACGTGATGATTGTAATCTTTGGTTTTTAGAAGGAGAGTGCTGTGGGGCGATATGCATACAGTACGAGATGAAGCCACAAACTGCGGCTTACCCGCTTCTATTGCTCTTCGTGACATGCATTCTTGTTTCACATTCAAGGGGCACATTTTTTTGGAAAATGTCCTTGGCGTGAACTGCGCAATGTGAATATGTGAATAATTATATCCTAAGAGTAAGAGTCGATTGCATGCAGGAATGCTGATCTGCACGAAAGTGCGGGTGCTGCCCTGATCGTACATGTACATGTACGTGTTTCATGCAAGAACCCTTGGCAGCTATCCAAGGCAACGTGTACATGATTGTACTGTAATGCACAATGTGCAGTGGTTTTGTGGCTTGTACTTGTAGCCTTCGGGGCGCTTATATTATACAGCTCCACATCAATCAGAGCAGGTCGTGCTATTGTTTAACCCTAACAAAAACTTCTGGCATGGTCACGAATACTGCATATCTGCGGTATGTTGCATTGTGTTGAGTTTGAGAAAGTACATGATCGTATACTCATTGATGCTGAACTGAAGGAATGACCAGGTGCATACCAAACTGTTTACAACAGGATCTACAGCCACCAGACATCTCGTGGCCTTTTGGATACCATGGATACAGTATGCAGGGCCTGAGGCACGGTTCACTGTCGACAGACCAGCCAGTGCACGGTATGCAGAATTCTTTGTCTTTCAAGATCACCAAAATACAACGGTGTGTACTGCTACTGTAGTGAAGTTTTGAAGTTCGTGGTACGGAATGTTTTCGGAATGACCTCGAATCAAGTAGCGAGTATAAATGGTTTTTTTTTTTTTTTTTTACTATTATTCACAAACCCAACTCGTAAAATAAATAATTAATTATGTGGACAAAAGCTTAGGAGCGTTTTTCCTACGTAGTTGTTTGTTCGCCGTCCATTTGGCATCAGTGAATCGCGCATGTACATGAATTATACATGTACATGTAGTCATTGTACATGTACATGTACATACAGAATCTCTGTGGTTCCCTGTCGACATGTTTGGTAGAAATGACGTGTAGACTAGTACTCGTAGCGTACTACTAACTATGCACTGTACATTGAGTATTTCGCTCCTGCTCTTGTAGCAGTTGAGCACTCTTGCGTGGGGTAGTGCCTTTGCTGTTTGCGTTATGCAGAGCTCACTGACTTGTCAGTTTGAGCACTCTGGCAAGGTACGTTCGGGCCTGATTGGAAATTTTTATTTCCATTGCTATCAGGTTCGGCCTCATTTTCTCTGTGCTGCGCTGATGAGTTCAAAAAGAACGAAACAGCATGCTGTCCGCAGATTGAGTATGCACTGTACATGTAGTATCAAGGCGTTAGTCGTGTCCCTGGTGATGTACACGCCATGGTACAGTCTGGACAAGTGCCGCAAACGCACCTCAGGCACTGTTGGCGTTACCCACGAACAAAAACGTGAGAGAGATAGTTGGTACAACTGTGACAATGACACACGGACTGGTCTACTTCATGGTGTTAGTACTGTTACCACTATTCTTTAATACCACTTGCTGGTCACCCTCTGGTCATAAGGTAATCCGGAAATTATAAAAAAAGTAGAATCATTTGGTTTGGGATCCTTTTCTACATGATTGTAATGTTACATTGTATGTGTCTTTTTGTTTGTGTCACAGTGAACTTGCATGCACATGTAGGTCTTCAGAAAACAGTAGCGTTAGCATTATCATTGTGTACGAACATAAAGCACCACAGCCTTCCGTCCTGTGCCATGCCACGGTGGCTGTGATTGCTTGCAATAACATCCGCCCGCACACAGGTACATGTACCAACACCAAATTCTCCACCCAATCAATCGCGTTCCGCTGCCAAAAATATCTGTTCGTCGAAGAACAGTGTAATTCTGTAGGTGCGGCTTTCTGATTCGTAACATACACTTTGAAGTGCAATTATGTACATGTATAATTATGGACAAACACAAAGAAACGTGATCCACACAGTCAAGTACGGTAAAGCCCATTTAGTAACCGAACTTTTTCGTTCCCTTCTCATCATGGGCGAAAAGCACAGGGAACAATGCGAAAATGTCAAAATATTGGCTTTACTGGACTGTGTGGATTGCGTCGGTGCTGACACTTTTTTCCGAAATAATTGGATACTTCTCCAATGTTTTCCTTAAAACAAACATGATTGACGAATACATGTAATAGAAAACATGAATATTGACAGGTTTTACTGTAAATCCCACTGCTCATGACATGATTCTTCCACCCTTTCTGAGTAGAGGCTTTGTCCCTGACTTTGTCATCAGCACTCACCGGTGCACCACTAATAACGTGTGACTTCATACTTGTACATGTACATGACATCATCGGACTGATTAACAGTGATTGTGCGTGTACGAGACACAGTCTGATAAAAAATGTACTGCCACTAGAACTAGTAGTACTACTACTACTACTAGTAGTATTGTTGTCCTCTTTTGTTTGCATTCACCTGGCGAGAAAGCAGTGTGAGGCGGTACTTGTAGAATGTTCAGTTGTCAAGAGACTGCTTGGCTCAGGCTGATTTTGACTGGGTTGTTGTTGTTGTTGCTATTGCTGTTGTTGTCTGCGTGATATCAATGTCCGGTCACTATTAATACCACTGTCACAGTGGTAGCACCCCTACATGTACTAGTCCTAGCACCGAGGGTTTTCCATGATGTGTAAGAGTTCGATCTACATTCTCATCGACAATCACCATCTACAGTGTACACAATAACAGTCCAATACAATACATGTACATGTACATGTACATGTAGGTCGTGGCGATCACGATGCTGCACGCTCTTGTGCAACGTTGCGGCTTTGTTGTTCCGCCATTATGTCGAAGAGAGCTGTTGGCTAAACACGCAACCCCACCAGGCCCGGGGGGCCTACCGTCCAAGTTCCGAGGGAGCTAATCCTAGTTGTGAGGGTGCTACTCTAAGTTCTTGTTCAAGTGCTGCACCTTATCAGATCACAAGTGCAATCGGACATTGTGTGATTTGTGGGGCTCGAACACTTGATGGATTCCCCCTGGCTGAAGCCATTCACTAGCTCCAGTCACTCCTAGCTGGATGATGTTGCTGCAGTGGTACATCATGTAGCACAGTCTCTGCTTCTACACTCGTTGCAACTATAATGATGCCCATGTATAGCGCAGTGCCGTGACCCAGGAGGAAATCGGCGCAGGGGAATGTGGCGAAGACTCGGAAAAGCCCATGCAGCAAGTGCCGCTGGAATTCTGATTGTATTTATAGACAATCAGATGAAGAATGCGCTGGGCACATGTATCGAAGAAACCTACATTTATCTGAGCCTCTGACTCGGAGTCCGAGTTCCGCACAAGCATGCCCTTTAGTAAGTGCGTGTCATTACCAATTAGCTGTCGCATTATTGTACAAACCTCAACAGTGTCAACACGATCACAGACAACAACAGTTCAACACCGTCAGTGTCCGGGCATCTTCCCAACCACTCTGCTCCCCTATATAATCCTGTTCTATTTCGGTACTCACGAGTTGCTCAGTTAGCACAAACAAGGGCTGCAGGCGGCACTCAGTCGGAGCTGGGATCGTTTGTACTGGGAGAGTATATTTTCACGAATAGTAGAGCGATAGTGTGGCCATCTCCAGTAAGCACTGCTGGACCGCCTCAGCCTGGTGATGATGACAGAAACAGCTATATACTGTGTGTATTTAAAAGCGTTAGTGCAGTGCGCTCGGATATACAGTACATCGGCTATGAAGTACAGATTGTTAGTACTTACGGCCCTTGGAGGTGCATGAGACTGAAGTTAAAATTTACTAAGTAAGTTAGTTCACTAGCAAGTGGTATTTTGTGCACTTATCACGGTGTACTAGCATCATGTTCACGTGACGTGCACCTTTTTGCACTCCATGGCTGCAGGGTGTGTCATTAATTCTGCTGAACTTAAAGTAACAGTTATCTATGCCTCCTAGCAATTGTAAAGTTCAACTCTTGGAGTTTGAACTCACACATTGCATGACAGGACCGGAAAGTCTCTTTAAGACTGGGCGGTAACAGTTTGTCCCCAGAACCTGGGCCTGCGGGTTGCTGGCTTCACAGCCAGTTTTCAAACGACCCCTGCCAAGAATGTCTGCTACCAGGGACACTGACTGTACAAACTGCTACAACCACGGTACAATAGTTTCACTTTGTGAGGATGAACCGTGTTATGCAGGAGTGGTTGAGAGCCTGGGGAAGTGTGCGTGGGTCTGGTATGGCATGTTGGATCAGCCTGCTCTATTTCTAGCACGATAGTATTGTGTGGCCTAGGGCCTTGAGTTGACCCATACCCCTTCTGTTCATGCAGCAGGTGGCAAGGTGGGAGACACACTGCGTGTCACTGTGTAATCTCAATGTGTGTCGCCCACCTTGTCACGTGTCGTTGTCCTCAAACATGTGTATTCCAGTGTGCTGGACGCCCCACTTATGGCAAGTTAGAGGGGAGGGGACTTGTGCAGGGTGAGAGGGCTAAGATTACGTCGGCTTCCTGACCAGCTTACCGAGAGCTTCATGCAGCTGTGAAGAGTTGCACCCCAGTCGCTCTCTCTCTCTCTCTCTCTCTCTCTCTCTCTCTCTCTCTCTCTCTCTCTCTCTCTCTCTCTCTCTCTCTCTCTCTCTCTCTCTCTCTCTCTCTCTCTCTCTCTCTCTCTCTCTCTCTCTCTCTCTCTCTCTCTCTCTCTCTCTCTCTCTCGCTCGCTCTCTCTCTCTGTGTGCTCGGTACTAGTGCCAGAAGTAGGGTTGTAGAAAGACTTCTGCGTAAGGGACTACAGCAGCAATGATCGACTCCGACAAACTGATGTTTACTCCAGTGCTTATTTTCGTTTCGGTTCTTTTCTACACCACCCTTGGGACAGAGTCGAACTCCTGTATAAGAAGGCCAAAAGCCAGTTTTATACGCCAGCGTAACTTTTAAATGATACTCCGATGGTGAGCCACGGAAAATATTGTGGACATAAGGAAAATGGTGGGGCACACGTTATGTGTTTGAACAGTCAGACTTGTGCCCCACCGTTTTCCTCGTTTCCATTTACGGCGAAACGATCGTCGTGTGATACTCTACATGGTATTGTAGTTAGTTTGTCCATCATACTTCATACTTCATATTCCTTAACCAAGTATAGTACTGTAGGATATCGGCATTCGGTTTGTTACAATTCGTCCTCGTGAAACCGTACTTCCCTTTCATGTCTTATCATTGATGAAACTGGGCCTCCCAAGTTGGGTGGTTGTTGCTTTGCGTTGTCGAGCTATGGTTAGACCGTATTGTCAAAATGGTCTTACCGTCCCGTTATCGTACAAAGCCAGTATTCCACTGTGCCTCGGAATGCAACTTGTGTTCGACTTGATCGCGCTTACCTTCCCCTCTTCGGGATTATCAATAATATCCATGAACCTTCCAAATTGGAAGGCCATTAGTTAGCGCCGCTATCGAGCAGCGCTCAAGCTCACGTCCTTGCAGTGTAATGTCTCAGTACTCCTGGCCAGTCTGGTGCTACCTTGTGCACGTCTGACTGTTCAAAACATGGTTTAGTTGGTGGACTCTTCTGTCTCGAATGAATTGATTTCCTGAATGCTTTGTTCTTCATTGGTGATTTCTCTTGTCTCCCTTGCCTGCTGCACAGGTCGTGACCAGGAGTTCACTCATCGCCTCTCATTCACCATGCACGCCCTCTTTCAGCCCAAGAAGCCGGCCGAAGCGCAGCCCGAAGTAGAGAGCGCCTTCCTGCGGCTCTACCGCAAGCCGCTCACCGCATCAGGCACAGGGGGCCAGCGCGGGGCCAGGCGGCGACGTGGCGCGGGCACGCCCGCCGGTGGTGGGGATCGTGTACGCGTCACAGTCAGTTATCATGCTACGCGACGTTCGCCGGCCTCACCGGTGAAGCGCGTCACAATGCTGCAGGACAAGCACGGCTGGGAGACGGTCGACCTGACCGAGTTTCTCCGATCGCTGCAGAACAGGACACGACGACGCCGCCGCCTCAGCTTGAGTGTAGAGATTGAGAGCATTGGAATGAGGCGAAGTAACGTAAATTCACCCAGTGCATCTGGTGAATCATCCTACCATGCCAGAGACATGTTTGATCTGAGCAGCAAGGACCCCAGCACCATGCCTCTCCTCACTGTATTCCTGAAGAACAAAACTGGTCAGATAGAAGAGCTCATGCCCTTCTTCAGTGCCATGACTCAGCGGAGACTCAAGCGCAGCTCGCTGGACAGAAGACAGTCGCGACGTCCAACTCGGCGTCGCTACCGCGGTTACTGCCAGATGCAGGAGATGGAGATCGACTTCGCCGACGACCTTAAGTGGAAGGAGATCCTGACGCCGCGCCTCATCCGGCCCAACGACTGCGTGGGCAGTTGCGCAATACCGGTTGGCGAGGTGAAGAACAACGGCGTGCTGCGTCACTGGTACTGGGAGACGTCCACTAAGGAAGAGGTGTCGCCGCTCAGCTGCATCCCGACACGGTTTGCATCGGTGACCATGCTGTCATACGTGGATGGCGTGTATGAGGTGCTGCCTTTCAAGGACATGGTGGCCGTCGAGTGTGGATGCGCATGATCTTCTGCCGGCGAGTCATAATATTATGACCTCACTCAATACAGAGTGTTGTATGTCGCTGGGCCTGGCGAAGTAGGCCAGAAATAATAGATGTCACGACTCACACAATAACAGCAACAGATGCAGCTATGTTGCTTGGCCAGTTGGCACAAACAGTGGACGGGGAGCTGCTGCCCTGGCGTGCGCCAGATCAGACCCATTCTCCGCCTTTTTTTTCTTTCAATTGAGACTAATGTACTTTCTTATATCTTGCTCATACTTATTGTTCAGTTAGTTCCCATAATGGCATGCAGCATGCACGGTATGATCTGTGCTGGCCATTTCACTAGCCGTGAAACAAGAATGAGTACTGTACTGGTTTGTACACACATTAATTTAGTAGAACAAAACAATATGCCATGATTGTAGCCTTCAACACCAATGATATAATAATTATCATAGCTTGCGGCTTGTAGCGGATCCTGTTTCCCTACTGAGAGATTTACTTATTATTCTAGTAACACCTATGGGAGGAAGCATGGGCACAGGAAACATTGTAACTGGTAATCACAAACTCCATTGGAGCAATAACGCTTGCTGAATACTGAAATACATTCATAATAATTATACACAATGCCATGTACAGCATCTGCCTAACTCGAGCTCTATAAGTATTACTGTCTGCAGAATCCAAGGTACTATCATGATGATTATTTCAAACAACTGGACAGGACAAATAGAGTAACCATCCCTGCTCAAAAGCACTGTGCACATTGTACAGATGTACGAAGCAAAATGCTGTGCAGAGCCCACCACCCGCCTCAAGACACGCACATCCACACACACACAGACACACACACACACACACATGCACACACATACACACACGCACACACATGCACACACAGACACACATGCTCCATAGATCACTGCATAAATCCTGCGACTGCAATCTCACAGGCGGACGGAAAACCATGTCCTCAGACTCCTGGCACTAGAGAAAGTAGTGAACAACTACAGCATAATTACAGCACAAGGTGGCATATGTACAGGCAGAACTCTCAACAGCAACGGTATGCGATGCTCATTGCGCACAGATCCCATAAAACTGTTGCTGCATGCGAGAGAACGATACAAGAAGTTAGCACAGCAGCTGGGGTGGCCAACAGCCAGACAACGGACAGCGACATGAGAAGAAGAAGAAAAAACTGGCCGAGCGAAAGTCACCCGTTCACAGATCCTCCGCGGCAGCAAAGCGCAGAGACAAGATCCGACAGTGCCGACATTCAAACGTCACGTACCCGTGGGCGACAAGCACCAGTGATGCGAATATGACAATATGTACATGTGCTCACAGTCTGCAATTCAAAAATAGCACGGATGTTAGAGAAATAACTCAAATGAAAAGAAGAAGAAAAAGCGCTCAACTCCGAAGTTTATCTCTGCATCAATAAGACGTTGGCAAATATGCCAATGTTAGGCAGCCATACTATCGGCCCAGCGAGGCGATTGGCCGGGTCAGAGGACTGCGTCATGGCAACGAGGGGTGAGCGTCCAAATACGCTGAGAACCAGCAGTGGCGGGTGATGATGTCACACTCTGAACTCCGACATAGCCGGCCGGGACCACGAGGAGGAAACATCGGAGCGCATTGGAGAGCTCACAGCCGGAGGGGTATTCTGTGCGTGCCATGCATTCACGAGTGTCAAGCAGCACTTACATGCACCTCTCCCTGGTCACAGCTCAAGAAAACTAGCGTTGGTGCAAAACCAGCATCAGCAGCAGCAGCACGTTCCCTACTCCACACACTTGTAGCTGACCCGTCCGTCCACACGATGGTAGCCAGTGTCAAAGTCTCTCAGCGCCACGTCCTGGCCACCCTCGATAAGCCGCTCGTCTGTCAGTCTCATGCTGGCCGGCCGCTCGGCGTCCTTTGCCGTGTAAAACAGCAGGTCAAAATCACCTGGCAGAGTAGACAGGGAAAGAATAAACAAAATATAACAGCATCAGCAGGCAGGCAGAACATGGGTAGCAGTAGTGACACCAGCAGCAGCAGCAGCAGTAGTGACAGCAGCAGCAGCAACAGTAGCACCACCACCACCAGCAGCAGTAGTATTGGCGGCGGCGGACGCGGCAACAGGATTACCACCTTTAGCAACAGCAGTATGAGGAGGGAGAGGGAAGCCACGGGAATGTTCCCATGAAAAGTCAACATTCACATGACTAGTATAGTAAATGGTGGTAAACAAGGTTTCGGACCCCCTACGGTCAATACGGTATTGACCGTAGGGGGTCCGACACCCTACGGTCAATACGGTATTGACCGTACCACTGTTTGTCCCAGATACCCAGTGAATCAATCAAATACACTGATTTGGGCCCTAAATTTCTACAAATTTCAGAGGAGCTATCTCAGCCCCATGAGCAACAATGATTGTAATTCAGGTGGCTGACTGTACAACCCTTTAAAAGTACTTTCCGACGGCCTTGCGAAATGAACGTAAATACACGTCTGCCCGCACAATGCTTTCTGAGTTGCAAAGTTCTAGCAAAGAGAACTCCTTCTCTTCTTATCGCTACCATCAGTCCACGCTGCGCTTCAACAAACCATTCACAGGAACCTCCATGTTTGCTTCCAACAGCCAAGCCACGATCAAACACACGCGCCCAACTGATGGCTGTGGCTCTAGAACTCAACACAAACCTAATACTAAACACTCTCAACTCTCAAACCTTCACACTGCGCAGCACACGTCAAGCGGAAGCCCCATACAACGGGCGCCAAACTCAGTTTTTAGCTACTAGGAAACCCCCACTATAGAAGGCAGGGATCTTAGCCAGCAAGCTCGCCTCGCCGACTGTCCGCCAGATACAAATGCAGTACTCTAATTTCAGAAATTTTAGGTGCTCACTATTTTCGGTATGACGGCAAAAGGCCAGGTTGGGTGAACAGAAAATTTAGGTACAGAGAAGCAGTTCCCTCTTGGATTATGCGTGTTAGCGTTTGTTCGGTGTAATGAAATTTTAGGTATGAAAGTGCCGAAAATAAAAGTACTTCAGTACACCGGAAATTTGTGAAATTACAGTATTCTAACAGGGGTGGCGGAACCGGTCCGCTTGGTCAGGCCATGGCTTAAAAGCACTCGATGCTGGGCCCATCCATTCAGCAGTTTACCTGTCCGGCCAGTGCTGACACCTACAGCACAGTGCACTGTATGGGGGGGGGGGGGGGGGGGGAAGGGTTATGTACACCGGGCACGCAATGGCAACCATAGTACAATACACAGTATGGGGGGGGGGGGTAGGTTATGTACGGTACACCGGGTATGCTAGCACGTGGAATTTCAACAGTGATTATGTTTCGCACTACGTGAACGCACGAGTCTATTCCGTGTGGTGTGAAGTTTAATTAGGCCAAAACAAATAATGACCTTGTTTCCGGTCGGCCGACCGGGCCACTTTTTCCCAAATTCTGAAACTTTTTTTGGTCCCAAATGTATACAAACGGTGGCAATGCCATGTGTGCAAGTGCAGTCAACAAGTCATAACTCAGTCAAATCTCAACCGAATTCCACAATCGAAACACCTACAAGGTAGCAGAGATTCTCAGCTGTCGGCTCGAAAACCTCCGGGGTCGATACGAGCTAGAATAACGGAGCTGGAAGGACTCGAACTGTTTGCTTGATTTCTCAGGAAGTACGAAAACAGGAATACACCACATGCTGTACAAGAACAGTGAGTCAGTCAACTTGGACATTGATCCTTGCCATGATATATGTACAATGTACATGTGTAGGTGCTCTTGTCCATCAATACCACAACGATTGAGGAACCAAAAAAAGTATCCAAAAAAGTTTCATTCCGGCCGACCGAGTCTCCTTTTTGAGGGGTTGCCGACCGGAAACAAGCCTATTTTTGTTTTTGCCTTATGGAAAATTCAGAATACTTGGTACAGAGTATGAAGTCGTCCGAAAGCAATTCCGTACAGAGATTACACGCTACACAGTGTCCATAATGGCAGTCAGAGAGCATACGCGTTTGGCTCTTTGCTTTGCTGGCTGCTATCGCGTACGTTAACACCTCCGCAGTGTTTACAGGGTGTTACGGGACAAAGAGGGCACACGGGCGTCAGCTTCACCAGGCAATCAACTGCCTAGGAAATATGGTCACGTGGTATACAAGTGAACAAAGCAGACCCGAGCACTATTATAATAGAGTGGTTTCTCATCCTTGTCATGTGACTAAATCTGTGCAAAAAGTGATCATGTCATGTGGACAGCGGAACCAACCGGTCCAACACGACCGACATCACGTGACCCATAGATGCAGGGGTTGAATGGAGTTGGAATCAAAATGGCTGTTCCGTATGGTCATGTGATAAATGTCAAAACCACTCCATACCGCAGAATGAGAATACTGCACAGAGTGCTATACAATATGCCGGTGCCATTTTCACATACACGCCAGCGCCCACGACCTATTGTCTCAATTGAGACTATGATTTGCTGCAACCTCATTCCATACAAACAAACAGTGTCAGCGGCCAAGCTTACATTTCGATTCGATGACCGGCAGAAAGGTGACAGAGCTGACGATCTGCCGAATGACATTGCGAATACTCTCTTGAATTTTCTTCAGTGGCGGTGCAGTCCTGCAGAGAGAGAGAGAGAGAGAGAGAGAGAGAGAGAGAGAGAGAGAGAGAGAGAGAGAGAGAGAGAGAGAGAGAGAGAGAGAGAGAGAGAGAGAGAGAGAGAGAGAGAGAGAGAGAGAGAGAGAGAGAGAGAGAGAAGGAGAGAGAACAAATGAGGAACACAAGAATGCCGTCTTTCCACGCTAGTAGCCATCAATCACTCACCGGGGGGATTAGAGTACAGCCTCTGCTTGCTAGAAAATGCAATATAGGTGGCTCAACAAAAATCCTATCAATAACATGTACGAACAACTGCTCAGACCACCCATGGAAGCCACTGGCCACCATGAGAATAAAGATTTCAAACGAGCATCTCCTACAGGGGTAGCACAAGCTGAGAAAGGTGCTTGGATGAATTCACACACTTCTCATCTGATCACAGTCTTACTCAGTGTACCTGACAGAATGTCTACTCCATTTCTTTGTTGATTCTGGACAGACTTTTGCAGCAGAGAGACCATGTGTGAGGGTTCAGACTAAGTGAAGCCCAATGCAACGGGTAAATAGCTGCAATAGAGTTTGCGAGTCCTTAGAAACTATTACTGAATCCACATAAATGCAAATCTATTTCATTCCTTGGTGCTGGCCGCTTTAATGCATTCCTTGTATCCCTTCGCAGTAGTCATATCCCGAATTCATTTTGCAGGAACTCAAGACATACATATACATTCACCTTGGGCATCCTGAAAGAAGACCTTAGGGTCTGTTAGGAACGCCCAAGTAAAATAATACATTACAATACAATGAATACTGTCAAGTCCTCAGGGGCGTCGGAACCGGTGCGGCCGAAGCTGCACCAAAAATTTCATTTTGTGATTTTGAAGCAATAGGATTTGACCTATTTGGGCCCAATGTTCCAACTTGTTCCTGTGGGTGACTCCCACAGGACCCCCCCCCCCCCCCCCCTCTCTCTATAGATGCACTAATGCCGAATGCCTTTCCGACGCCTCTAGTCTTTCCCAAGCATGCCTGGAGTAGTGTAGCAGCTCAAGCGGTAGCTGAGCGTGATCATGGTGATCACTTACTCAGACGTCGTCTTCTGTATCTGGTCGCAGTTGATGTTGAACTGCCACCTCTCAATGACGTCCTTTGTCTCCACATCCTCGATCACCAGGACAACGTGTGACAATGTCCCGGCCGCTAGCCATCCTGGCAACACAGCAGCAGCAATGCAACAAACACCAATATGTTTAAGCAAGTAGACAATCAAGTAAAAAGGCCTTCATAAATACTCTCCAGCAATGACACCAGTACGACCATCACAAGCAGGGAGTAGTAAAATACCGGTATTGTACTACTCCCTGCTCACAAGTGAACAACGCATCTAGTACTTCAACGTTGTCACGCGCAAGCGTCTCCCAGGAACTTTCGACACCTTACCTATCATTTGTACCAAGCCTGGCTTCTGCCGCGTGGTGTGGCTATCGACTGTTGTAATTCATGAACATTCTATCGACTGTTGTAATTCATGAACATTCTAGCTGAATCAGTTCAGGGATGAATTTATCCGGCATCGCATCGCAGTTTGCTACGCAAAATCGATCTACTGCTACTCAAAAATCACAGTGACACGCAGAAAACTGCCATACATACATGTACAGGCTATCCATGTTTTTGTAGCTTACGCCACAACTGAGATTTTGCATGGCAAAAACTGCTGGTATGCAAAAAATAATAATAATAAAAATTCGCAAAAAAAAATATGACAGTAAATTCATCCCTGCAGTTGGTACTGGCACGTACTCTTTTGTCTCACACTCTTGTCATAGACACAGTCAGCGTAGTATGCAGCCAAACACTGTTCTGGTGCACACTGGGACCCACAATGTACGTCTTACCTACGGTATACTTTTCTAACCACTCGCAAACTCGCAAACTCCCTTGCAGCCACTCGTATATTAGGTACCTCAACTCGAGTGTCTCTGTAATATACACGTTCAGGGTTGTGTACTTTCACACACGTGAATGTGTGCGCACACACCCACACACATACATGCGCACCTGCATACATACACACACACACATACACACCCACACACACGCACGCACGCACACGCACACACACCCAAAGGCACTACAAACACACACACGTGCATATTAATTTAGTTAAGAAGACTGACCTTCGAGGCTAGAGGTGACCTTCTTCAGGTAGTCCTTTAGCTCCTTGTCCTTAGTGATCATCAACGGTAGTCCATAGTGTGTTTCTCGGCTGAAGTAGGTCTCATTGTACAGGCCACGCTGGTACAATATACTACACACCATGTACACATACACAAACACGCACACACACAACCACACACACACACACACAGACGCGCACGCACACAGAACTTCAAGCCGTGTTTGTTACTTTGTATTGAGATTTGAGTGACAAGCCAGTGGTTGTGAGCGCAGTTCTGCCACTCCATGCAACGCATCTCAATTCTCATAATGGTAAAGTAATCGAACAACTTCTATATCCACCGAAACATATTCGACAATGTTATCAGAATTTGGAGACCATCATCGCACCTCCAGTGCTCCAGTGCATATTGACTGTACTCGATACAGACTTGCAGTCTCCCTATACGACACATTTGCTTGTTTTTATCAGCCAGGAAATAGGTTCAACTCATGTTCACGCCAGTATCTGACTGGATCATTTGCAGCATTGCCACAAGGTATACGTCCAGCGATGTAGAAATCACATCTAAGGCAATTGACACGCACTGGCTGGTGTAACTGGCACATTTCTCGTACACCACCGATTGCTCCAAAAATAGAATAATTATATTTTCAAGAAATAGAGCGTCTGTAACAGTTCTGGATGTTGACTAAGGGCCATGTTTGATTTCTGGAATAAATAAAGAGTCAGGAACTCGCGACTTACTTGTTAATGCTGTAATCTTCATATTTAGCACAGGAGTCACAAGTGGCGACGCAACAGCAAGCAGAAACCATACAACCCAGCAGAACAAATGAATCGATCAAGTTTTTGGGAATGTTTTCCTCGCGCAAGTGTAAGTGACCTAATCAGATATCGCCGAGGTCAACTCACCAAAGAACTCTGCAACGATTTGAGCGCTGCCTTGCAGCGTGATGCTACCCACAGCCTGAGCAGTGTCCATTATCGTTTGTAAAACGTTTTGGGCACGTTGGTTTCTTGCCCCACACACACTTGTTTGTTTACTCAAACCTCTTCATCGCAGATCAAGGCAAGCTTTCTGTGCTTTCGTGATCGCATGACTCTCGTTCAAATTTACCGCGGTTGCCGTTAGCAACACACACAAAATCGCATGACGTCAGAATTCAAATCGTACAGCAACACGAATTTGGGAATCTGTTTAGTAGGGTTTAGTGCCCAACTGCCAAGAGAAACGGACCGGTTGGCACTACAGATGTGGCACAGCGACGGTTTCTGGACGAGGCGAAGCTTGTTGCGAAAAGAGTGGTTTCTTCAGCGGCGAAGGTTAGGTGATGAACCGGATAACTGATCCCATCAGCACCCGTGCACCCGGTCACTGTCTGTGGCTGGACGAAGGCAGCATCTTACTTACTTGCGCTTCCTAACCGGTACATCTCTTTGAAGTTTGTAGACATCGCCGCTAGCCCAGTGGCAAGGCTTCATGAGCTTGTGCAACTAAAAAAACTCGGGCCACACACCACTGACTGACGATGATTTTGGAGAATCCCACTGGGACGGACGGTTACTGTTTACAAATCGCATGTTTAGTCAGCAGTGAAGGGCTTGCTAGCCGTCCAGTTCTAGTGACAAGTCACTCTCTGTCAGCCATGGACATTTTGATTTCAGCTCGCTCTTGACTAAGCATTACACAGGCTTATAATTAGAGTAATACATACTGGACACTTTGAGAGTCAGACCAAGGTTTATCTGGTCGCTTGGCAGCTAGCGGAGGATCTCTGGCTGTTCGACTCATTTACAATTCGACAAACTGCTGTGCTAACGTAGCCTTTGCGGTAGTCGTGTGGCAAACACTGAACACATGATGCAGCGGGAATCCCTAACCGTTCCGAATGAATGAAGTCCAGTCACTATCGACTATTGAGTCCGGGCGCTGCATACGGGTCCGGTTGAAGAAGACCAGATGTCCCACACTAGTGGTCGCCTGTTGCAGTGTTGGTTGACAGCATTATTGTAGTACATGTAGCTGTAGACTCTGTGTAGTGGTGGCGGACTGGTATGTGTGACCATGACTGGCATGAGCCCTTTGATCAAGGAATAATCCGGTAGTCGGTCCAGGCACCATCCTGTAGGCTGTACTGGGAGGTCAGCCTCGTGGATGCTAGCTATCCACTGTCATTTGACTTTGAAGACTTAGCAGCTGCTTCTCGTCAAACTCGTCCATCTGGAGATCCGGATCATACCCAACTCCAGGCACTCTCCATGCAAGTCAGCTGGCAGTGAGGCAGACCAGGTAGTCAAAACGTTACTCAGCAGCAGGTGTGTGCATCACTCCCAACTATAGCCACCACATCACCATACCGTGGTGGCAGACAGTGCTGGCTGGGTTTCTTCTCTTCAGTGTCTGTTGAGTATTTTACCCGCTGTGCTACGCCAGGGACCAGTGTCGTGATGACGTCCGCCAGGATCGGTGATATTGGTGTTGGCCTGTTCATTCTGATCGTGGCCTGGACGGCAGTGATACTGATGGCTGTCTTCACCAAGCTCATGGAGAGATGGAAGTAAGGGTCTTATCTAAATTCTGGAGTTTCCCTACAAAAGAACTAGAAGACCACTGTTCATTTCGGCCAGTTTCCCCCTCTCGAAGTCTCCTCCCTGAAAATGACCAGCCATGCAGACAGCCACCACTTATCCATGGGTGTACATGTACATGTACGTGTACGAATCAGCAATCCGCTCATGACCACGTAGTGTTATAAATGCAGCAATACATGTACCCACATTTTCCCCTGAAATTAACCTATGTAAGGATTGAACTCGCTGTTCATTATAGGCAAGTATGGATTTCGATCGTCCACCTGCTGTCGTATAATATCCACCCTTTTTGGTGCGGGCTGCTGCCCAGGGGGGGGGGGGGGGGGGGGGGAGGGAGGGGGAGATGAGCAACGAAATATTATGTCTGTGTACTGTCCAGTTACATGTAGGTGTCATGGGGTAGCTGAGACTTTCGTGGCCTTCTGTTCAATGGAACCAAGGGCGCCGTGTACACTTCACGGGCGTTTGGCACGGGACGATCACTACGGTATTGACTGTACCCCTTTTTGCCCCAGATACCCCCAGTGAATTAATAAAATTAATGTACTGTACATGTACACTCATCTGGGCTCTAAATGTTCTGCTCAGCCACCTACCCACACGAGTAAATTGTACTTCAGATGGCTAACCGTACCACACTAAAATGCTTTCTGACGCCCCTGGCATAGTAGTCGGTTCGTATATGTGCAGCAGCATGTACCGTAAAAAATAAATAATAAATTCGACGGGTTCGCGTACCGGGCAGGTCAAGAACAAGGAGTCGTACAACTCCCTGGTCAAGAACCACCTTTCCGCTTCCGTGGGACGCCACCACCCCATGATCAGGCGTCAGATGCGGCTCCTGAACGGTGGGGGAGGATAGATCAGATCCACCAACCATAGGCCAAAGGCCTAAATCCCATTTGCCACATCCATGATTTACTCATGCCAGGCCACGAGTTCCCAATTAACTGTGGGTCGCAGCACGGTTGGAAAAATCCTTCCGCTTCCAAGCAGGACTTGAACCTGGTACCTCTCGTTCATTAATCATGGTCTTAGACCAACCCACTGTGCCTGCCTGCACCGTAAAGCCGCGGATAAAAGCCGGGCTTGTAAGCATATAAGCCGCTTTCTGCATCAGGCTTTAATGCTAACCAGGCTTGTATGCAAACCATGCCTATATGCACCACTGATATTTTTTGCCACGCGTAGATCCACCACTGACTACCAGTATGGCGGCAGTTTTACTATCCACTGTACATAGTGCATGCACTCTTGACTTACCCGATCCTCCCTTGCATAGAAGCCAGGCTTCAACGCGCGACAGGCGTATATGCATTTGTGTCGTTTGATTTTCAGGCTTCTATCCGCGATGTGCATGTATTCAAACCCGGCTTTTATCCGCGGCTTTACGGTATCTGTTTTGTCATGTTTGTTGTATACAGGAACTATGCCTGGCTAGCAGCAGGTCTCACACTAGTGCTCACTGTTATTCTGGTGGCTCTGCCCATTGCACCGCAGAGCACCGCTTCACAACAAGCAGTAAGTCTCCAACCGTGATGCAGGCACGGCACAACAAAGTGCTTATCGTATGTCATCGCCTTTAAAGCCGTGGCCATATATTCGAAACGCCGCTGCTTTCCTAGCAACTTTAGATGCAAAATGACTCACCCACTACGCCATGCCATAAAAGTCGAAGTCCACACAGATACTTCAAAAAAGTATTTCAATCGAAATCCACCTATTCACCCTTCCTGCTGGGCTGTATGTTTGTTATCATAGTACTTATTCCTTCATTGTTACAAGACATACTTCAGATGCCATTTTCATTTATGAAGCCCCTAGGTGAGACTGGCTTTATGATCGAATATAACCGGCTCCATGGCTTTAAAGGTGCGGACATACGGTATCATTGAAGGTGTACCTAAGCTGTCTGATTTTGAGAGTAACGTTTGAGTTTCTTGCCTCTTTAAATGGGTTGAATGATTTCCAATAGCCTGGTACTAAGGCGCAGTAGAGCATCGATTATCTTGATATCGACTATCCGGACGATAAAGTATCCAAAATTGCTTGAATGCTGCTTGTGTGGCCGTCAATACATGAAAGAACCATGGTGTACATACAGTGTGTAGAAGTCCTGCGTGATAGTTTAACAATCATGTTTTCGCTAACAGCGATCACATGTTACAAGGCAAGGACGCACAGTGCTCCTGCCTACAACCATAACCCGGTTGGCCGAGTCCCGGTCTTGAACCACTAGCACAATGTGATCTTGTACAGTCAACTTCGCCAATAACGACTGCGGATATAACGACAATTCGCGAATAGCAACAGAATTTCCATGCCCAGAGCAAAGTCCCATCCAACTGCAATACATAAAATGAGACTTCGTGTATAACGACACTTCGCGAATAAGGACACTTTTCTGATGCCCCGCCGAGTGTCGGTATAAGCGAAGTTGACTGTATTCATTTTTGATGATGAAACCGGATCACCTGCAAGTATGAGCCCGGTATTCAATGCATTAGCAATTTAGCATACATACATTTTATCTCTGACTCTCGTATTATCTGAACATTTTACCTCATCCGAACCCCTTTCGAACGGTGTCTGCCACGAAGGGTTCGCCTAACGATGTTCTACTGCACCGTGCGGGTAAGCATGCGTGTGTCTCATACTCTTCAGCTACGGCTACTTGTTCGCTACACCGTAAATGTGCAGGGGCCGGCGTCAGAAGGTATTTTAGTGTGGTGCGGTCAGCCATCTGAAGTACAATTATTTACTCGCGGGGAAGGGGTGGCTGAGCTGGACATTTTTTGGAAATTTAGAGCCCAGATCAGTGTACATGATTGTATTTAATTGATTCACAGGGTACATGGGGCAAATAGTGGTACGGTCAATACCGTAGTGACCGTACCGTGTTCGATGCCCCTGATGTACATGTGTTTGCTTGTTCTCATGCTCTGTGCTAAACAGCAGGAAAAGGACTATGTGTTCGTCGGCAGAACTCTGTTGCTTATAAGCATGGGTCTTAGTTTAGTCATAGCGGCCGGAGCCATTCTTTCGGAGTTTGTCGCCCAGCCAATATCCCCGTTGCAGCTGAGCAAGATTCGGGAATCCAGGAAGCACGACGCAAGGCATAATGTCAGATGATAAACTGTGCTCTGTGCTTGTAAGCGGTCTTCACATCATTTACATGACATTGTACCTGGAAAGTTGTCCTTCTCAGCAGAGGTAAAAATGGCAGAATGTCAAGCAAATTATGCACCAGATCATAATCACAGTCACCGATAATTCACTCAAAAACAAACACAGTTTATTGATGAAGATTTTTTGTTGATAGTTTCACCACGGATAATTGTGGTCCTTGCCAACACAGGCTCATATTATATATTCCTTGACTGTTGAGTAACTATATCAGTAAGTGTACATTTTGTATATATATTATTTAATATAGTGGATTTGCCCAATTTATAATGCTAGCCTTGAGGAGATACATGTAGGTTTGAGCTGGCACGTGCAGAAAATTGGTTTGTGCACTTACAGCGCTTTCACCTGAGATCATAGTTGCCTCTTCCGAGTGTTTCAAATCCATGTAATATTATTAGTTTTTTTATTACCTACAGTATGTATGTATGTATAACTCATAATCACAAGGTGATCGTAGAGGCATTAATCAGCGAGAGAATTGTGAATGAAGTACAACTACAGTATAAGAGCTTATTTACTCTCTAATATCAGATTATGAGCTGCCTTGACCGTTCACTCTTTCTACATGATGATATCTGTCGTGGTGGTGGTGGTGGTCTGTGGAAGCCACCCAAGCAGGTCCACTCAACTGGACAGCAGCACACACATGACATGTATAGCGCATACTAGCAATAATACGGGAGACGTTAGTGCTGTACTGGAGAGAACTCTTGCACATACATGTGCCGGTACATGTCAGTGCTGCCAACGCACTGGGTCTGTTTTGCGTACTGCGACTTCTGATTTTCCGTATTTTGCAGCGTTTTCCGTACTACCAATGTACTGCCGCGTGTACGTATGGCTTGTATTGTGCTTTCTTGACACTCATATGCTTGTCCGTGGCTGAATCTGCTAGTGCAAAACATGTGTGACTGTACCACTGCATGATAAATTTTGTGCTACATGTAGTCGAAGTTTGCCATGCACTCGCTTTGGCACAGGGATATCCATCGCTCAGCTTGCGCTTGTCCATGCTTCTGCCATACATATCTGTAGCTGATCGATCCCTTCAATTTTCCGTACCATTTTGCTCGAATTCTGTACTGCGGAAGGAGTGATTTTCTGTACAGATACGGAAAATACGGAAGGTTGGCAGCACTGACATGTACATGTAGTCGAGATGGAGGGTTGGATTCTTCGCCACCTCAGTGGATGTACAAAGCTTCAACACAAATTTACGAGTAAGCATGAATGCGGATCACTATCGAGAAAATTTTAATTAACAAACACATGTACTAACAATGTCGTAGCTCCCATACCGTGCAATGTCTCCAGGACAAGTGCAGCAGCTGACTAGCAACTCCTTCACCCAATCCATATAATCATACTTCTTGTTGGAATAAGACTGCGGACCATTCTCAATCAATGGGTGCTCCGCCGTCATGATGACGTCATCATCCAACATACAGCTACAGATATGCAGCATTTCCCGGCACCGGCAATTAAATTATTTTGCCATCGTGTATCTCTACCAGCACTCCTGATGATGAGGTGACAAGCTGAGTTTCATACGTACTGAGCCGTTCTTTATTTATGCCATAATTAAAGCAGCAGCAGCAACAGCTTCAGACTTGGAATTTAAATAATTACATTTCACGGTAGGTGAGTGAAATATCTGTACTGCCCAAATTGCAGTTTCTAACCTTCACCTTTGCCTAATCTCTTCTTCAGCCCTGATACTTTTGACGGTGTGGAAGACTCATTGTCAGCCCCGGGGACAAACCCAGGGTTTTCACCTACTGTAAAACATTCTCGCAGGCTCTTGGACGTCCTTCGAGTATCAGTTGAGGGATATTATTATTCTACATCTATTGCAAATTCATGATTTCGACCCCCGGTTGACAACTCACAAGGCCGCGGAAGAAAAGGATTCTGCAAAATGCAAAACTCTGCTGATGTTACAAATTGCAACGCAGTGGCAGCTAAATAGTCAGTCAAAGTAGTGAACACACTTCATATCACGCGTGCACGGGAAGATGTGAATTGAAGATCCTCAACAATGACGTCAATATTCATTGTATTTTTACTATAAAAAATATTTTTACGAGATTCGCAGGATGCATGCATCGCGCATATCGATGATTCATGCGCATATGGATATGTAGTCCATCAGCCAGTGGTGCCAAAGTGAGTCCCCTGTTGCACTTACAAATCGAACACCTGGAACTGACATCAATCGACAGCAAAAGCATCACTGAATCCAACCTGCCTACTTTCCCTGGCGAAACTCTTGCACTCCTTTTACAGTGCGCCTTGGAAGTTCGACAAATTTCTTCTTCTTCATCAGCCATTACGAGGTTTTCCATCCGTTTTATCAGGACATCCAATTCGTCTTCAGTGAAAAACGTGGAGTTTTGTCAACGTTTGGTGTGGTTTTCCGTGGCGATCGATCTAAAATCGCGAAATAAATCGCCGTCGATTTGAGCAGAGGTGAGTTGGCTTGGAGCACGTACAGATTCAAAAAATATGTGTACATGCGCACCGGGAAGAAGATGAAGATGCTCACCATTTTCAAAATTAATAACTACATGACTACATGACTATTGTCAAGAGTGGTCTCTTGCTATTGTACTGCAATTGTTGTAGTTACTTGTTTGCAACTACAATGATATCAAGTAGATAAACAAGCGAGGTACAGAGGGATTGATGGCTGATCAAAGCCCAAGGGACCAGCCCAAGGGCTTTGATCAGTCATCAAGCCCGACTGTACCTCGCTTGAATATGCTTCAGACGATCCCCAACAATTTTTTGGATTTTGAATTCAATCGCTTTATTCTTTGGGTGATCTCGAGTGTGGTAGATAGTAGTACAACTGTAACTGTACTACTACCTGGTTGCAACATGTTCAAAGCAGCCTTGCCTTTATTTCAACTGTTTGCTGTCAGCATCCAGAGCCATGGCGTTTGCTAGTTGGTCGTAATGGAGAAGAGAACTGCAGGGCATTCACTCGATGTACAACATCCATCGCCGCAGATTCCTTACTTTTAGCTCTCCACGTTCCTTATTTTTCCAGGGATCAGGACCTTCCCGGGGTGATTCCATTCAGGGTAGAAGCGTAGATCACTTTTGCCAAACAGTAAAAACTACGCTTCAAACCTGCTTGACATGACTCGGGGTGCACACTTCGGAAACCCGAAGGTGGATGATGTTCAATACTAGCTCATTGTAATCTTCCTGAAGGTATGTATTCGGATGCTCAATTTAAATAGAACAGTGAAAGAGATGTGTAATGGAACAACACTCTACAAGTAGGCGAACAACAATTTTATTGTAATTTGAATCCAGGCACACGTGTAATACGGAAACTGCAATGGTTTACACTGCAAATCTTCTCGATTTGCAAGATTTTTCCCGTAATTCACAAAAATCTGAAACTGAGTGTGAGTTCATTCCTGAAACGCGCATGGCACTGATTGGAGATTGGGTTTAGGTCACAACAATGGCTGTCGATGAAATGCCAAAAATGGTCACTTTGTCGGCTTCCCCCTGCAGAGCGTGCAAGTCGTTTACTCTTTTTATTTGCGGATTCGGTGTACAGGGTACCTAAACTCCCCATTGAGGCCAAAATCAAGTATTCGATTTCTAAGTGCAACAGGGTGCTTGAATTTGACGACTTCTGAGTTCTTGGCTGATGGACTAATGCGCATATGCGCGCATACGCATGATCGAGCTTTTCTCTCTTGCAATAATTATGCAATGTCATTAAATTTTTTCAAGTAACAGTTTTGAAAATGCCAAAATAACATCCTACTGTATTTTGTCACAACACCAGTTGATTGATTGATTTGCTGCTAAGTTGCATCCACAATGTTGATGTTTTGCCCGAGCTGCGGCAATATCTTGATTGTCGAGGAAGGTCCGGAATGCATGCGATTCGCGTGTAATACTTGTCCGTACGTTCACAACGTGAAACGAAAGGTAAGAATCGAAATTTACGACGGCCTCCCCTGTCTTGCAAATCTAATTGGTTACTAGTGTAGGGAAGTAGTGTTACGGAACTCCATTGTTGCCTTGTCGTAGCTAAAGATGCATACACCAACGCTCCTCCGTCCTGGGCTGTTGTTTGTGTGTAGCCAATTTTGTGTAACAAGTTCTGTGAAGTCAGTGACGTAATGCTAGTGTGTGCATCTTTAGCTACTGTACTACATGTAGTATTTTATGTAAACAGGCGGCGAGGGGACAGTGAATATTAAAATCACAATGAATAGCACCAGCTGAAACGACATGTGATTGAATCCTGAAGGGAAACGCTGAACATTCTTCTAACTACAGTGCTGCTCCACGAAATCTGATCAACCGAGTCAGCTTTTCGCTGTGTACCAGTGAACCTCCCAGTGTTCGTAGGCTGCATAGTGCCTGGCGTGGCAATGACTCGCTTGACTGCATTTTCACTGGTTTCACGGAAAGGTGAAAACAGGAAAAGTCTGAAGAAAAAATTGACTGTCACCACCAGGACTCGAACCAGGGACCTTCGCTTGAGGCCAGCGATCCTTGATGGGATTTCATTGAGCAGCATTGTAGTTGAAAGTATTTTAGGGGCTTTATTTTTGACTACATGTATCACAGAGAAGTTGCGAGTCGGCCGGCCGCAATTTAGTACACACCGCAATGAAGTCAGCTGCATACCAATAATGTTGCTATGTTTGCTCGCACTAGTAAATGTGCTGGAATGCTGTCATAGTATTCGTATGTGTGTTCACCTGCGTGTATGTCCGGGTATGTGTGTGTTGTGTGCGCGTGTTTATGTGCATCCGGATAATTTTAGATCTCGAGCCGCAAGTTCCCCAAACTGAAGGAGCTTGATGACGTACTGGGAGGGTCGGCTGCTTGGGAGAATGTTGATGCTACAGAGGGTAAGATTGAAGCAAGCCATTCGCTCCCCTTTGTATGTGTGTGTGTGTGTGTGTGTGTCTCTCTCTCTCTCTCTCTCTCTCTCTCTTCTCTCTCTCTCTCTCTCTCTCTCTCTCTCTCTCTCTCTCTCTCTCTCTCTCTCTCTCTCTCTCTCTCTCCCTCTCTCTCTCGTTGCTGTGAACACCTTGAGTGGAGAGCGCTTGCTCGAGCGTTGAACCGGGTTCTTAATCCACCATACCCAGTTCGCAAGGCTGGGCGGGGTTGTGAGCAGGCTTTCATTTAATCTTTTCTTATTATTTCTGCTTTTCATCGCATTACAAAAATTCTGCGCATTTTTTCTCCATCTGCGCATAAAATCTAGACTGACAACCTGCTTGTTAAATCATGCACCTGCTTTCAGGCGTAAAAACCCTGTTGTAGAGGTCTCAGTCCTCAGTTGTTAGTCTTACCTGTCTTTATAAATGTAACTTACTCTCCCTCACTCTCTCTCTCTCTCTCTCTCTGTCTCTGTCTCTGTCTCTCTCTCTCTCTCTCTCTCTCTCTCTCTCTCTCTCTCTCTCTCTCTCTCTCTCTCTCTCTCTCTCTCTCTCTCTCTCTCTCTCTCTCTCTCTCTCTCTCTCTCTCTCTCTCTCTCTCTCTCTCTCTCTCTCTCTCTCTCTCTCTCTCTCTCTCTCTCTCTCTCTCTCTCTCTCTCTCTCTCTCTCTCTCTCTCTCTCTCTCTCTCTCATCTCTTCCCCCCCCCCCCTGCGCACCAGTGTTCTCTTCACCATACGATATCTGCAACAACCGAACACATACCTCTTGGCAACCCTGCATCAATTGAGTAGTGTACACCATATCACAAATTGCCGAATGACTTGTGGGTCACAGTGCTGGCTGAAAACCCTTCTGTTTCTAATCAGGAGTTTTTTTTTCGGTGTAGCCATGTGTAATTTATTCTATGCTTGTGTCCGTGCATGTGTGATGTGGTGTGTGTGTGTCTGTGTGTCTGTGTGCGCACGTGCTTGCTGCCTTGCCTGAATGTGTTTCTTGTGCGTTCTGGCGCTGTTCAGCGGAGTGCCCCAAGTGCCATCACATGAAAGCCTTTTTCATGCAAGTACAGACCCGTTCAGCCGATGAGCCTATGACGATCTTCTACAAGTGCGTTTCCTGTGGACACCGGTGGCGTGATTGAGCTAGGCGAGTTTCTTGCACGTGCTAAAAGGTGCTGCTTCCCATTGCTGAAGTTTGCTTCTATTTGTAGTAAATTTTGTACCGTGTCAACCCTATCTGGTGGCGTGACTGAGCAAGACGGTTTTCTTCCACTTGCAAAGGCTCAGCATGGTCTGTACAAGTTATGGGAAGTCTGGACACGTATGATGTTATGAAACAATCATGTTTTCAAGGACCTGGGTAAGTATAATATCTGGGTTCGGGTTTTGGAAAACGAAGGTTACGACTGTGCCGTCGAGAAAGTGTTGAAACGCGATGCTTTTGGTCACGCATCAACAAGCGCTGGCACCTGCCGGGCGTTTTTTCTCTCTCCCATGCTGCACCGAGGTGTCGTCACGTCAAGCTTCATGTTGTCATGTAGCTCAAGTCAGGGTACCGCAGCGCCCAGGTGGTTGCACGGCATGTGCTGAACTGCAGTAAGTCTTCTACATCTACGGGCTTCTGTGCTATAGCCCTTTGATCATTGAGTGACAGTTGCTGTGCTGTGCTGGCTATGGCTGCTAGACTGAGTGACAGTTGCTGTGCTGGCTATGGCTGGTAGACTGAGTGACAGTTGCTGTGCTGGCTATGGCTGGTAGACTGAGTGACAGTTGCTGTGCTGTGCTGGCTATGGCTGGTAGACTGAGTGACAGTTGCTGTGCTGTGCTGGCTATGGCTGGTAGACTGAGTGACAGTTGCTGTGCTGTGCTGGCTATGGCTGGTAGACTGAGTGACAGTTGCTGTGCTGCGCTGGCTATGGCTGGTAGACTGCCTGGTGCCTTCATACTCGGACACTCTAGATTTATTTTCCTCTTTTTTATTTTTAAAGCGCTTCTGTGTTTTGTTTCTTTTTATACTCCAACGAAGTGTTCAGATCATCTTCTGGCATGGCCATTGTCTGCTGTAGCTGTCCTTCGCCTTAGTACTCTATAGAGTGAGTATACCTATGTGTCATTGTCCGGAATTCTTTTCGCCTGTTCGGACAGTGTGGTTTCAAATTGTGTGCGTTGTTTGGCTTGTGTTTGGTCATGGAGGAGTTTGTAAACGGGTTTGGATACTTGTACATGTATTTGGCGGCGATTCTCCAGTGCGAAATCTGTTTTATTATTATTATTACACCATCCTCAAGATCCTTTTTTTTTTTTGTAACAGGCTGTGAGAAATACTGTATGTGGGTGTGAACGATTGCAGGAGTTGGGATGCAAAGCTGGTCTGGGTTGCGTTCCTTATCGGATGGTTTACTGCCTGGATCACGGTGGTAAAATAATTACAGTAATGTAGTACCAGGAGTGCATAAACATGGACTCTTGGTAGTATGCTGCATTTGACTGTCCCACTCCACAGTTGTTGGTGTATAAGTACAGTACACAGCAACGACTGGAGTGCGCTGGCGAATGTCCAGATCCAGTGTTGAGAAGACCAGGGGTTTCGGGCCTCGTGCAGTCTCCATGTATAGTACCAAGTCCATAATGGACTCTTGGTACTGCATGTACGACAGTCTGCCCCCCCCCCCCCCCCCCCCACACACACACACAAGCGTATCGTGTTTCCCCAAGTCCTGCTCGATTGCTGGAAAAATTGTAAGTCACACAAAGGGGCCTTTGTTGACCCTGAAGCAACAACGCAGAACTTCCAAAAGAGTTCAAAGACTGATACAAGATGTGAGTGATTGAAGCTCCTACCAGTTCGTTTTCTCGTAGATAACAAAAGACATGCCGGTACTACATGTAGTAGCAAAAACTACACGGGGAACCAGTTTGCATGCACTGATCTGTCCTTGGTCCAGCTCAATGCACCCTCTAAATCTAATTGCACACAACATCACCACACAAGCCACAAAGCATGTGGTTACTTGCAGTTGTCACCAGGGAGTCGCAAAACACAGCAAAACGTATTTTCACGACTCCCTGGTTGTCACCATCGTCATATAAAAAAGTAGAATAAGCTCGGATAAACTTTGATCTCAAGAAAAAAATATCACTTGTTCATAAAAATTGTCAGTGCTTCTTGAAACTCGGATGATGTTGGTTCATCTTTTAAAAAAAGGTTTCTAAATTGCAACATGATGGACGAGCGATGGACTCAATTTCATCTTAGAAATGCTAGAGTGGTAGATAACTAGAGTGCTACAGTGCTAGATGGCTATAGTATAGAGTCCTAGGGTACCTACATGTACAAGAAAATCGTTAACGCGGAGCTGAGAAGCACACTAGCAATACTGTCAGATCTGGGAAAAGAAAGCAATGGGGGTGGACCATCTGGCCCGGAGTTACATGTATTCCAGAACAAAGTCAAATTCGCATGCATCCAGTCCAGAAGACACTTCATATTAGATATCAAACACTCTGGAGTTAGTAAAATTTATGGTAAAGCCAATGGATATAGGAGGGGAAAACCCGATGGGATAAATCGTCATTCAGAATTATAAAAATAGCTCATTGGTAAAGTTCGGTACAGTAAGGAGCTGTGCCTCACATGGCGAACAGTCAGTATCTAAGGCAGGGCAAGATTGTTCCTTTCATTCGCCTACTAACTCCCACACACAGACACACACACATACCAATACACACACACACACGCGCGCTACGAGCGGGATGACCCGCAGATGGGGAGTTTTGGCGAGCTTCGATGAAAGGCCCTGGACTGGTGTAACCACGTGTCCATCATGCCCACCATGGAAGGGCTGGACAGTTTCATGGGATGCACAGCAGGTGTGTTATTGAACTCGTGAGCATCTAACCACGCTATAGTGCGAAACTGCGGCCGCCAGACGTTCACCTCTCCGACAAGGGTAGCAATCTTGCTGGGGTCTTTGGCAACGAGTAGCTCGCACATCTGGATAGCTATTTCCATCATAACATCCCATAGGACGTAGAGGCACTGCGTGAACTCGACGGACATGGCGGCGGGAACATAGCCGACGTCCACCAACCCGTGCACCACACACGCCGGGCAGCCAAGACGCTGTGCCCGCCGCTGCAGCCACTCACGCTTCATGCAGGGAAGTGCAGCCTGGACGGCTGGTAGTCCTATGGGCTCTCTCCAATGCACCCAGTTTGGTGAGTCGTTCCGGGATAGATCCATTGTCGCCGTGCCTTTGCGAGTGTTGGCCCAGATGGCGTCCGGATTCATTTGAGAGAGAAGCTATACGCGCAAAACAGAACACAAATGGGGAAACGGCGTTTAGAAACAATTCAACGACATCATTGTAATGATCATATGACATCACTGTATGCGTTTTATACTGAGTATCAAGCCAGCGTTTGTCCTGTCACTCAAGGCATCGCAAACAATGAAAAGTGACTATCAGGTGTGCTGTGACACCAGGACACCGCCTACCATCGTGTATAGCTGATGCACTTACCATAGGATAGTTGAGGAAGACATCATCACCAGCCCACAAGTAGCCATCATAATCCGGAAAAGCAGCTATAGCTCTGGCCAGGGCGCGGTGGAATAGGAAGCCATCTTGGATTTCCTCTCCATACACGCCGTGCCCAGGGTCTGCCTCCGGACCATAGAACACGATATCGGTGAAAACTGCACAGGATGGAAGTATGACACGTGATTGCGTGTGTATGTGTAAGAGTGCGAGAGTGCGAGTAAGAGACGGAGAGAGGGGAGAAGGAGAAAGAGAAAGGGAGAGAGAGAGAGAGAGAATCAGATTGAAAGGTACCCAAACAGTCAAAGCAGCCACAGCAAAAGCAACAGCATAGCTGCCCACAAAATTGACAGCAGTACAAGCAGCAGTAGAAGGACCAGCAGTAGTTCTAGGAATGGCAGCAGTACTTCAAAGACGTAGAAGCAGCAAAGGACCACGATAGTCAAAGCAGCAAAACACACAAAGCAATGAGCAGTGCCAGCAGCCCCTATGGTAACACAGTTGGTATCAGTAATATAATCAGCAGCACAGCAGCAGCAGCAACAGCAGCAGCAGCAACAGCAGCAGCAGCAACAGCACAGCAGCAACAGCAGCAGCAACAGCACAGCAGCAACAGCACAGCAGCAACAGGAGCAGCAGCAGCAACAGCACAGCAACAGCACAGCAACAAAGCAAAGCAGCAGCAACAACAGCAACAGCACAGCAACGGCACAGCAGCAGCAACAGCAGCAGTAGTAGGCGCTCAGCAGCAGCTTTACCTACCTTTAGAGTAGAGCTGCTTGACTTTAGGTACGTTTTGGTAATACACCCAGTTGAAGATAACAATTAGCAGAATGCGCCGACAATTTGCCTTCTTCTCAACGGGAGGACTTGAGAGCTTTTGAGCCTGGGATCAAACAACACACACAGAACATGCAAATGGCAAGAGCACAAAGACTACAGCACTCAAACGGAGAATGAATGCATAGCTATACATGTATGTAGATAAAGAAAATATCATAAAATAGATATGCTGGGATGACGACTACACCATAGCTCAGTCGTTAGAGCATCGCTGGCCACAAGCGAAGGTCCCTGGTTCAAGTCCTGGTGGTGACAGTCAATTTTTCTTCAGACTTTTCCCATTTGTCTCTTTCCCTCAAACCAGTTAAAGGGGAACTGTCACCAAAACATTTCTTTGTCTTATCTTGTAGTTCTTTGGCTCCTGATCACGATGGTGTTATCCGTTTTTCTCTGCGATGGCTGGAAGTGGGTGAAAACTTGAAAAGAGGGTGCCCAAAATTGTCCCGAAGTACCGAGTGACGTCACGCCGGACTTGACCTCCACGTGTACATTCGTCGTCAAAAACGAAGTCCAGCCCGTGTGCTGGTCGATCGAGCTAGCTGTTCCAATGTACGGTGCACGTGTGCCTTTTGAACTGTAACACAGATGGGTACGTCGTACCGAAGGAGAATGCCAAAGAGGCAGAGACCCATGTGCAGCTACACAGCCAAATCAAAGTAAAAGGCAGCTGAGCTGTCACCTTTTTGACTTCTTCCGCGAGGATCTAATTAATTAGTAAGTTTTATTTTGTGAGCACGGAAGTCGTTGTTGTTTTGAACTTTTCGTGTGAGGAACAACACGATGATGAGTGCGTATGCAGAAAACAGTACTCCTCCGGCCGGCGATAACACCACCAACCCGAGCCCCAAAGGAACGCGATGTAGGTACGTGAAGGCGATGTTGCTGAAGATGCAGATGACAAACTCTGACGTCTTTCATTTGAGAGCCGGGTGGGCAACACCGCCACCTTCGATACAACGACATAATTTTCAAGTACGAGGTACGTGTGTCACACTAACAGCAAACAAACATCCTTCGACTCCTTCGTAATCACAAATAAAACAAAGAGCTGGAGCTTCGTGGAGGAAGTACCAGTGCGACAAACTGCTGTCGACTTTTGTTCATTTTGTCCCTTTTTGGCGTTCTCATTGTGTACAACGTACACATCGAGTGTCCGAGTTCAGAAGGCAAGCGTGCACCGTACATCGAACAGTTGGCTCGATCGACCAGCACACGGGCTGGACTTCGTTTTTGACGATGAATGTACGCGTGGAGGTCAAGTCCGGCGTGACGTCACTCGGTACTTCGGGACAATTTTGGGGACCTTCTTTTCAAGTTTTCACCCACTTCCAGTCATCGCAGAGAAAAACGAATAACACCATCGTGATCAGGAGCCAAAGAACTACAAGATAAGACAAAGAAAATTTTGGTGACAGTTCCCCTTTAACAAAAAAATAGATTATTCTCATTAGGCCAAAACAAATAATGACCTTGTTTCCGGTCGCCCGACCGGGCCACTTTTTCCCAAATTCGGAAACTTTTTTGGTCCCAAATGTATACAAACGGTGGCAATGCCATGTGTGCAAGTGCACTCAATGAGTCATAACTCAGTCAAATCTCAACCGAATTCCACAATCGAAACACCTACAAGGTAGCAGAGATTCTCAGCTGTCGGCTCAAAAACCTCCGGGGAAGATACGAGCTAGAATAATGGAGCTGGAAGGACTCGAACTGTTTGCTTGATTTCTCAGGATCTACGAAAACAGGAATACACCACATGCTGTACAAGAACAGTGAGTCAGTCAACTTTGACATTGATCCTTGCCATGATATATGTACAATGTACATGTGTAGGTGCCCTTGTCCATCAATACCACAACGATTGAGGAACCAAAAAAAAGTATCCAAAAAAGTTTCATTCCGGCCGACCGAGTCTCCTTTTTGAGGGGTTGCCGACCGGAAACAAGCCTATTTTTTGTTTTGGCCTTAGGATATCTCAACACAAACACAAACACAAAACACTCTTCGCTGCATATGTCATCGACTTTTGAAAAGTTGATGACGTCAGCAGCAAAGAGACCATGATATCTTTATTGTTTGAGTGGAGGTATCCTGAAGGGTAATGTGTAAATGGCTGCAAAAGAGTCTACGAGTGCTTAGATTAGAACAAAAATAGCTCATACCAAGAGTAAAGTGAAACTCTGATACAAGACGCACAACCATGGGCAACAGGAAAGTGTGCACTTAATGGGGTATTCACACGACAGGCAAATCCACGTGCACCGGAAAGTTGCTATGGTATTTTACCCGTGAACGAGAAACGTGGCTGAAAGTGGCTGAAAAGTGCAAGCGAGCTGGGGGCCCACTTTCAAGATAATCGTGGCGTGCATGAGTACATTTACACCAAAAAGCGCGAAACAAGACTTGATTTTTTACGCGGCTCTTTAAATAAAGCATGATAATTATTGTATGCGTGTTTTGAAAATTTGAAATACCCATGGCTACTGGTCGGTAAAGCATTCAAAAATGCAAACGTGTCTGTCGTCGAGTGCAGCTGTGTGAATCCACACAGTCACTTTTCTCGTATGTCACTCCCTGTAAAACGTGCAAGTGCCTGTCGTGTGAATACCCCATAAACAAATTTCACGGTTCGCGTCAGACTCGGCTAGAGGCCAAGTTTTCCGCATCAGTAGGAACGCCACCACCCTTCAAGAATCAAGGCGCAGATGCAGCTCCTAAAGCGGTGGGAGGTGAGTAGATCAGCTCACCAGCAAGTGTTCAAAGACCGAAACTCCGATTCACTAAGTGTGCACTTAGTATGCGAGGTGTTTCTTATCCTAACATACAGTAGAAGTCGTCCAGGCGACCACCATGATGTCGACCACCTTTCCTTGAGGACCAGGAACACAGGACCAAAGAGTATCACTCCCACTACAGGGGCGTTGCTGGTCCCCCTTTTCGGGAGGGGGTGCACGGCCACATTGAATGTATGTGTAGGATGGCTGGTGCATGTCATTCATGGTCATAACGTGCATGTGGAACATAGGTCGAAAGTTTTAGGGGGGTGGGTGCACGTGCCCATGCGAGCCACACGCCTGCACTAATACGACCCAGGAAAAGTAGACCACCCGTACACGGGACCACATTTCGGAACTCCCGTGAGCGGTGGTCTTGGACAGGGGTGTTTTCATGGTATTTCAGCGTGGAAAAATAATACCAGTACAGACTCCGGACAATGTCCGTACAAAGCAGGGGTATGTCTTATCAGAGGGCGTACTAGGCAGGTTCCATTATATACATGTACCGTAATGGGATGTCACCTAACCGCAGTAAGGGACTTCATGTGAAACTCAGAGTCGAAAAACAAGTTTCTCCCTCCCCCCCCCCCCCCCCCCCTCTCTCTCTCTCTCTCTCTCTCTCTCTCTCTCTCTCTCTCTCTGTCTCTGTCTCTGTCTCTGTCTCTGTCTCTCATATGTGCTATGCATTTCTTGAAATTATCTTCGGCCCAAGAGGATTAAACTCGGAGTACGGATTACATGTAAACCTTTGGTCCTTTAATCTGAACTTCAAAAGGATTAAGCTAACCTTTCTAGCAGCGACTGACGCCAGAGCATCCTGCCGACTGCTGCTGAGGAATGTCGACCAGCCTGCACAACAAAGTTCCGGTAGTCTTTGGCTCGGACACTTCAGGGTTTGTTTTGCTTTCGGAGGCCACTTGCTTCCAACACCTGCCGCAGGAGCAAGAAACAATGTACACTCATATCCGAACCCATAAGGTACGGGCACTTCGGTTTAGGGGGCACCCTTCCGGAGAATTTTAGTGGAAACACTACAACAAGTACTCTTTTGTCACTTTTTGTTGAAATAGTGACGTAATACTAGTATGCCATATCTATGGGCTTTCCACATCAACATGTACGTGATTCGGAGTCACGGACATTTCAAAGCTACGTGCAGTGCTTGGTCACGGACCGCCCGAATAAACGACGTATGAGTGTACATGCATGTCTATAAACCGAGTTCTTCCTATAACAAAAACGAAGAAAACCCACTGAACTGAAGGAAGCACTGCAAAAACAACAGAAGTTTACAGCAGGGACATAACCAGTGAGTCCTGATTCAGACCATTCCACAGATCGGAGACAAGCATTTTTTTCGCTAGGTGTAAGGGTGCGTTTGATTGGTCCGGCCCAGAATGGGATCATTTAGAACAGGCGTGTTTGATTGGTCCGACCCAGAACGGGATCATGTGGAAAAGGCGCGTTTGATTGGTCTTCTGGAATATTCAGAATATGTGGTGAGGACAGGTATGAGTCGTACAATACTGCTGACTGCAGACATGTACAACTGCAGTGATGCAATGTGAAATGGTCCAGGGTCAGACGCCAGCTTTGCACTTTCAGTTGGATTTCATCTACAGTCCATTCGTAAAAAGATGATCTCTGGCTCTGGACAGCTGTCGTATTTGGCGATTTTTAACGATCTTATCGTACATGGTGCAGTTTTTTATTTTTTATTTTTATTTTTTTTATTGGGAACACAGCCCTACAAAGAGACATGTGGAGACAAACACAAGACAAGACACAGGGGATGTAGGGACGACGTGCCGATGTACAGGGAGCAACTCGACCGACCAGGGGTCTCGGCGTTAGCGTTGCAACCTGGCATCGAAAAAAAAGGGGGGGTGCATGGTCAGGTAGCAAAAATAATAATTTGGTGCGAGAAAGGGGCGCTAGTATTGCACCAAATAATATAAATTAATACGTGTAATGACTAAACCAGAAGGGAAAATGAAGAAAGAGGACAGTAATCATAACAAGCAAGTAGTAGTAGAGAGGTAAATACTAAATGGGTCTCAAATCTCAATATCATCGTCACAGGTACTGTGTGGACCACAGCCATCTCTTTCGGATAGTGCCGTGGAATTCGTCCAAGGGAAGGTAAAGTTATCGATCCTTGAACAGCTAGTGCTTTCATAGGAAAAACGCGATTTTTGCAGGAGTTGACGTGGGGCGGCATTCAGGCAGCGTCGTGCTCAAAAGGTTAACTCGGATACTGAACCAGTAAATATAATTAGAATAGAAGAAATCACATAGAAACAAGTCATGAATCAACAATCCACCACTGCACCAAAATGATAAGCAGTCAGAAAGTGCGATTCCTCATTGGTCCCACCATAACCTTGAAGCTTCCAAGCTTGAAGGCTGTTGGTTTGCGCACTGGAGATGTGTTAGAACTACAGTGCTGGCAACTGAAATCCGACCCCCTGAGCGGTGCGCTCGCATCGTAACACTACGAAATAGAGGCCGCTAGAAAGTGAACGCACCGCCCAGGGGGTCGGATTTCAGTTGCCGGCACTGTAGGTGTCAGGTCTTTGAATGTCTCAGTAGCCTGTCAGTATTGTGCCCTGTTATCGCACTTTCTGACTGCTTATTATCGTGTTACAGTCGTGGATTGTTGCTTCATAACTGGTTTCCATGTGATTTCTTCTATTCCAGTTACGGACATATCAAGTTATGGCCAGTGCCCAGTCCCGGACAGACCCGATAGTAGATACACGATTGAAGCACTGCGTTTCACAGTGTATCGGGATTCAACCTGACAACTACTACTATTCATGCCACACCGTACCTGGTCTTTGGCGAGTAATTGTCGCTGTTGGTCCGATGTGCCGCTTTGTACCGATCTTAGGCGTGATGGTGGGCACGGCTTGCTGCCGGCGCTTAGAAGGTACAGCAAGTCTCCTGCGGGTAGCGGTGGTGATAGGAGCTGGCGTTGTTGTCGCCTTTGCTGTAGGCAGTGCTGTGCGTGCTCGTGGGCTCGTAGTGCGGAGATGCCGGTGCTGCACGGTTGCTGGTGGTACTGTTGTGCGGCGGCGTGCAGTGCTGAGAGCATTGAGTCTCCTCGGCGAGCTATCCACACCCGTACGTGCCTCAGGTCTAGTCTTGCCTCTCAGGTGTCTGCTAGTCTGCACGTTCTTCTGTCCTGCTTGGACACGAGCAACGAGTGGATGGCCTGGATTCCTTCCAGATTTGGTACGTTCATTTATTAAGCTTAATTTCATAGCAGCCACCATAGGTCTTCGCCTCCGTGATACAGTGGGACTGTGAATACTTGTGAATAGAAAGAATACGAGTACCACGCCGCAGAACAACACGGACGCGACGAGCTGTCGTTGACCGACCATCAGGTTTGCTTGTGTAGGGCTACCGCCAGGATTGCAACTAGCTTGCAGCAAAACTGCCAATGCAGAATCCAAAGCGATCCCCTTTCTGCCAATTATAGTTCACATAATTCTACATTGAAAGTGGTGCACTGAGCAAGATTGCAGCTATTACTAGCAGACCACGCGCTTGCACACACGGCCACTGAATGCCAACTCCATCCTTTACCAAACGCACAGCAACAAGCCCGAATGCAGAAAAAAAGCGTTCTGGACGAGGAAATACTGACAGTCTGTAATCCATTCTTTCATTCCTTTCATGCTTTCAGCTTTGGTTTTGCCACTAAAAAAACGACGTCATGTCAGCCCCATGGGCCATGGCCCATGACATGACATAACACATAACACGTACACACGTAGTCTACACGTAGATCTACACATGCACTGCACTGTGCAAAAGTGTGCATGTGACACACACACATGCACTAGCACTGTGACACATGCACAGTCAGACGCACACACACACACGCACGCACGTAGCTAGATGAGCTACCAGAGTACCGGGTCTACCATGTACAGACTCAGTAGATATTGGTTATCGTGCCCTTCTGATTTTTCACATTTTATCACTATAAGTATAACTATAGTATAAGTATAACCGGTACTCGTATATCACTACAGGCGATTTTCAACTGCGCGTGTCATACATACACATTATACATGTGTGGGTACTCGATCGCGCTAATGTAGCATACTGATACATGATGCATGCTGCTGCACCTTCCCTAGTCTAGAGTGAAGAACTTCTTGGCCCCAAGGCATCATCCAGGAAGCATCAGGCCAGAATACACTATGAAAACACACATGCGGCTCCAAGTCGAGACATCAATGCCTCACACTCTTGTGTTGCTATCACTATAGACGATATTTTTTCTGTACAAGGAGGTGTTTTGAATTGTGATTCTGTATCCTTATAGCCGATTTATCGCTACATCCGATATATTGGTTATAATGATATTTTCATTTTGTATCAATATAGCCGGTTTATCACTATGTCCGATGACTTTATAACCGATATCCACTGTACCATGGTCTACGTGTTACCAAAAGTACATATTTTTAAAAGATATTGATTTTGTCACTAATTACGGTATGCCACATTTCTATGCAGAATGAGCGCAGTTGCGCCAATTTAGCCCTATAATTTAAAGATCTGTCTATTCTTATTATTCTTTCATTCAACACCATACATGTAGATGTACATGTATGCCTCCACTGATGAGCTCACTGAGGAGGAGCGAAACAGCTGTCTGGAGGGTCATTGTCAATATCAATCAAAATTGGACAGGGTGAGAACACCCCCCCCCCCCCCCTCGGCCGGCTCTGGAGATCGATCTGGATGACCAGAGTTAGCTCGTATCCGGAGGAAGCCTATGGCCTTGACAATGTCTAAGTGTTCGATGCTCCGTCGACAAGGAAAGTGGCAGTTTACAGTTTCCATCACAGGAGCTCCGAAATACTCATATCATGTACATGTACATGTAATATCAACTGCTCTCAAGCTCAATTTTCATTTTTTTAGATATATTTTAATTATTTTTTAGTTAATTTACTTGAAGTAGCAGCAAACAAGCCTTCCTTGTTCGTCAGGTGTACATGTACATGTAGGTGAAATTTATAAGAGAGTATAATTTTCGCAGCTGACACCCTGGAAGATCAAGATGTACAGCAGCTGTAGTATTCATTGTATGAATGCTGCTGGAGAATACCGTTGAAAGGTCCGGATACTTCTTCATGTATTATAACATTGTACATGTACTGTACTGTACGTCAAGGATGAAGGGAAGGCATGCAACATTCAATGGGCGGTACACCGCAGGGCAGCGGCCTACAGCAACAAAAGCAAAAGGTGCAACCTGTGCCTGGCGGAAAAATTGGCAATCGCGCTAGCACACAAGCACCTCTCTCTCAACAAGAGGAGTGAGCTTGTGTCAAAGTGTCGCCACGAGATTAATACAATCATGTACTACCTTCGGAACTTCAAACCATCCAGCCATCAAGTAAGAGACAACTGGCTCCAGTGGTTGTCACCTTTCACCACTGCTGTCATTCGCACTTTTAGATTTGCCCCATGATGCAGTCATTAACGCTTTGCACTGCCACCATTCACAACTTTAGATTTGCGCCATGATGCAGCCATTTACACTTTGCTTTGTGAGTATATAAACCAATACTGATCCAGATTTCTCATTACTGTTTTGTGATGATCGCTTAGTGCGTGAAACTCGGAGTTAAAACACTTTCTCTGTCCTCATATTGTTTGAACCAGCTCTGCCTCTCGGTATTGAGCACTCTCTTTGACAGCCTGGAACCTCTCTGTTTTGCTGTACGTCATTGAGGCTGATGTATTATTATAGCGCTGCCGCACACGATTTTTCAGTGCAGGGTTGTGGAGTACTTTTACAAGTGGTGGCCGTTGCTATCTGGGAGCGAGGGCAAACTATTACTAGCTAGTACAATCATGTATGTAGCTGTTGTTGTCTAGTGCAGTGTTGTCTAGTACAGACTCAGTGTTGAGGCAAACGAAGTGACTGTGAGCAGACAACGTTGTTTTCTGTACAAGTACAAAGAGGGACTGGGCCAGCTATTAGTAACCAGTGTGTCTGCTGTGCAATAATTATGGGTATTGTTGTCGGGTTAGCAGCTGAAGTTCTCATCGATGTGGCTGTTGAAGCCGTCGCCGAAGTGGCCATTGACGCCACTGTTGAGGTTGCGGCCGACGTGGCCGCCGAAGCAGTAACCGCTGCGGGAAGCGACCTAGCAGCAGTGGGAGCTGATGTAGCAGCAGCGGCTGCGGCTGAAACCGTAGCAGGCGATGCAGGAGCGGCTATAGCGGAGACAGCTGCCGAGGTGGCTGTCGAATCAGGAGAAGCAGCCGGCCAAACTGCGGCGGAGAGTGCAGTCGAAGCGGCCGTCGAAAAGGCCACCCAGCGCGGTGCCTCAGAAATCGTTAAGAAAATCGCCAGAACCGTTGTCATCTCGTCGATGGTGGAGGAGCTGATGCGTAACACGCTGAAGATAGCGTGTGCGCTAGGCGCCAAAGCAACCATCACAAAGACACTGGGTCTGATCCATGCTGGAATGAACGATGCCAGAGACAACCTGACCGAATGGAACAAACAGATCAACAAAGCCATAGAGCATGGCAAGCTTCGCGAGCAGCAAACGCTTCCTGACGGCGTCAAACTTTCCCAGGGAAAGCTGTTCAGTGCGGAGATGAACAGCAAAGTGGAGGAATTCCTTAAAGCCGTTCAGCCAAGCATGCTGAAACTGGCAACGGTGAGCAAGAGGGAACGAAGTCTTGGAAAGATAGTGGACGAGCTGAGGCACGTCAGATCCGCGTTCCTCAAGGCTGCCATTTCCTTCTTGTTTGTTGTGGAGACGTGGGATAGAAAGGACACGGACATCAAATCGCAGGCAGGTGTCGACTTTCATCTCCAGAAATTTGCATCCAACATACGAGCAGTCCAAGACTACGTCATATAAGACCGCTCTGACAACACTCCGGAGTCTCTGTCCAACCAACCTAGCCAGAGGAACAGCGGGAGAAACCACATTACCAAAAGGCGGCCAAGGCTCGTACATGTATGTGCATCAATTCTTCAGCGAATGACGTTTGAGCCACTGCATGTATTCTGATTGCGTTGTTATGTAACCTTACTCTATGTTCAAATGGATATCTTTGGATTTTCGCCTCACCCCCTTCAAGCGGCATTTTAGCATGCGTTCACAGCTACGCCGTTACGGTAGTACATGACATGCAGTATCTATCACAATAACTGTGCAGCAAAGTAATGCGTTCGCTCCTGCTTTTCTGGTCTGAAGGTAGTGATGGACTATGGGAATGCTTGTTTCTCCCGACATCTGTGTGTGTGTGTGTGGTGTACATGTACATGTAAATACTATTGTGCAGTGTACACCTGCGCGAGCGTGGGTACGTGTGTGTGAATATTTGACCTGTTAGGTGTCTTTAAGGGTGAAGATTCGAATTTCCTCGCTCCAGCATTTACCCAAAGGAGTGTCCAGTGTATCGCAAAAATACATGACATGCACTATTTTATTTGGCGGTGGACGTTGTTATCACTTCTCCTGTGCCATGCATTTTGTACATGCATGTGCCGGTATTGTATTGCTTGTATTTTACATGGCAAGTCAAACGGGCAATCATGCCCAATGTTATGATGACGATGGAAAGGGAGAAAAGATGAAGAACAAGATTAGATAACCTGGATTTAGAGGAGTGAAGAAAACAGTGAGTCTGGGGGTATTAAATCATAATTTTCGAGATAGTGGTAGCGACTTGGGCGATGATATCATAAGAAAAGTGTTTGCCCCCACACCGGAGTTCGAGCTTTTCCGCCGACTTGACTGGACACTTGACTGCCTCACGACTGCCATCTAGAGATTTTGCGGGGTCGAATGTTCGATGGACGTATCGAACATTCGACTCGGCAAACCTGTATGAAAACATTTTAATTGAGCTTGAGTTGGCCGAGGAAGATTGCGTGTGAAGAGCACCACTTGCATTGCCCTCCAGGCCAGGGATCACCAGGGATACAAACTTACAAAGACGCTCCGGTTCCGGCGCGACCAACACTTCGTGAACATCAGATAGCAGCGTGAGTCTGTGTCGCTCGGGGGCGGTGAGAACAGACGTCGAGGACCCGGCCTCAGTCATTCATTCGCACGGTCCCAACCCATTGTATGTAGGCTTGCACGGAACGCTGCCAGCTGCTCAGGCTACTGCTGTACTGTTGAGATTCAGAGAGTTGTCGGCGTATCTCGCTATGGAGTATTTGTGGCAAAGGATCCACTGCCACACTATCTATCGCTGTACTGTACTGTAGTATTTGCGGTTTTCCAAATACAGCGTTGCAGTACTGTATTGTAGTCAACATACCGGCAAAAGTCCGTGGAACTAAATGCTCAGAAAAACTCGCAGCAAGACGGTCACAAGTAATAGACCAAGTCCAGCTCCTGACAACTCGTACTCTGCATTCGAGTACTAGTACTCACTGATCAGTGATCAGACGTGTCGCTGCATGCACAACCGACCAGTGCCACTACGCCTATGATCATCTAAAAATACCCTTCGCGTCCGCTGTGCGCTAGTCACGGATAGTGCTGGCCGGCATCAGTGTAGAGCATGGTCACCATGGTCACGCTGGCCCATCCCAACTAGTTACTTCCAACGTTAGTCCGGAGCACGCTGACTCGCCTCCCCACCTGTCAGACACCAGCCAAACATCGCAGCCAGTTGTCAAGCTGCGTCGCTCCGCTGTCTGCCATCTACTGATCTAGGCCACACTATGCCATAGTCTAGACTCTAGTCGCAGTCTGTGTCTGCATGCAGTTGCAATGCATAATCAGTTCCAGAATTATCAGTTCCACAAGTATACAGTCATGTAAGCAGTTCTACATGTGCATGTACATGCACCCACTTGTCCAGATATGCGTGATAGAATGGTGTCTGTATAGCTCGCGTTGGGCACCCAATATACCCTCAACACGGTGGGGTGAAAAGGATCAACCAACGCGCGATATCTAGGGAAAATGTGTGACTTGATTTGCTTACCGGTAGTAGATGGGCAGACTACTGTGTCTACACACCACAATCGTGCTGGTGGAAGAGGGAGGTTTGGGGTGGACACACGCCAGGGTATCCACAGCTTCTATCTTGCTAGATGGAACATTTGTACAACAGGCAGGATTTAGGTGTTTCCGCAGGGCCTTTCGAAGAATGTTAGCATGTAATCGCCGTAGCTAGCGCAAAGGTGCATGTATGTATGGGCTGCATGTAACACGTCAATGCATGACATCATCCCCAATGTTCCAAATACAGTACTGTAGTGAATAAGTATAGTGTACGCATGGACGCAAAGAAGAAGGCGTTATCAGCATGCAGTGCACTAGCGGCGCTGCGTGCCCGTAACAAACTGAGTAAATACATTTCTGTTAACATGTTGTGGAGACAGCACATAGCGACAGCGCGTGAGGCACGTACGAAACAAGCACCGCCTGACAGGACTGACCCCGAGTGTCCATCTGCACCCTGACAACTACGTACATGGGTGACAACTGCTTAATTAAGTTAAAACCAAGGTCGTACAAGAGAGATTTGAAATCACCCTAAATACCGTGGACTATTATCGTTACTACACGGAAACCTACTCATCAGAAATGATTGAAATACTGTATTGTAATGCATTGGCATTGTTTATTTTCGGATTCTCCAGAGGTAAATGGATACCTATCTTGGGAGTCTCTCCAAACCTAGATATGATTCAATCCTAATCTGTGCTAGTCTGTGAGTATCCATCACTGTGCATTGGATGCCAGCATGCATGTTAGCCATTACGGTACTATCGCTTCACGGGTAAGCACTCAGTAGAGACTCCCCATGATCAGCAGAATCTTCAGGCTGTCATCCAGAACAGGTGCTGCTTCGGCTGCTACTGCTACTGGTGCTACTGCTACTGCTGCTGCTGCTGCTACGGGTGCAGAGCAAAAACATATAAAAGCGATCCACAGCAGGCCTAACAGCACTGCAGAATCGAAAGAACACTCAAACTTCTTCCTAAACACATCTACTGGCTCCATAATTCTACTTTCGGAGTTCAATTTGTATTCAGCAACACTGTCTGACGACCATGGCACCTCTACAGTTTGCATCGGTGTCGGCTGTTGATCAAGTGCAGCAACATCAGGCATACCCCGGCCTAGCTCCGAACGCAGCAGCATCCACAGTGCTACTCTTCTCGGTGATGCTCCGAGCTGCGCTGTACATCCGTGACGACGGGGAGCTGAGAGTGAATGCCAGCCAGTGTCCAGGACAACAGTATCCGGAGACAAACCGACTTCAACGCTTCTGCGGTCCGCCGGCAGGTGCTGCAATGGACACTCAGGTCAGCTCCATCTGCAAGTACATGTCCCACGATGGCGAGTTCCTTCTGGCTATGGACCTGACTACAGGTATGCTGACAACTGTCCAGACACAACTGCAGAGTCGCGCTGCAGAACACGGTATTTGCGTTCAGTTCGAAGAGGTCGCGATGCCAAGCAGCAACCCTGGTGCTGTACCAGGACATGGCGACTCCGTGCAGCTCGTTGGATTCGCAGACGGACGAGATCAGCACCCAGTGGTACTATCAGGTAGACCAGTAACGGAGATGGACATTTGTCGGACTGGTGTTGAGCCCTTTATGCAGGTGAGAGACTGAACCCTTTCACACACAAAATTCTAGAAAACCTAATTCGAAGTTACAATGTCATGTAGATGACAACGTTAAACCAGTACGGAGCGGTGCATACCAAGACATAAACCAAGGGCCATATGCTCGAGCACTAAGTCAAGAGACCGAGTCTTCTTAGAGGACGTTCGCCTGAAATCATCAATGGGAAACGCAAATACATCAAGCTCGAGGTTGCCTTAAAATTGTCATGCCCAGCTCGTTATCAAGGACATGTAGTGTGTGTCAAACTATGTAGTAGCGGTCTTCACGTGGCAAAAATGGCACTGAGTCTGAGGCTCATTCCTCCACTGTAGATTAGTCGAAGGGATTATTACAACCCCATACACCGGTACATGTACATTGACGCTTCGAAATGTTCAATTATTGGGAGGCCTGTCGGATTCGTGAAAAACACCACATTGTATGGACAGCGATAGTGTTGGAAAGCTTATGCTGCGCTGGCCAAAACCATAAAGTGTCCAATGCATGATCGCACAATGTCCTCCATTCCCATCATGCCAGATTATCTACTGTCTACTGACGGTCCACTGTATTGGTAAAATGTGTTTAAAAACACACGAACACTATGCGTTCAAAAGTCAAATCTGATGCATGGTTCGTTTCATTCTCCCCAACTCGCAGGTGACCAGACGCGACGACAACACTATGGCCGAGGCTCGCCATTTCGTCATCGTCACTCCAGGTGATGTCATCAGACACTCCGCTAGTCAGCACCGTCCAGAACAGCAGCAAGAGTGTGGCGATCAGATTCGTTCCTCGTATCCGTTGTTGTGGAGTTCAGATACAGTGTGTGCTGACAGTGAGGATGATGGTAGTGACTATGATCTGGATGATGATAATGAAATGGAGATGGCAAACGAGAACTCGATCGTGTTTTCTAACACTACATAGCTACGTGGATTGTAATACACGTACATTGTACAATGTCCATGCACATGTTCATTATGTACATCGTATTCCGTAGTCATGCACTTCTACATTCGCCCTTAACCTGCTGTTGCACAGCGCTCCGGTTAATTCGCATTCCAGTGTCGTGCCAAACACATCATTGGCCATATTGCTCCGTTGTTATTGAGGGTCCCTAAACTCAAACATGGTCTCTTTGCTGCTTACATAACTTGAAATGTTCATTAATTTTAGAAAAGTGACTGAGAGTGACTAACAATATAATAACAACCTTCCTGTTAGAATCCCGAAACCATTTTTGTTTTACTATTATCATCTGTGCAGTATGAAACAGACGCCTTCTGCCATGATTTCTTCCATCACCTAAACTCAACATTTTACTTGGCATAACTGCAGACTCTTGGTTCTCCAAACTAACCACTGTTGGTTCTCTAACGGCTTGGCTTACGTTAGTTCGTCTCACGCACACTACAACATGTAATGAGGCTTGTTCTACTTGTTTTACACCATGCTGCATAACACATTCCTCAGGTTGTGTAGACTCCACCTTAGCCTATTCATGTCTCACACAACTATTGTATACATATTAATCACTACCCAAAACGGTCTTCCAAGATGGGCCTGGCCTGAAAAGTTGAATAAAACTAAACTTTTGTGGAAGAATTGTATCATAGAGACCGGTTTGGGTAGTGGTGCATAATTGTGTTTGACCAGGAATACTATAACCAAGAAGAGTCCATAACCCCCCAGAGTGTGCAACTCGTGATCCTTCTCAGCACAAATCAGTGCCGCAACGAAATCCAAACTTCATACGTCATGTAGTGAGTAGCTATGACGAAATGGGAAGTTTGGCTCGGACCTACTTCGCCCGTTTGCCCAATTTGGGGTCTTTCTTTACGAATCCACGGCCAGGTATTGTACGTAACACGCCTGGAAAGGCTCAAGTTCACAAAGAATTATTTTAGAGTTGTCGAACAGTTTTCTCGTTTGAGTGTCTCTCCGATAAGAGAAGAACAATGGCCACTGTTGAACCTAAAGCAAAGCGCTCCCCATTGTCGCCGGAGTGCAGTGTGCAGTGCCAAAATGGGACTGAGGAGCAGGTTGAAGCACATGCACTTCGAAATCGATCGGGTCTTCATGCCGTGTGCCAAGAGCTATTTCCATCAAATCTTGTAAATCTATATCCATGCCTATTCTTGCTATCCCGGAGTCACGAACTCTCCCAATACAAGCTTTTCAGACAACGAGCAGAGAAACTTTCTTCAAATAAAAAAATTCTGTGACTGTGAAATCAAAGCCGTTCTGCTGACACTGCATAGCCCGTGGAGCAAACGTTTTACGTGACACTTCCGTGGCTTGCGTCAAAGCAACCTTCAACTTGGAACCCCCGCCGGATGTACCAGATATGCACATGGCCCCATCCGCCCATGCTTGCCCGGGGACCGGATGACGCAATGTTTGGATTTCGTTGCGCCAGACCCCAACCTGGAGTTGCACACTCTGGGGGGTTATGGACTCTTGCTATAACTTAAAGGGGAAGTCCGGTGAAAAATTTAAATTTCACAGTCCGTAGAGTTCGAGTCGCTGAGTCGAATGGTCTTTGTCCGAGGAGGCTGCGGCTTATGGTTCGTCAGATACGCCCAATCGAACATGTGCGAATTTGAGCGCGCATCACCCAGATCCAGGTGATGACGTCACAGCGTGCAGCCAGGTTGCCACACCATCTAGTTGTGTACAAAAATGGTCATATTCGGAGCGCGTTCGATTGGGGAACTGTTTGTCGCAGCTTCTTCGGACCAAGACCATTCGATTCAGTGTTACAAACACTACATACCCTGTGATTTTCAGCTCGGTAAACCTCGAGGTTATACCGTATTTTAGCCGTTTCCGAGTTGGACTTTTTCCGTCAGCCTCCACGCGCTGTGCGCTGCGTGCATGCAGTGCGTGCAGTGTGTTATCTAGCTAGCTGTGGTGCAGTCAACAAACTCATCACAGACGGAACTACTCCCGCACTGCCGTGCTGGGGTAGTATCTACAACAAGACTCGAGTCACAACTGACACAAGACTCAAACTAGTCAGCACACGGACTTGTCATGTACTACACTCGTATCAGTCGTATTGTACAGTCATGTAGTCAGAGAACGTGCGTTTCTCCTTGCCGGTGCCGGTGATTGTGCTTTGAGAAAGAAAATTTTAGTTTTCCGCTCCCGCCTCATTATTTTATGCTACAGCGATGCCGGAGTGCACAACCGTGACAAGTGACAAAACAGGGAACAGCTCCCGGACCTAGAACTGTCAGATTCCATAGCGTTGCGAGCGAAGAGTCGTGCCCGTGGTTCAAAGAGCCTGCACTGTTCTCCAAATGAGCAGTCCGAAATATTCCAAGTTCGCACCAAAACATCACCATGTGGCAGGCCACTGGAGTCTAAGCGAATCTAATCGGTATGGAACAACATTTAGAGCACTCGCATCACTCTTCTCCATTTTGGCGACCCTGCTCTCCAGCGATCTGATAATTCGTCAGCCTCGTCTGCAATAGCTGCTGCTTCTTCATCAGTCGGAAACTCAGTAACGCTCACTCTTGACGGGCCCGCGCGGCCATTTCTTCAGCTGAATACCGAGGTTCTCAGCCCCAGACCGAACTCATGAAGGTCAGCCATGGCTGCATCCTCACTCTCACAAGGAGTTACAGGTCTTCGGGGTCGCTTGCACCACCAAATATCAGTCGCCAAATCATTTGAAATAGCACTGACACTATTGCTTTCACGCACTCCTTTTGACCTAGCTGCACGCTATGACGTTGCAGAGGGTGTGGCGCGGCCGCATGACGTCATGGCGCAGCCCCCGAAACTCAGTTTTTCAAACGGAAATATCTCGAGAACGCTTTGTCGGAGACACGTGGGACCAACACCATTCGACTCAGCGCCCGAAACTCTACCAACCCTGAAATTTAAATTTTTCACCGGACTTCCCCTTTAATAACTTATAAGACATTAAGAGTGTATGGTTTAATAATGTACTGAACTCCGTTGGTTGCTGTACATGTGCTCTTGACACGTTGAGTCTTGACACGTCCTCGTCACACTGTACTGTGGTGTTAGGACGTGTGGACGGCTGAGCTGTCAGTATGTATCTGACTGATGAGCACGATGGCTGGGATGCTAGACAACGTAAAACGAAAACGTTCTCCATTGCAAGAGAAGGCACAGTCCACGACGTGATCAACTAACATGTCAGTCCTCCACGGCGCCATCAAAGCCCTACCAAATCTCTGCTGAGTTGCGACCCTAGCCGTATACAGGTGGTTACTAAGGTGCGCAGGTTATGTGCTCTGGAGACGGAGTGATCCTGAGCGAATCATCAGATCGACACAAGAGTAGAAGAGGACTTAGGTCAAGTTAGGAGTGGACGATTTAAAGATGTTAGTGAATATTAACTTACTTCTAGAGTGAATCGGAAGTCATGGCCACTATGCATCCTTGCTAATACTAATATCAACGTTTAGGGTACAGTGATGTATAGGAATAGTCCATCCACTGCTGGCTGATGGCCCGAGGTAGCACGTAGATCGTTGTCTACTACAGTGGTAGTCAAAAGTCTCGAAACCCTAAGGCTTAGGTGAAACGGCAAAAGTACAGCACAGCAATAGCAATAGCAGCAGCAGTCGACTGTTGCAAGCAAGGGTCGCACTGCCCTAAATAGTGTCGCTGCACAATACCAATACTGCAATAGCGCTTGCGTTCAACTAACTTACATTAATCATACACACACGGCTGGGCTGTTTTAGGTGGCCACGTGGTCGCAAGCATCACATAAAAGTTGTAACACATGCATCGGCCCTTGCCAGGCACCGGTAGGCTACTCGGCTTATCGGCAGAAACACTACCGTCTTAGTGCTGTCCAATCATGTAGCTGCACTGCAAATGCAGCGCAGTGCTCACCACTGCAGCCATCTCCCATTCCTGCTTTCCAATTACTCAACGACTGTATTATGCGCTACTATTGGAGCCCAAACTGGAATCTAGCACATAGATATTGGCACTCGTTTGACATGCACCAATCCCTTCCTATGAAAGTGCGATATGATGAGGAAGGGCGATCACACGCTCTGCTCAGCATGCACTTGAAGTATTTTGTCAGTTTCACACATGCCTGCCTAGCGTCTTGTGCAATTCGTTATCGCTGACCGCTGCTGCATTTGCACTTACAGTAACCTATCCCTGGTGGAAAAGGAGGCAAGGAAGATAGTTGGCATCGCGTGAGACACCGTGTCATGTGTCAGAACCTACATTGTGTGACGTAGCAGTTATATCAGTTTCTGCGTCGTGGTTTAGAGCTAGCCTAATAGTAATACTAGTATTAGTAATACTGAACATCTTTCTTGTTGCTGCATGTGCCAGCACCTGCAAGGCCTAACCGGTCTAGCTAAAAAGCTCACTTCGACTTACCAGCGGACACGAGGGCACATGCTGGTGACCGACGGGACAAATGAAGTCTCTTCTGCCAACAACCGTCTTCGCAGACCCAACCCTGAACGACTGACAGCCACAGTTCGAGCAGAATGATGTCTATTGTCACAAAGGACCTTCTCTGACACAAGTGTGCGGTGGCGTTGAAGCGCCAGGATCGACAAAACTATGGCGAGGAAAGAGGACCTGTTGGCCTCCTGTGTAGCTTCGTGGATTCTCCTCCTTCTACTGGGTGCTGTCAACTCTGTGTCCGCAGCGGCCACTCCAGGTAAGTGCTTCTGCCAGTGCAGAATTCACCGCTTCATTTCCTACCGAGAATTTCATGTCTCACATCCTTTCACAGGGCACCTTATTGTAGTCCTTGTGTCTTGCGCGAGGATATCTTAAATTGGTGTTTGATGAGATATTCATTGGTTGTGAGGAACGGATGCGAACGGGAAAGGCCTGAAGAAGACATTGACTGTCACCACCAGGACTCGAACCAGGGACAATCGCTTGAGGCCAGCGATGCTCTAACTAAGTTCGGTACATGCATAGTGTAGGCTGTAGCTGTCATCCCAGCAGAGACCGTTCAACTTTTTCTTCAGACTTATTAATGGGATTCTCTGGCACGATTGGGTGTTTTGTGGCTGCTTGAACTCGTGAATATCATTTCCGCGGATTTAGTTTGATAGACGTGTCGCGAAGCCTGTCGTTCACATGACTGTATCAAAGGAGGCGAAACCGCCTGTTTGTGGTGCGATGTACAATAAACTTCAACAGCAACCTTCTCCCTGCAACGAAAACAGTCACTAATGCTGCTACCGTTCAACACTGCCGTCAGACTCGTCACATACTGTAGTTATTGGCTTCGTTCTCAAGTTCACTCACATGTGACATTACCAACAGAGGATACATGCAGATACCGTGTCAAGTGCAGCTAGCCCCAGTTTCCCTCACAGTTTTCTATCATTTTCTTGAGCTTTTATTTTAACCCATCAACCAAAAAACGAGCAGGGTGCCCAAAAAAAAGAGAGCTATTCGTACCGCCATCAGCATGATATTCTTCTGCTACTTTAGCTGGAGAAGAAAATAGCTGTCACGTGACTTGCCATTCAGTGCCCTTTCACAGATAGAATGGATACTGCTCATGACACCCTTGCAGGCTATCTAACGTTTTCGTCGCCAATATACGGTTCCCACCTCTGTGTCAGGTCAGCGTAGTGCTTAGCATTATAGCAAGGCCACAACTGGGACAAGCAATGCATAACGCACCAGATGTTTGGACAAGTAGAATGGGGCCTGTTGACAGTGACATCGCCAGCTGATTGAACGTGGCTTCTTGCTCCTGGATAAGATCAAGGGTAGGAACTATTGCGCAGGTCGTCGGGCAGTACATGTATGTGTGCGACGCTTTTGATTATTATCACTACTGCATTATGAGACACCACCTGAGTGAGGCTGGGCGTGAGTTAAAACTCTGGTCGTGATGCAGAGGCGACTGGCACCTGGAGTAGTGCAAGTCGTGCAAGCAAGCATCGTGGCTGGGCAACATGTTTACGAATTTCGTACTTCAAGTACAGGTATAACCATTCCCTGTGCTGTGTGGGAGTTATGGTTGTGATGTTGAGGCGACTGGCACCAGTGACCTGAAGTAGGGCAACTGGCGAAGTCGTGCAACCAATCATCGAGGCTTGGGCAACAATTACATTGCACTGTACATGAATAGAACTATTCACTGAATAGAAAATTACTATACTGTACTTCGCAGTAGCTCTACTCTGCTTTGTGGTATTCTCCCAACTCGCCAGATAGCCCAAGATGTCCTTTCCTTGTATTCTACACGCAATCCATAAAATACAAATACAAATACAAATCTGGCTAGGCTTGGGTCGGGCCGGATGGTTGCAGCTGCACCACCCATACTATCCGTGGACATTCTGCATGCAGGAGTCCCGACCGCGATCCAGTGTACTGTACTGTCTGTACTGTAGATCTACTGCCACACACGAGTAGATCTACCGGTATTACACTCAACTATCTGTGCTGGATGTAGCGCTGCTACTGTGCTACTGCTAGCAATCCTAGCATGCATTGATTGTTCTCAGCAGCGCATGACCGCATGTACATGTAGATCTACGGCCGTAGATCTACGGGTTTCCCCACGCGGCCCACGGCCACGAAACGTCACGTCAGAACATGTACATGTACATAAAAAAAGAAAGGAAAAGAAAAACCAGTCGATCCAGATCTACTAGTATCCGCGATCCGTAAAAAATACCACCGTAAATCTACCTACAAAATACAAAATACAATGCGTTTATCCGCTAGTAGGGATCTCAGCGCGTGCACTGCGCATGCAGTTCGCGCATGCAGCCAAACGCGCATCAGAAGTGGCATGCAGAATTTTTGCCAAACACTGGCTATTTTTTGCAGAAAATTGAGACCTTGAACGAAGGAGAAATGGCTGAAATTTCCTTGCAAGGAGATGGTGGTTACAGGCTACCTGCTTACCAGAATGGGATCTTGTTTGGTATGTTGGCCGCCCACGTGTTCTGGAATCGATTTGTAGTTTTCGTTGGAAGGCGCGAAGCCGTTTTCGTTCCAAACGACAGGGTTCTTTCAGAGCGGAAAATGGCGACCATGCCGATCGTTGCCACGATCTCCGAGTTGAAAATCTCTGGATTTAACCGGGGAAAAGCTCTGGATTCAACGGTAAACCCGGCAGAAATACTTGATGTTGGATGTTGAGAGTTTGCAGAAAATTTGACCGAAGCGTTCATGCTCCACGTGACGGTGTTCGTTCTTGTGAATTTCTGCATTTCTGACATATCGCCGTGCATATGGGCCGTTGTTCCAGAGACATCGATTGTCAGGTGTGGACAGGGTTTTGTTCGAGTAGTCGTGTGGAGACGTGGTTTGGTTCTCACAGGCAACAGGAGCGGCTCCTCGGGATGGCGAAAGCCAAATCTACCCAAAGCCGACTTCACGATCGCCGATCTTCTGGCGGCGCATTTTCACTTATGCTATGCAACAAGCGGCACAAGCTGTGGAAATCGTCAGATGATATTAGCCTATCAGTGTGCCCAGAACTTCTAGTGACTCTACTGAAGCATTAGCTTGAGTAATCTTTCTTTCTAGCCCTCTCTTTCTCTCTCTCTCTCCCTCTCTTTCTCTCTAAAAATGTTCCAAACTTCAAAATCTAGGTCGAGCTGCATCGGGGAGTCGTCAAATACCGACTCACTGAGCTGGTTTTTGGCGATCGCCATTTTCTTTCAGTCTGCCATCGCCGCGTTGAAAAATCGATTACATCATTGAATGCGCAAAGCCCTGCGCAGTGTCCGCGCTGACATCCCTACCGCTAGCATTATTATATCAATCAGGACCTGTTTGTTTTGCGAGGCGGTAGCTCGCTCGCCTAGTGAGAGAACTGGAATGGCTTCGGGACGACGCGATGGAGTCTGGCTGGACCTTTCGGTAAAGTTTGCTATTATTACAAGATTCATTCATTCGCGTAGTTTTTCTTTACACAAAACAAAGATCTGATGCAGGAATGGTCTAGCCGCGCCGAGACGCTCGGTAATGCTGGGCCAGCTCTCTAGAGATGTCAACTTTCTAGGGAGTCAGCTGGTACTTGAAGGTCTACAGTACTTGCATGACATGCTAAGGGTGTGTGCAGGCCAGAGCAACGCCACACACTTGCCAGAAGATGTGGAGGGATGATAGAAAGTTTTCTAAACAGTTTGCTGTGAGTGTGATATCACAAAATGAAAAAAAGTGACAACACCATTGCACAGACGGAGTGAAGGGATGCACATGGAATATACGCGAGAAAAAAATGGTCATAATTTTTCGTAGATATGGGCCTCGTTTCACGGGCTAAATAGACCAATGCATCGTATAATAATTATCGTGAATGATGACTGGCATACAATATAGGGGAAATCACCCTTGAAACCTCTGGAAACCTTTATCACTGGTACGTAAATTGGGGAGCATTACTACATGTATATACGATCGTAAACATATGCGCTAGGTACCATGGTTACTGGACATGCACTGTTTAGATCCGGCCACCGGAGTAGCCAGCCACACTGGGTACATGGCTGTAGCTAATGGGGTTTCTCGGCACTTGTACCAGTGGCTGTGAGACTTATCCCCATCATCCTCACCATTAGGCGCTGCATCTGCCGCTAGGGTTTACGGGGTGTTAGCGGCCGTCGTGAGTTACCTTCGGGCACGGACACGATAATTTACTTTACTTTACCGGAGCTCTTCAGCAGGACTGTAACATGCAGACCAAGACCTGCGGACTGGAGCCTGCTCAGGAACCAGCCCGGGCAATCTAACTTCATAGGCGATTTTGGGAATTTCTCGCCTTCGGGAGAGGCAGCACTAGACGTAGTGAGCACACACGGTATGAACGTGCCACGTCCTTCTCCTGGAATCAGTATTGAAACAGTAGGGCATCCCGCAGTTGGGGCGAGAAAGATACCATTGCATCAGGATGAAATGTGCTGATATTGAAGAAAGCGTCTTGAGTTCGGTTACAGAAAGCACGAGGACGTAGAGGTGAATGGAGTTTTTACTGGGTGAAGTCACACTCACGCTGCGGGCGTGATCATAGCTTCATGGCCTGTAGCCTGCTGGATGCCCGGTCAAGTGGTGTTAGTCTGGGGTGGTTGCAGTGCTTCTGTTGTGGGAATTGAAGGGGTGATGTACGTGCATTAATGCCCCACGAACGTGTACACCCATTTTTTGAAAGCTAAATGGCCAGTTTTAGAGCCCGTTTCATTGGGTAGCGCTTTGCCACACAATTGTCGTACCGAAGCTTTTCAATTCATAAGCCCGAGAACTGTGTGATCTGAATTTGATTTAGTTGAATCCACTGAGTATCCTGATGTTCTTGTTGTCCATCAGGCACACAAAGGTGACAGATTATCTTGAGGGAAACTCCGACAATACCAATGAAAGTGACTACTCAAGCTTTCGGACTTCAATTCTGGGGACTTTTAGTGCAGATCCATGTGCCACGTTTCGTACCAATGTTCATTATTATTTTCTTGTGTGATCTCTCTCCCTTGTCACTTACAGGAGAAACACCAACGTTTGTCATCGAAGCATGTCTGCAGGATCAAGGCAATTTCTCACAGGTGCTCAGCCACAAGTTGGCCGCCATCTCGGAGATCATGCGCCTGTCTGATGCACAGCGCACTCCCGCCGGTGAGAGCTGTGGCTTTGGTGGAGCGTACTTTATACTGGTTTCTTTGGCCTCTTGCACGTCATCACAGCACATATGTTGGGAATCATTTGTTTATATTTTTAAGGCAGAAAGAGTAAGCCGCCTCTCTTACACACAAACCACCCCAAGTCATTGTGATTTATCTGTACAGAGATGTTAGGATGTGAATCGCAGGGCGAATATCTGATCTATTTTTACTAAACGAATATTGCTGACTCCGGAAAATACGATATTCAACATCCCGACTCTCATGATAGGACCCAGGTGGCTGTGTGGGGTGTTTGAGGTACAAATTACGTCATTGCGTAATGGGCTTATTGAGACAGAGCGTTGCCTGGATGCTCTGTATGCGTGTCATGTTGCTTGCAGCGTGCGCTGCTGCGTGTGCCTCGCTGGGCTTTCACCACGCGGGTATTCGCAATGACTGGGAGTGCTGGTGTGGCGAGGACACGCGCTACACGGCCGAGGCGCAGTGCAACAAGTGCCAGGGTGACGACAAGCTGCTGTGCGGTGGCCTGGGCGTGATGGCACTGTACGATTTAGACCATGGTAAGTCTTGTGTCCGGTCTGCAAGGCACGCAGGAGTTCATTGCGGGACAAGATAAGGACTAATTTACTTTTACAAAGAGCATGCACGTATACTACAGATGAGGGAGAGAGAGACAGTACGGAGAGAGACAGTATGGAGAGAGACAATACGGAGGGAGACAATACAGTGACAAACACTGTTCACTACTGTAAGGGCAAGCGGCTTCAAGTAATGGTTCGTGTGCATAGTCTGAGGATCTCTAGCATGTGAATGAGATCCCTGTACGTCATGCTTGCAAGACTGAACATGTCATTTACTGAAGTATTTCTCATTCTCTGCCTCTCTCTGCCCCCCCCCCCCCCCTCTCTCCCTCGCTCTCATTCATTGTGTCTTATTTCAGAGTGGCCGAGTTTCCGATACAATGGCTGCTTTCGTTACGAGACAGCCCAGGACATTTCCAATCTCTTACCTCACACCCAGTGGACTACGTCCGAAGCAGCTCACTGGTCACATCAGCTGCGTCAACCGGCTGTCTGTGTCAAATGGTTAGTACCATAGGGAGATGGTGATGTGGCAGATTACTCTAATTTCAGAAATTTATGTGCTCACTATTTTCGGTATGAGGGCAAAAGGCCAGGTTAGGTGAACATAAAATTTCGGTACAGAGAAGTAGCTCCCTATTGGATTACGTGTGTTAGAGTTTGTTCGGTGAATTGAAAGTTCAGGTATGAAACAAGTGCACCGAAAGTACCGAAAAGAAAAGTACACCGAAAAATTGTGAAACTACAGTAGACCATTTGAGACACATCAAACTGAAGACGCTGGATGGTGTTTGGTTGTGTGTGCGTCTGTATCAGGTGTCTGGAAAAGGGGTTTCGCTTCGCCGGTTGGACTCACGTCTACGAGTGCCACTGCGGCCTGTTCGTGCCAGACGTTACCGAGGCAACCTGTGATCCGTGCTTTGCCGACCGACGTTACCTGTGCGGTACCAGAACCCAGATTGCCATCTATGAGGTGGTCCAGGGTAAGTGGCTGAGCAACGGAGCGGTGAATAAAACAAGTAGAGTTAACGGTATTTACGGCCGCATCACCTGGCGTGTTGAGGAACACATCAAGCAAATACATTCGCGCGGGGAATGACACACTGAAAAGCCCATTTCAACATGTGCTTGTTTTTTTCTCCTATAGCGCAGGCTGAACTGCACCCATGTATCATCAATTGGATACATGTATATGGGTGCAGCACACAGAAATTAAGCTGAGCCTGCTACTGCTGTGGACATTGAAATCCGATGGGATAGCCGGTGCCGGCACCGTTACTGCTTTTAGCGCGTACACTGCACTGTAGTTCACATGCACACTGTAAGAAATGGACCAGCAGTGCTCGCGGCTGCAAGGCCAGCGCTCTGTGGCCGCTTGACTTCACAACGGATTTCTATGTCCGCTACAGCAGCAACACGATAATATTTACTGATCCTCTTACATGTACATGTATGTGCTAATTGGCTCTGAAAAGGGGAAATGAATTCCCTTTCCTTTTTCAGTCCTTCTGCCTGAATGGCCATGATATGAATGTCTGGGCACTATACTGTTGCAGTTTTGTAGACCTGAAGGATACCTTAGCATGTTCATCTCTGTCTCACTCACTTACTCATTCACTCTCTCATTTTTTCTCTCTCTCGCTCATTCTCATTTTTACTCTCTCTCTCTCTCTTTCTCTCTCTCTCTCTCTCTCTCTCTCTCTCTCTCTCTCTCTCTCTCTCTCTCTCTCTCTCTCTCTCTCTCTCTCTCTCTCTCTCTCTCTCTCTCTCTCTCTCTCTCTCTCTCTCTCTCTCTCTCTCTCTCTCTCACTCTGTCTCTCTGCTCTCTTTCCTCCCTGTTTCTATTCACCCTTCTCTCACTGCGTCCATGCATAGATCCACCGAGGGCACAGATATGCGGTGGTGAGAATCACACAGCGGTGGCGGGCTATCCCATCGGCTTGCACTGTACGGCGGACGGTGATAGTCCAGTGGTTGTTGCCTGGCATCGTATGCGGGGCAACGACAAGAAAGCACCTCTTGGGGATGCCACACATATCCTGGCAGTGACAGGTATGGGCATACATACCTGGTCATTTTCTCTTTTGGAGCATTGTTTTTAATCCTCCAGCTTCACTCGTTGTTGATTGACTAAATCACTTTGCATTTATTTCATCTTTCCATGCCACATAACAAGGTGCTGCATGGTGAGCCAATCGCTGGAGGGCTAAAGGAAACATGAGATTGTGTTGTAATGACGGGATGTAGAACTGCAAAACGTGCAAACCCCCCCTCTCCGTCTGCGACACACACATGGACATGAGCACATACATGCACACAGGCACACACTCGTTTTCAGCTTTGGCACTGTGTTCGTTCACTCTCTAGTGTTATGCTCTAGGAAGCTGGTCACGACAAGAAAGTCCGGTTTCACCAGTTTTACAATAATTGTTGCACTTTGCCAAAGTATAGATTGTGCGTTGGACGCCCTATGCTTCTGCAAATCCCGGTGCCCATCATGCTGCGCATGTGGGTATGCATGCGCCACTCAGTTGATCCTGGTTTGCGTGCTCGTTGAAAGGCGTCTCTGTCGCGTGCTGCACTTGGGAAAACAATATGGTATTGGAAATCAAGGATATTCTGTATACTCCTTTAAAACTCTGTATATATTTTTTCGTATGCAATGATGTGCATGGAATTTAAATGGATACCGAAACCATGGTTAATGTACAGAATGTATAGCTGATACTGGTTGTTTGTGTAAGAATGTTTTGTGGATATCAATGGACTTAATGCTCTTGATTTGCAGTAATTTCTGTTGTTCTTGGTTTGCTGTTTGGTTTGTTGTGATGCAGGTGATTTGACAATTCACAACGCGAAGAAGTCCGACGAAGGCCTGTATGTGTGCGAGGCGAGCAATGAGAATATGCTGAGCAAGTTGCAGAGATCGCACACCCAAACCGCTCGTCTAACTGTTCAATGTAAGTAAAATTTAAAAGAACCTGTCGCAAACCAACGCTCAAGGGACCGAACCCACTCTCAAGGGACCAAACGTGTATATTTGCTTCAGGGAGGTGCCCTCAGCACATAGAGGTTGTAGTGATTTGATTGAGGATGTTTGCTACGGGGGATTCTTGTCCTCTATGTGAATGTGGGTTTTGTGAAAGGTGCCCTTTGTGAGAGGTGTGTGAGAGGTGTCCCTTGCTAAAAGGTGTCCCTTGCTAAAAGGCGTCCCTTGCTAAAAGGCGTCCCTTGCTAAAAGGCGTCCCTTGCTAAATGGTGTCCCTTGCTAAAAGGTGTCCCTTGCTAAACGGTGTCCTTTGCTAAGAGGTGTCCTTTGCCAAGATGTGTCCTTTGCCAAGAGATGTCCTTTGCGAGAGGTGTCCTTTGCTAAGAAGTGTCTTGTGTAAGAGGTGTCCTCTCTGAAATGTTACCTTTGCATAGTTTATGAGAGATACACCCGTACATCGACGAATAACTTGCATACGTTTGTGTCTGCGCATGTATGTGTCTGCGTAATGTATGTCATTGTTTTGTGTATGTGTGCAGTACCGCCAACGGCTCATCTCAGTCTGGACAACAATGGCAAAACCCTACTGTACGGTGAGACGGCAGTGCTGAGATGTCAGGTTAAAGGTGACGCACCACTCATCGTGCAGTGGTTCTTCAAGGGTAAACGGCTCGACCCCAGCTCATCGGCCAAGCACATCGTCCGCAACCAGATCGGCAGTGCTGTCGTCTCACTGGAGGTGTTCAACGTTAGCTCTCTTGATCTTGGCGAATACGCTTGTGAGGCGACCAACCCAAAGATTATCCTGCCTCAGGCACGTGTTCGTCGTCACAGCATGGAGCTAACGGCTCTAGATAACACTGTTATCATTCCCAAATGTAAGTGCATGGTTGGCTGTTTTCCATTGGTGCTTTGATTGTAATGAGCAATGGACTCGAGCGACATGGATGCATTAATCTGAAGGTACAGAGTAAATGGCTGGAGGACAAGGAGAGAGAGAGAGAGAGAGTGTGTGTGTGTGTGTGTGTGTGTGTGCGTGTGTGTGCGTGTGCGCGCGTGTGTGTGTGTGTGTGTGTGTGTGTGTGTGTGTGTGTGTGTGCGGTCAATTCATCAGCCTTGCAAGCTGTTGAATGGTGTAATCCCAGCACAAGTTGCTATGTCTAACATAGCTGTTCGCTATCATCGCTTCCGCGATGGGCATGTCTGAGGTCTGAGGTGTGTGTGTGTGTGTGTGTGTGTGTGTGAGAGAGAGAGAGAGAGAGAGAGAGAGAGAGAGAGAGAGAGAGAGAGAGAGGGAGGGAGGGAACGAGGGAAGGAGTGAGGGTGGGTGGGAGGGTGGGAGGGAGGGTGGGAGGGAGGGAGAGAGAGAGAGATAGGGAGGGAGGGAGCGAGAGAGTCAGAGACAGAAACAGAAATACTGGCACTGCGTGGATGAGGCCAATGTCCGTGTTCGCTGGCATCACTACAACTGCTGTACGCAAAGCATAACATTTGTCTTTACGCTTGTGCACTGTTCCTTGTGATCTCCATGCAGATATGCAGCCACCATCAGATATGACAGTCAGCGACTCGCAGGACGTGGTGGTCAAACAAGCCGGTGTTGGTTTATCCGTCGGAGTTATCGTGCTGGTGGTAGTGCAGGTTTCTCTCATCCTGCTCATCCTCACCGTAGCCATTTTCTATCGTTACAGGAAGTACAGGGACGAGAAGGACCTGTATAACGTTAATGCAGATGTCAAAGGTAAGGCGAGTGGCCGCTGTGTAATCTAAGACAGAAACATCTGCGTGTGTGTGTGTGGGGGGGGGGGGGGTGCATGTGTGTGTGTGTGTGTGTGTGGGGGGGGGTGCATGTGTGTGGGGGGGGGGGGGTGCATGTGTGTGGGGGGGGGGGGGGGGGAGGGGGTGCATGTGTGTGCGCGCACGCGCGCGCGCGCGCGCGCGCGTGTGTGTGTGTGTGTGTGTGTGTGTGTGTGTGTGTGTGTGTGTGTGTGTGTGTCCCATATGGTGCAGTGGTATGTGCAGTCGATTTCCAATCGAGAGGTTGCGGGTTCAATTCCCGACGATTATGGTCGCACACGTCTTTCTTCTCTTTCTCGGACTCTTCATGACTTTTCTTTCATTCTCCTGGGTGGTTACCAACAGCCAGTGTATGCCGGAGTATGTGGTGTGGTTGTGTGTAGAAAAAAAAATGGAAAAATGAAAAATAGGGATTCACTGGCCAGAAAAAGTCACTTCAAACAGCTGTGTGGTGGATACCAGGCTAAAAATAGTGGCGGTCAATTCATCAGCCTTGCAAGCTGTTGAATGGTGTAATCCCAGCACAAGTTGCTATGTCTAACATAGCTGCTCGCTATCATCGCTTCTGCGATGGGCAGGTCTGAGGTGAGGTGTGTGTGCGTGTGTGTGTGTGTGTGTGCTAGTTCGGTTGGTGGGTACACTTATGCCAGATAGTGTTGGGCCTGTTGCCAACGGGCTCGGCTGCTTGAAGGTGTATTGTTGTACCTACCACCTTTGTTGGTTTCAGGGTTCATATACTTTCTGTTTGAAGTATACATACCTGTTAACCATGGACTGCTTCTGGCTAGATTAACTCTTGTGTAATCAATGGTGCTAGTGAAGCTTATATCAGATCCACTCTGATTTAGCCACCCACACTAGTACCAAGTATTACCTTCACTGGGGGCAGGGGTACCTGCAGTTGGATCCCGGGACGGATACCCTGATGCCGTCAATCCTTTTTCTGCTCCTTGTCCTCACCCACTTACTGAGGTGTGGTGAGCCCATAAGTGGGATCATTTCAAGTCCACCCTAGTTTGGGGATTTCAGGGGGTGTCGGCCGTTGGGTGGTTCAATGGCCAATTGAGTCATCTTTCCAAGATTCCTTTTGAGTCTCTCTCCCCTCTCCCGGGGAGACCCACGTGACCAGTTTTGGCAGTGAGCAAGTACAAGTACAAGTGTGTGTGTGTGTGTGTGTGTGTGTGTGTGTGTGTGTGTTGGGGTTGGAAGGGGATGTGCAGGGCTTGTTCTATTCTATCCACTCATGGCAAGAGTATGGAGAGAATAAGAGGGGACAGCTAACAATGGACTGCTGAGCAACGTTCAGGCTAAAAAGATCACCAACATGTAAAATAATCTGGTAGGCTTGGCACAAGGCTTCAAAAAACGCTTGTCTATTATTTTATGTAGCACTGCGTATTCAGTGTTTTATAAAATGCTGCTCAATGGAATTGGGATCAAGTGAGTGAAGTATGTGCCGGCCGCTGTGCAACTCTAGACCTGCGAACAATGGGATTTTCACTGGTGCAGGGAGCAAAGATGACTCATTCGGTCGGATTTCATTGAGCAGCACTGTACAGTAAACCTGTAAGTAAAGACCACCGTGACTAGCGACCAGCCTGCTACTACAGACCACCGTGACTAGCGACCAGCCTGGTACTACAGACCACCGTGACTAGCAACCAGCCTGGTACTACAGACCACCGTGACTAGCAACCAGCCTGGTACTACAGACCACCGTGACTAGCCACCAGCCTGCTACTACAGACCACTTTGCCAGGCACGGACGGTCTCACATTCATATGTGGTTGTGTGGTGCGAACCTCTAACTAAGGACCACCTGCCACTAAAGACCGCTTTCTCTGGCCCCAAGGGGTGGTCTTTAGTCACAGGTTTTACTCTACTATGTGAATGTACAAGTGCAGAATAGGAACAAGCCAGCTTGTGGCTAGCTACATCGCTAGCCTGGTATGGACACCTTTATATTCAGTGCCCAGTATTACTCATACCCCCTCCCCTCTCCCAGGTTCAACTCTGCATTTCTTAGACTTTGCTATGGGATCCGCTGACGGTGGGAACTCACATGACATGTGCCAGTGTTCACACTCAGTGTGCACTGCATCTTTTTATCATGGGATCGTACTTTAAAAAACTGCACTCGCCAACAAAAGGCCACACATGTTCAAACAAAGGGGACAGGTAGCCATTTGCTATTGCTATTACAGTGTGTTGGTCGCTTAGAGGTTGAACCACAACTGACAGCCAAACAGGTACTGTTTTCCTCGAACATATGTCACGCCATTTTTTCAACGAACCCCAAGTTTGAACCAGGCTGACAGTCGAGTGTGACTCATTGCTCTAACGAAGACATTGAAACCGTACGACGAGCACCTGAAATCAGGGGGTGCAATTTTCAGTCGAGGAAAGTCTCCTTTGTGTGCATGTTCACTGCACTGGCCTCTTGCGCATTGAATACTAGTACTGCCTTTGAACTTCCCCTACCGGCCCTGATTATGCGGTGCAGTTGCACCTCGCTTATCCGGCGCTCAGTCACTCGACACGCTAGTCATTGAACAGCACCCCGCTAGCTCCTACATTGTATTCTGACAGTCCCACCCGCAGGTAATTGTGGACAGTTAGCTGCATTCGATTGTGGAAACTGGATCCCGATCCCCGCCGACCAGATCACTTTGATCGGATGGATACAATCGAATGTGCACAACCGATAATCCGTTTCAAGGCCTAGCGTGTTGCTACAGCTCATCCCGTAGTATCTGTACGCATTATGGTGAACCCTTGACCTAGTGTACGCATATTGGGAGTTTTGAGTAGATACGAGTCGTACCATGGAAATGAATCCGTCGAATCCGTCTCTGGGAGGTGGGTTGACTGGATCCGAATCCGTGCTCTCGGGATCCGGATTCGTACAATCGAACATGTACGAATTTGGCGACTCCGAGGCCGGGGCTAACGGATTCGTACAATCGAACATGCCACTAGCATCATGAACGTTACCGTTATGTATGGATTATACCATGAGTACGAGGGGTATACCGCTGGGCACTAATTGCCCCGGCACAGTGTCTGACTTAGTGCGATGTTTAGTTTTGAACCTTGATCCTTGAGGGTGCTGGCGTTCCTACGGATACGGAAAACTCAGTGCAACTGAGTGTAACGTGAACCATGGGTTTTTTAAAGCATTTTTTTAGTCTTGAAATGCCCCTCACTGCCGTGCCTCTCTTTGTTTATCATGTTCTTCCTGCTCCCAGTTAATCCAGTTGCCACGAACAAGAGCAACATCAGTCCACCCATTTCACAGCATGAGCAGCAGTATCTAGATCAGGCCTATAACAGCACACCCCAGCAAGGCTACCCACTACACAACAACCAGCTCGCACAGACAAATCAAGAACAGCAGTTAGCGGCAGCGGCCATGCCAGGAACGCCGTCGCAGGTGCATCCGCACGACCAGCACGGTGCGCTAGCCGACGGCAGCCGTGTCAATCTGCCTCCGGAGCCACGCCGTGCAGTAGTCTACATGGATGACATGGAGGAGAGCATCTGCGAAACACCAAGGCCGCCTCCGCCACCACCCACATCGCTTCCACCGTCCACGTCACACTACCCCAACCAAGCACGTCCGAGGAACGGCGGCACACTACCGCGGGTCAACAGCACCAACACCAGTCGCTGGTCGCTGAACAGCTGGGGAGGCAGCAACACCCTGCCAGGCCATGGCAACGGGGGAAATGCCCATGGCAACGGACACGGGAATTATCCTGCCGACTTCTATGCGTTGCCTCCTGACGGCACGGCAAGCAGAAACAGTGTGTCCAAATTGTGAGTGATGAGGGAGAGCAACGCGTCCAAGGAAGAAGGCGAGTGACACGTGTCGACCAGCGTCTGTTCTTGCTGTGTGTGTGTGTGTGTGTGTGTGTGTGTGTGTACATGTACATAATTGTGTGTGTGTGTGTGTGTGTGTATGTATGTTTATGGTGTTGTATGTGTGTGTGTATGTATTCGTGCATGCGTGAGTGCATGCACACGCCAAGATATGACTAACTGTATAAGACTGTTGAAACCTGCGGTATCCTTTGCAGTGCATTTTAACTTGTCATCTGTTATCACTGGTGTTGCATAGATTGAGCAGTACCAGTACCTGTGTCATATTTGTCATGTGTGTTACATCAATCTCTGTTGATGACGACTGGTTAGATTTCACTTCACTGAGATCTCACACGTTTGTCTTCTGATAATCATTGAAATAAGGGGATGCGAAAAGGAAACGGACAACTAAAACTGTTCTGCGCTAGCTATATGCCAAATGTTTACTGTAAATGTGATCCGTTAGATTTCTCACCTGTTGTTGAGAGACATGAAATGTGCCGCATTGTATACATTTGTTTTTAAACCTTTTTTAATCAATGATATTGTGTGGCTAACATGATATACTCATTGCCTTTGACTCCGTGCCGTGAAAACCAATTGTTCTGTATCTGTTTGGTCCGGGTGCTGCGGTGACATTTGTGCTCATGAGATGTTTGAACAGCCTTCAATCTTGTCCTCTAATGGTGGGGCTCTTGGTGCTTGCCGCTGGATTATTCTGGATGTAGGAGACCGCAGTTCCCGGGAGAACGGAACATTGATTTTACTGCTTTCTTCTTCTGAGCAGGGAAAGAGAGACGGTGATGACAATGGCATGTATGCAATGCTTTTACATAGGTTGGCCGGCGTGAAAGACCACTACAGCCAGCAAGAGCACAGAATCCCCCCCCCCCCCCCCCCCCCGGACTGGAATCATAGTACAATAGGCACGTCGTGCAATGAAGTGGTTTGTACCACCAACACCCTACTCAGACACTTGGGTATGGTTGTCACGGTGGGATGTTGAACAGTGCATTGCTGATCCATTGTTGTGTGGTGTGTTGGACAGTGCATGCTGATCCATTGTTGTGTGGGGTGTTGAACAGTGCATGCTGATCCGAGAGTACTCGCGTGCATTACTGTAAAAAATTACTGATGCTATCAGTTTTGGCAATGCGCAATGAGCTCACTGGGATAAAAAAGAAGATACATGTATTGGGTGCTAGGCACTGGTGTGAAGATGCCCTCCACGTCACAGAGTGTTATCCGTAGCAGGCCAGATTCCACAGTGACTACCAGTACTTTGAATTGAATTCCCTCATCTAGTGAATCATTTGAAATCCATGTCTGTATTTTCGGGAAATTCACAGCCTGATGGTTTTCCAAATTTGGTGCCAGAAACCAGCCCAGGATGTGCATGTGAGCAACGTAAGTCGCCACACCGATTGTCTTTTCCCGTGCAACCAAGCACAATCCGCTTCTACATGTACTGCTGTTCACGAAACACTGCTCCTGTTGTCATTACTACAATACTGCTGACCAGAGCATCACCAGCCTGCAGGGGCTTGCTAAGCTGTATGCTCAGCCTCTATTCTCCTGGTTTCCGCGGGCCTGCTTGGCCATGTGATATGATGCTCTACATGCCAGTATGTCAGTGTCGCTTGGAATGCCCTTCCGGCCTACGGCTGACGTATGAACCTTAATGCCCAGTGCAAAGTTCCACGCTAGATGTCGTCTATGATATGGACTTGCCGAGATTTTATGCCCTATAGGCTATAGATGTTATTCGATCACGGTACGTCAGCTCAGATGCTTCGGCAAAGTCGCGACACAGCGCTGCAATGCATGCCAACTCACCTTAGCTACATACATAGCGCCCATAAGCGGTTCCGCTGCCCCACACTCGTGAGCATGATGACACCATTCGTATAACCTTTAAGTCAGTATGCACAACTGAGTTGAACTGACCCGTCAGCTTGTTTATGTTGTTAGCTCATCCTCTTCTGGCGCAGCCTTTCCAACAGGCTTCTATGTTCTGTGCTGTCAGCATTACATTGTACGTCATGTAAGTTAATTGTGCTCGCCTTTACCATGATGATCTTAGCCTGTTAATTAAAGGTAGTACCGTTGATTCCAGGTACTCGTGCATTGTTTGCTAAACATTGTTGCTGGCTATTCGCTACTACAGTGTACAGTGTACGTGTGTGGAGTAATGGGTAACCACCTGGATATACATGTAAGCAACAGTCATGGCCTAGGGAGGCACTACTACTGTACTAGTCACTGCAGTCTTGGTGCAGTACGTCATCTTGCGAGAGCTTCCGAAGTCTTTCCGGCCCGGCCCGCCTATGCATGACTTTATCAATGGTCATGTATAGGCATGGTCGGAAATGTTCATGGGACGTTTCGAGAAAAGTTCTTCAAACCTGGCTCGATGCAGACCAGATGCTACTACAAGACTGAAACCTGTACAATTGACAGAAGCTAATGGTAGAACTACAGTTACACTCTTTTAGAGAGTCGACCTGGTACACTTGGTTCAAATCGCGCACAACATTTGGGAGACTTGGTACGATCAAGCTCGGCTGGACTACAATGTATGTGCCCATATTTAGTTGCTATATCAACTGGGAACAAACACCTTCCCCAGCGAAGTTCGCCTACTCAACCCTCTCGGAGTGAATTCGCCATAGCAGCTGTGCCCTTCACGCTCGCTGGCTAGTTTCTGCAAACTCCGTGAGTTCGCACGCCTTCTACTTTGTATGTCGCTCGATCGCAAGTTCGTGTTCAGGACACGGTCGGTCTTTAACACATTGAGTCACTTTTTTATTTTTCAAATCCCACATGAACGCAGCGGTAAATATTCGTGTATGATGAAATTTGGATCAAGAAGTGCCGGCTCACGCCTCTACCGCCTTTCCGATCGTCATTTATTTTTCGAGAAGGTGAAGGAACGGCTAGGACCTTCCACTGAACGAGGATCAGAAGAAAAAATGTCAAGAAAGAATCAAAAGAGACGCACTGTCCACGGCGATATCCCCTCAGGGTCACGAGGCAAAATCGCAAAACGCTGGTTTTGGCCGCAGTGTGCAGGGCTTATATTCTTGACCGTTTTACATGACAAAATAAACCCTGGGGGTTGGATACGCTCGGGGATGCAGCGTAGGGCTAGTTGAACTCGGGGCGAGCTGAATAAACCTGCCTCGCTATGTAAACGCGCGCTCTAAAACGACTGGGCGACAGATCAAGGCTGGCTTATCATAAGCCCAGGGTTGAATAAGGCAGGGCTTATAAATATTTCTCATGTAAACGGCTCCTCACTCTAAACAGTAGCCGGTACATCAACACTTTGCTCCATATCAGACAGATGTGCGTAATTTATAGAGAGGACAGAGATATTTCTGAATCTTAAATTTTGAACGTCACCTCCTTGCATTCTCTTATAACCCTGCTTCTACATGTACACGTATGATGTTTACATGCACGCACAATACAGATTCGCTCTCATGTAATTGGGCTTGCTGCCCGTTTGATTCTGCGAATTAAAATAGAACAACAACAATAACAGCAACGTGCACTAGACGGCTGGACGCCAAAGAGGAATGCACACGTACATGTACATGTACATCACATCAAGGAAGAGAGGACGACCAGCGATCAAAAGGACGACCAGCGATCAAAAGGACGACCAGCGATCAAAAGGACGAACAACGTTCTGGAAGGCAAATGGAGCAGAAATGCTAACACAAGTCAAGCGCTGTCCAGAGACAGGGACGGAATGGCGTGGCATTGTTGCCACAGCAACCCGAATGGGTTCATGATGATGACCAATACCGATGAAGCGTATTTTTGCGAGTCACGGAACGCAACTCACATTATTATTATTGAAGAACATTGCATGGAAGGTAAAATGCAACGCTAGAACTGTGTAGTGAGACACACAATCCTGCTGTGCACCTACGAATAAAATGTGGTAAGGAATGAGGACCCTACTAAAATACTCTCAAAACACTCTTCTGAGACTCGGGTGGAGAGCCAAGGATTCATTACAAGAAGAAGTAAAGACCAAGGAACTACAAGTTACGCTATAAGGTCCACTAACACCAACAGTTACTTTACAATCAACAGTACTGTTTCTACTGGTGCAATGTTATCGCATGAGCTGATTGTAAAGGAACTGGTGGTGTTAGTGGACATTATAGTGTAACTTGTAGTTCCTTGGTCCCCCTTTCTTCTTATTAATACTCCTGTGACTCATGGTTTCAAGGAGGGCACACCTACTGGGTACACGGATCACACTGTCACAAACAAAACAAACTGAATACATAATGAGCTCTATTCGCACTATCCTTGCCCGTGTGGCTTGCAGACTCTGCAGCGGTCGTCGTCCAGGGTGGCAGGGTCACGCGCCACACCACATACACGTACAATGTACACACTGCACAGGCTTAGCTGGCAGTGTGTCACTACGGGATGCAATCAGGGGTACACTGGGGGTCGATGTGATGACGTAGCGGTACTGAACTGGCTGGGTCAGGTGTGATGCAGCAATCGGCAAAGCCAAGATCAACCCAGGACCAAGGGAATATTCCTCCTGTGACAAGGTATAACTTGTATAGATGGCTGTTAACTACAAAAGCAAGAAATGCAGCCAGGTCAAACCATTGAGAAGCATTACAAAATTGATAGTGCCCCAATTGATAAGAAAGGCGATTTCGAAGGTCAAGGAAGAAACGGACAAGGAGTCAATTTTGCAGATGGCGACGGTAATGGGATCACAAGCCAGTTCGACTACGCCAGTAGTGCAGTCTGCACCACCGTTCATGCTCTACCCCGGACCGGCCATGGTGATTTTCTCCACACTGCTGAACGCCACGATGTTCATCGACAAGGAAGGAGAGCTGCGCGTCAATCCCCGATGCGGCCGACACCGGAGCATAGAGTCGGTGCGACTACATTGCAGTACTCTGAACGGACCCGACCAGCGCTGTAATATCGTCTCCCGTCACGGCCGACATTTGCTGGCAGTACGCAGAGATAGCGGTATGCTAAGCACAGTATCAATTTCGGACCACAATCGAGGCCTCGGCGTTAAGCTTTGTACAGAATTTCAATTCAGCACTCGTTCCGGATCAGGCTTCGGCAAAGCGATGAAACTGTCCGGCTGCATGCCTGTAAGCAATAACTGGGTGGTACGAATGTCCTCATCGCCCGCAACACCTGACAGGGATGAATGTTACCGAGACGTAGGTCCGTTCTATCAAAGTGCCATTCGCAGCAATGCTGCAGATCAGTCGGATTACTCGTTTCAGGTGCGGACCCTGGGAGAATTGGACGTTCATACGTGCTCATCAAGCTTTCAGCCCACGCCGAGCTGCCGGAACAGTCTCAGAAAATCTTATCCGTTGATGTGGGATCGCGAATGAGGGCAGGAGCCTGCTGATTGTTTCTCAATCCGTACCATCAATGGCTACACAATAGAGGACCATATCTGTGGACACGAGGGAAAATAATGTGCTTGCCCTAGCCGCCCGGAGTCGAAGATTGAGTAGTTGTAGGGTGAAACAAACTCGGTGATTCCCGATACTAGTAGTTGATATTTCAGGCCCATTGATGTGTACACAAATCCACACTAATTGCTGGGTGCTGAGCTCTGCCCATCACTAGCTATAGCCTTGAGAACTCTAGCAGGTTAAAGCACACTGCCTCTGTGTTTTGTTCAGATCTATGTACATTTTGTTTGTTGTTGTTATTTATTTTACTTCGCAGATTCTAACCGGCAGGTTGTCCTATATGTAGTTGCAAAGTCTGCGAAGAGGTGTATTCAGAGACGTGCATCGCAGTAGTGTGAATTCTTAAGACACAATTATTATTCTCATGAAATTGTTCTAGCTAAAATATCTTCGCGCTTCCCTATTCCCTTGCAACTACATTATGTATCTGACCTATAAAAACCAGACCCGAGAATACATGTATAACTGAAGGAAACAAGCCAAACACTAATAATTTATGAACCTCTTTCAGTACTTCTACTCATTTCAAATCACTTGTGATGATCTTTACCTAAATATATGGACTTCATTACTTACCGTTCATTATTCGAAGACACCTTTTTCAGCGATCAGGCTGATTGTGTGTGTATGTACACGTACATGTACATAGGTGTGTGTATGTGTGTGTGTGTGTGTGTGTGTGTGTGTGTGTGTGTGTGTGTGTGTGTGTGTGTGTGTGTGTGCATGGTGTGTATTCTAAAATGCTTCACTCAAAGCCTGAAATACGTTAGCTTGTTAAGACGAACACTACATGTATTTTGTGCGGAATACTTCAGAGGATCAAGTATAGAATCATGTACATGTACATGTACATACATGTACATGTAGGTTTGGCGGCATTATTGCCTTTTGGCCCTCCAAGCTTACCGGTAAAATGGACATGTAGTTATGCCCGTTTATGCATGCTACTGAGAGGTGTATTAGTGTTTGAAAGTGTTTTTATAAAGGGAAATTGAAGGGCACCTCAATATTCATTGATTGCATTGTCGCATTGGAGTGTAGCGTTCACGGTTTACAGCCGTGTTTCACGCAACGTGAGTATGTGTGCGTGCAACTGTGCGTATGTATGGGTGTGGGTGTGTCTGTGTCTGTTTACATTAGTAGTCAATTTTTAAAATGTCGTTGTGCAAGTCTGTAGTGGATGCCTCTTGTGATACGAGTATATACAGGCGGCAGAAAGGGTGTGATGAAGGAACGGGGAATGATGAAGAACCAAGAATCAAAGGGCTATAGCTATAAGGTAAGCAGGGGTTCGGTCCATTGAACTCATGAGAGACCAAGGCAAACGTGATATATCGACGTACGAGAATAGGCAATGCCACTCTACATACAAAGTAGATTCGATAAAGATATCAGGGCGGCCTGACGAGGGGGCTTCAAAGAGTGGTCCTTGAAACAGAGGGCAGGGCCATGTTCACAAATACAATGGGGAGAGGTGTTTTCTACTGTACCTTACTTCAAAACTCCATTCACTGCGCCTTCCTCTCTGATGACTGTCCAGCGTACTCGTAGTAGTAGTAGTGCGTGAGCTTGAAGGTGGCGGGAACAGCCCCTCGTAAACAACTCGATTGAACACGCAGCACGGGGCTATCTTCCAACAAACAAACACATGTACATGTACAACAATCCAAACAAAGCAAAAACAAAACCAATTCCTCAAAACTCTCCAACTTCACTGCAGCGTCGTCAAAAGTACATGCAAAACAAACCCTGACCACTATACTTATCCAGCGGACAGCCACTTTTCTATTACTGGTTTTTTAGCGGATACTATGTTATGCACTAGAACGTGTAGCCCGTGGGAACCACCACGCTGCTGTGTTTAACATCACCATACTCAAAATGAGATTTCCTTGGCCAGTTAGTTCCGTCAGACAGCTGGGTTGAACTTAAAGATCGCATAAGTGAAGTTCGGATGCTAATCTGGAGCGTTGAGTGTTGATCAGGGGCAGGAAGACCGAGAATATCACACGTTTATACTGACCAAGAGGAACAAGTGTAATTGCACCTGTTTGGTGCCACTGACAGACAGGATTAGGTGCCGAAATGCACTGTAATATCGATAGTCAGACTACAGAATATAATGGCAATGTACTTGTATTTCCAGTGTGATGTCCTAAGCAGAGGAAACTGGTTTGTGCACTGAAAATTAATATTTACACCAGTCGCGGAATACAGGGAGTGGCTCAACACCATGTCTCCGATGTGCCTGAACCTCGATCAATCAATGACATGGCCAGTCCGGTGCCCTGTCGTGGATATGACTGTCTAGACCTCCATCGCAAACCTCAACGTCGATTGCCTTCATTCCCCTGTAACAGTCGGTCGGAAACATCATCGAAGCATGTTGTGCAAAATCATTACACATCGCCGCACTAGATCATCATATCATCGAAGAAGTGGTTACCGCCTGTGTATTCTGCCACTCCATAAGCATTCAAGGACAGCAAAACAATCACAGCAACAACAGCGACAGCAACAGAAACAACAACAAAACAGCGACATCAGGAGTATCATTTTTGAATCAATACATCAAGACGAGGCTACATTTGAGGCATTCTTAGAGCTGGATGACGACATAGCATTACATGTACTTCGCTAGGTGTTCTTCCTGAGTGGCGAAATTGTTGAGGTTAGCGAATACACAAGAAAACAGTTCCGCTCGTTTGCGTGTGCCCGTTTCCTTCCAATCGCGCCAAGCTCTATGCAATAAAGGATTTGATGACCGTGGCTAGACAGAAGCAAGGCTGGAAAACACTAGACCATGCAACCGTCTGATTATTTCCATTTCGCACCAGGCAGAGATTCGTGATTACCAGCTTCAGTAGTGATCAAGACTTGGTGTGCATCACGGAGTCGTAATTTGAGGACTCCACAGCAAAGAGTACTCAGCGTAGGTGCTGGGAAGCAAAACAATCCAGCGTCAACACAGCTGCCTGAGCCAAGGTGACATTGGCTTCTTGTTTCAAACGTAGCACAAAACATAGTCGATATCTCTGACTTCCTTCAGCACTGTTCACGTTTAGGTTTACTTGAATCTTACTAGTCGTTGAGGTCTACAACAACCATGCTAAAGATTCTGTGCACAACCAGCGGACACCTTGGAACTGAATCCCACCTCGCGATGAGCCCAAAAAAAACGACTTAAAGATTCCACCGCCCCCCCCCCCCCCCCGGGTACGGGTATGCACTACATTTCTCACTCAGAAAAGTGTGAACGATGCTGAGAACATCATCACCTACATGTACATGCATATCGCTAACATACCACTCAACCTGCCAGCTCTACAGGAGCGACACAGTAAACCTGCGACCACAGCACCTTCATGTCGTGATATGGCGTCTAGAGTAAACGATAGCTTCATTTACAATGTACGACTTGAATGACCAAGCTCTGTGTTCATAACCGTAAGGACACAAGAGAGATTGGAAGCTTTGTTGCAACTCTGAGTTTCACGTATCCATGGACTCCAAAGGGTTAAGGACATTAGGAGTTCGGCAATAGTTACAAGGAAACTATGCGCTTTCCACGCCAAGCAGTTAGATATTTGCAATGCAGAAGAGTCAGTAGCAGGACATGTTTGAAGCAAGCATTCTAGGATTGGCTGCAGAATGCTGAAGAGTAGGGGAAAGCATGAGTGAGTTGGTGGCATCCCGTCGGCCAGATTAGGGTAAGTGTAAAACTTGTACATGTAGCATGATTGAATATGGTTGAAAAGGAAGAATATACCGGGAAATGCATCATCGGTATGAAGATGATGAATACAAAATTATATTAATATCGCCAGGAAGGCGCCATGCTAAATATAATAAAGCCGAGACTACTGTCCGGAACGGAACAAATGATCGTAGGGAAAGAGGAATCTATCACTATGATAGCAAAAAGCTATAATTATCCAAGTGCAAAGACTAGTATTCTTGGTTCAGTCAGTTGCGGTGACTCTGAATGTTTTGCTTCTCCAGTCTTGGTTGAAACAGTCATAGGGGTGTGAAACAGAAAGTCTAGAGCAGACACAGACAAGCACTGCTGCCCGGATTCTAACGTTGGGGCTGGTGGTGCTGATATTGATGGATTGCGAGAATCTAGGGATCAAAATAAAGGTTCAACAATCCAGTCTCTCTCTCTCTCTCTCTCACTTTCCCTGGAGGAATGCAACACAGGATTCATATCGGTTTAAAAGAGTCTATCACGTCTATCAGCTCCACTTGATTGAATATCAGCTCCACTTGTGTATACAGTGGGCCTGCTCAACGTACATATACATGTACATGTACATGTACATGTATATGTACATGTACATTATACATGGTTAAAGCATGCGGCTGGGCTAACCATGTACATGTACATGTAAAATATTGCTTGCTAAATTATCTATCAATATATCTCCTAAACGTCATCATGCTCTGGTAGCCGCTATACTGAGTTCTTTCAAATCTCCGAAGGTTGTGATCGCCATCTTGGATTACAACGGCCGTTGTGCGGGTCAAACAGAAGGTTGTGATCGCAGTCCGTGATTACAACGGCCATAATGCGGGTCAAACAAGAGTGGGTAGGAAGAGCGGGCCAGTTGACTGCCGCACTTAGTTTGCAGCTCGGCGGCAGTGTGGTTGCACGTGGAAACTAGATTCCTGATCTCTTTGACTTGAATCGCTCCAGACACCTTGCTGTCACTCATGCGCGAAGACCGGAGTACTTGTGAATACGTTCCGACCGAGGCAGTGATATTGCGTACAGATGGAACATTACCAGCACGCATTTCAGGCAGCGGAGTGTCTCGTAGTAATATCTGCGAGGTAGAGACATCAGCACCAGCAGCACCACAGCTTGCTGTGCACGCCGAATGCAGCGAGTAGCTACTGTTGGTGTGATCACGTGACTCCCTCACCGACCGGAAGTACTGGCAGTAGCGCGGTGTGTGCGAGAGACCGAAAGGCACCGTCGTGAGCATTCCAGTGCGAGTGTCCGTTACTAGAAAGTAGTCACGTGACACCCTAGCAAATTTGCACACCTGCTCGCCGTCCAGCGCAGCCGAGCATTGGCGAACAAAATACTGGCCGCCGTCGCACAACTCCGTTCCAGCACAAGCTGGTTTGAGGCGCAGCTCCCCGTCGGGGCGAATATACAGGCTTAACCGCGTGTAAATGAAATAGATCACAAACCATTCGGCACTGTAGTGCCCTTCGAGCTCTGGATAATGACACCCAGCGCTACGATTAGCGGAGGACACAACAGTTCTGTTCGCATCCATGGCCTCTCTCACAATCCACAGGCGCACGCCGTGAAGTTGAAGCAGCGTTTCTACCCACACTGATAAACTGCACTGTCTAACCTGAGAGAAAAAATGGCGTTGTTGGTGGGATTACTGACTGGCTGTTAGCCACGACTTAGTGATCAGGACAAAGTGAGTTTCTGACTTTTAGAAAGTGAGCACCCTGGAATTTATAATGTCCGCTTGCTCAGCTAAGCACAATGCGATTGAAACAGGGAATGTTCGTCTTGTCCTCAAACGCATTCATCTATCTATTTATCTCTGCAATACAGTGGCCTGAGAAAAGTAATTTTGACAGATACCTGAGCTGACTTTGCATTTTCGGCTTCTCGACAGGCACATGTCAAGTGTGTGCATTCCTACATTGTACAGCACGGAGTGTTGTATCTGTCCTCTGGCGATTGCTTGCCAGAAAGGGTACAAGAAAAAAATGACAAGTAGCATCCTTCAACGGCAAATTGTAGGGATAAGTACATGTTGGTAGAGGATATTTGAACACGAAACTTTGTTCTTGCCCTGGCGCTCTGGAAGGCCACATTTGGTTAATTGATCGATAGCGAATAGTACCCCAGGAGCACGAAGCAGTTGAACGGTATGTTCCTCCTAAGAAAAGGAAGGAGGGCTGAGCGGCCCCCTGTTCTTGAGTAGTTGTATTCATTGAACTCGGCTCGGATCGTGCATAGGCTCAGTGAAGGGATTCAATGTTCACAAATTCCTCGAAGGTGTCTGTTTTCAAACCCAATCACTGATCGAAACGGTAGAACAGATGGGGACATGTGGCAACATCTACCCGTATAATGCATGATATCCTTATGAATATTACGGTATATGAAAATCATAATCAATCAGGTGTCTGATGAGTGATGGCTGTTCATGGGTATGACACTACATGACACTGTATTACATGTGCTTCGAAGTAGCCACAACGCTGATGAGTGGTGCTCTGTGACGTTGTGTATGTGAAAGCCATGTAGACTGCGAATACTGTACCACCGGTATTATGTACCCATGAATATGAGTACATGTATCTGAAGACGTCATGGCATCGGTGCATGAGACCTTGGTGTAGAGGTATAAGACCTTGGAGTAGAGCTATAAGGTATCGCAAGACTACGTGCAGCTGAGCCACAAACGGCGTATAGGAGTGAACGGACGAAAGACATTTTGGAAGCAGTGAATCGCAGTGGCGAGAACCTGTGCTATGCACTGCCTCGTCTTTTGATCGTTGATACAGGCAATGTGGGGATGGCTAGCAGTTAACATACATAATATACACACACAGACGCACACACGCACACGCACATACACGCACACACACGCACACCCATACGCACATGCACACAGGTTCTCAAGTGACTTTAGGTACCTCTGGGGTCCTGGCGGAAATGTCGCAGTTGTACTACAAACACAATGCTGCACGTGAACATCAACGTGTCGAAGTAACCGAGGGGAGGTATGGTGTGGTTGAGGAGAGACGGTTTCAATGGTCAATACTGTTTCAGACGGCATGAGCTGCGGAACAAAGTATTCATTTTGTGTACCAGACCCAGTATTGGCAAACCCTGTGTTTTTGATGCTGCGGTAGTATCCACAGACGGTGTATACACGTGAGTCATCGGAACCAGAAGTGACCTTCTGTCCATATCGACCCTGTATTATCTGAATGTGGATTTCTCCCGCACGTTTGTTCCCTATGTATCCCTAGGCCACCTAAACATTGCCAGCGGCTTGGGTGGAGCAGTGGTATTTCGCGGAACGATTGAAGCTCTTCCTTCCCCGATGGTAACCACCGTGGTTTTGGGCACAAGCTGAAAATATTCCAGCGAGTCTGGCGAATATGAATGGGTGATGCACAGATGGCGAACAACTGCCATCACGAGGTCCTCCCCAAATCGTACTCTCAACTCTGTCTCCATCTCTCTCTTTCTCTATTGTCTTGTCTTCTCTTTTTTCTTTGTCAGCTTACCTGGCGCTTGCCCGTATGTGCGTTTCAAGTAAAAAGTAAAGAAAACAGGTACAAAGTGCATGTATAATATATTATTTAGATGAAGTGATACAGGTGGGAGTCAGTGGATTACCCCGGTAAAGTTATACATGTACTACAGTACTAGCTGAATTGCACCTACTATAGTGTACTAGTTACCGTTCGCAGGGCAAAGGATAGCAGTGGTCCGGCTTCTTCGCTCATCCAGCAACTCCGGGTCGCGGCACGGTAGGAAAAATCCTTCCGCGTCCAAGCAGGACTTGGATCTGGTGCCCTCTGTTTCTCAAGCATGGTCTTTGACCATCCCACTATGCCTGCCTGCTTCGAGAGTTGTATCGCTAATCGTAGGCACCCCTGATACATTCTACATTGTACATTGTACTTGTATGCTGGCCACATAGACGAGACGGAGACACGATAATTATGGTTTGCTGCTGCTGCTGCTGCTGCTGCTGCTGCTGCTGGCAGATGGTAGGTCACTGGTAGACGTTGTCCCACCACGACCAGCACTAAGTTCGATGGAATGTTCTTTGTGATCATTCTTCGTGGAGTGCCGTTGACGTATGGGGTTCATTTGTTTCAGATCATTGACCGTATTGTGATCGGGGTTCAACTGGTCAAAGTCCAGCAGCGAGTCTGCACAAGAAGACGGTGTCTAATTCCATTCCAGCCAAGGATATGTTTGTGAGACCTTATGCATGTAGGAGGTGAAGGTAATCAGAGGCATCGCCGAAAATGAACATACGGTGAAAGCGATATCTGTCCAGAGAGTTCAAATTAAATGTATTCTAGACCCCAAAGCAGAGCTGACACATAGTCATGAACAAGTAATTGAAACAGCCTGAAGCGTTACGTTTGCTCATTGACAACATGAACTCAGCAAAGGCGCAATGTCTCATCACTACATCCTGTTCAGCAGATGGTCCAGAAAGTAATGACTATACCGGGTTATGTCGTTCACCACCTGCCTTTCCTGCCTGAAGATGTTGACTTACTGAAAACAAATAGACAAAGTTTGGATTACTGTCGTATTCTCGAGGTCATCGTCCATTGCAACATTCACACAGCATATGTTTCGTTCTAACGGGATGATTTACATGTACATTGTATAGCTGTAACAAGGACTCGGGGCCATGAGTGAAGGCTGCTGCAGCTGTTGCAGCCACCATCTTCAGCTTATACGGTCGTGCGTTAGGCACCCGTTTGCCTTCACAACAAACTGGAGCTGGCATACCTATGCGGACTGCTGTCTTGTGCAGACATGCTGTCAGCGAGCTTGACAGGTCCTCTTGGCACATGTTTTTTTCGCCACAAATAATTGCTGCTGGAAGACTTAGATGCACATGATTGTATCTAAATTTTATTTCCCGATGTTATTATGGGACCACTTAATTTTCGACCTATAGTATGCACATACTTGTAATAAACCTAACTGGTACATTGGAATACATTTGAAGTGCGGATTGTTTGTATACACGTGGACGTCTGCACCGGAAAAGGGCCTTAAAACGTGTTCTTTATGCTCCGGAACACTTGGAATCAGGAGAAGAAGCTCATGGAGTGAAACGTGTCTTGCATATAGGCAAGCCACAGCCCACCGCTCAATTTTCGTATCAATTGCACAGGGATATCAGAGACTCCCTCGATTAAGACTAAGGCCCGTGGAGAAGCCATAAATACACAAGTCATACAAATATAAATACAGTGTACATCAGACATGTATCGTGCAACCATGTGAACTGCTCATATGTGACACTAGTATTGGCTGGTCGTGTGCCGTGTGGGTAGAATCAGTTTAAGTTGTTTCTGAAATTGAATGCTCATTGCTCTAAGATAAGAAGAATAAAACGAATGAGGAAAAGTGATCCCGGACAATCTATTTTGGGTTACAGCTTGAGACAGTGAGATGGCAGAGAGCAGATCTGATTTAAAAAAGCCACACGCGACCGCATCTCGTGCATAGACGAAGATAATTGTTTTTGAGCTGATCTTGGCAACCATCACAGACTGGATCTGTACACAGTCTGATGCCATAATATTATGGCAATTTCTGATCTGCGAATCTGACTTGAATGCCATCTTACTCTCGGTTGAGTTCTAATGATGTCATGCGCTATAACGAAAAGAATAACAATTAATAGGGCTCAATGCATCTAATGAATCTTGGTGAAATCCACATATGCCATATAGAGTACATGTACATGTACGTACAAGTACTCTATATGGGGCATGCGACCCCGGTAGCCAGAACAATACATTCCATCTTTGGAAGAGAAAGTTGATCCGGAGCAAATATTGTACAGAGCGTCATTCGTCTTGACATGACGCCTCAGCCAGCGCTGTGTCAATGTGTCATCTGTGAAAGTCCCCAACTCTCCAAGTGTGCAGCGCACTGTCTTTTTTATCTAGATGAAGCTGCCAGAGAAGAGGACATGATCAAATACGTCTTGACGCCTCCCATCCCAGCTCTGGTAGCAACAGCCTTATCAAGATGAGTCGAATCGGAGAAGTGTATTGTGTATGTAGAGATTGCCAAGGTGACATGAAAATACAGACTCATGGTCAATGATTATGTACATTGCACATGTACAATGTAGACGAGTGATAAATGACTGATGACATCAAGACATAGCCACTGATGTACAGGATGCGTTATGAGTAGTCGACTAGTCACTGGGCAACGACGCATCCTCAGATCTTACGCAGCCAATGGGGGTGGAATTGGGCGTGTGCGGCGACTCATGGAACTCATGCCCGTGGACTGAGGGGGTTACCCTCTCCCACTGTTCCACGTGTAGAGTCCGCATCGGACACTAGGATAATATCCACAGTGGTATACCATCCATGCCGAGAGTTTTACTTGAGTATTCTCCTCAACATTCGAGTAATGTGAAAGCTAGCCATGACATGATAGCGACATCATTGCAATTGTTTATTCATGTTCAGTGAGGAGTTCTGGAAGAAGGGTGGAGTTTACGGGTTGTCACTGCCGCAGTATGATGATGTCTGCTGAGTGGTGTCACAGAATACGTATGACTCCTATGAGCGTATGCGCCCTGCACAGACGTGGTAATGTCGGCATGGAATGACGGAAGGAAGATTCTCAGGTACATGTATACATTGTACATGTACTTCAGCAGAAGCGATCTCTTGCGAAGAATGTTGTGCATCCTTGTGTCTGCGGGCTATGGGCGGATACTTGGGGAATCCTCACATTTTACAAATCTTCGTTCTCATTGGACTATCGACTGGCGGTGCAATAGACCTGCGAATCGCCATTAAAGGGTGTACATGTACATGTATACTGTACATGGAGTGAAGGTCATGGATGAGTGACAAGCAAAATAATGCTGGCACGTACATGAACATAAATCTATCAAACAAGTTCAGTACTGTATTAGTCAGCCCATCACGTGCAAAGTCCGGGGAATATTGTGGACATGTCATTGTGAAAGCCAACTCCAATTGTAGGCCGCAATGTTCACATCTAAAATTTGATCTCTGAGAACCTCTACGAAGTTGCCGTCAGGTCTGGCTTAGCTTAAGAATCGTACAATAGTCGTCAATTGTATTTCCCCAGATAATTCTTGAAAGAAAACTGTTTACAGTTATCGTGACGTACATACACACGTACATGTACATGTACATGTACATGTTTATGGGAAATATAGGATCAGTCAGGGATCACAATAACATATGCCGGACGGTACACAAGAGTTATACTGAGTACACTGGTATTATGCTTATACAATGTACATGTACCTGTTATGATTCCCTCTTATGAATACAGTATATACTTTTAAAAACGCATACAGCAAGAACAACGTACATGCACATGTACAATCAGTCCTGTACAGGTGGACGCATGCTTTCCCCAGTGTACGGTCTGATAGTGTGATGCTCCTACTGCACTTCCGACCAGAGAACAACCAGTGCAAGAAACGAATGAGCTCCGTGCACAAGCCTCAGAACACCGCATTGGTTGATATATAATGACTCTCTGTTGTTATCAAGTCCAAAATAATGAATTCAAGAAATACAGTCCAGGAGGGACAGTAACATAATAATTATGGTATATGCAGGAAATACAAGTAAGCTAAGCTATAGTATAATACATGTAGGTTTTACCATAAATGCTACTTGTAACGCTATAATATGAAATGTTGTTGTGTAAATCACTAAAATAATATCGGTATAGAGGAATGGTTATAATGGGAGTTACATGTACATGTAAAATATTATAAACTTATGATTGTCTCAATGCATAAGGGAGCACTCAAGAAAAAAAAACACATCTGTATCTCAATCTTCAACGTGGAGGTGAAAACTCATCTAATCGGCCAACCAGACCATTTACATGAATCTCAATGGGAGGTGGTTTATATGCAGAGTCAAAGAAACGAATGGAGAGCAATAGCAGATCAGTCAGAACCTTACTGCGATGCACTGCCGGCAATTTACTAGCGAGTGTGCCCACACAATGACCATTGTAGCGGGTAGGATTGTCGAAGATGATGGCATCTCTTTACTTTCTCGGTGGTCTTGGTGGCGTGTGTCCATTCGAACTGAAAGCGAGGCTTCTTTGCAGCGTTTCTAGGTAATTTGGAGTTGGCAGACTGGACAAAGGGGCCAATTTGTTGACCGCAGGCGGTTTTGTGAGGTGCAGTACCGCTTAGACGTACAAAGCGGGGCTGGTCAGTTTCTGTGCCTGCCGCGCAGCCACTGAGGATGCTTGTACCGTTAATAGCAGGCTGGAGCTTGAACCACAGGCACATGTCCGCTGGTATGCTCGCCTCCTTCTCTGCACAATTGTCCGGAACAGGTAGAGTGGATAGCATGCCCGTTGTCCTTGACATCACCAGGGTATGCTTGAGATTGGCCGACATAATATGGCACACTCTAGTCGTGCTGTCGCTCCGTGCACTCGCGCTGCAATACCAATACATATTCGCTTCTTCAATTTTGGGTTTGGGATGCATTCTGAGCTCGCCATCTTTGGCAATGAAGAGAGCGGTCTGGAGCAAGACTGAGTAGAGCAGCATTGATTCAGCGGCACCACAAGTAGACGGAAGAGCCACGGGCTGTTGGGTAGGAATAATCGGGGCCATTATCGCAATAGAACAATAATTATTATTCTTCCAAGTTAATAGTTTGCAAGGCACACTTTTGCTTTTGCTCACTTGTAAGGGTCGGGAGATTCTGATGTTTTGTGATCCAACAACCCCAGTATTTATACATTTCGTAAGTACACTGACAGACTGCCCCATTGCCACTTGCTGTTCTGAAGGCGGGGAAATCGTTAGGAGCGGAGGTACATATTTCGCCTATAGGTTTTTCACTTCTTGAATTGTTACTCTAGATATGAGCAGTGTGCATGTTTGCCCCACCGTTTGAAAACAGCCTAGTCTGCTTGGCTGCCGAGGTCCTCAGAGTGGCGACCAGTAGTGCCGAAAATAGCACCTGTTGGAGCGCAGCGTCCCGTCAAAGCCGTCATATACGCGTGGTACTACATGTATGTGCACGTGTGTGCCTGCCTGCTAACACCAGACTCAGAGGCACACGTCGCTTCAACCTACTGCCTCACATCGGACCGGCGATGACAGCTCGAGTGTCTTCGACCCGTTCTGCAGCCATTGAGGGCTTGTTTGCCTGGCGAGCTTGGGATGCACGACGGCTGTAGACTATAGTACAGGTTAGAAGCCGGAGCTACCCTGGCTCGATCATTGAATCAGACGCGAGCCAACGGTCCAGCGCGGAACATAGCGGGCTCGAGCTCAGCTGTGCACCATCGACGCCATTGTATGGGTGTCGAGTAGAGCGCTGAAGCCGTGTAACTCGGAGCTGGCTGGAGACTTGGCTCTGCTCGGGTTTAGGTGGGGACGGCCAGTCCGGGAGTAGCCTCTGATCTGGCAGGTCATGTCAAAAGGCCAGGCTGTGTAGCAATCTGCAGAGACAACCTGTCAGTGAGGGCAGAGCGTCTTGTGTCCGACTGAGATGTTGTGGTGTACAGGCTACAAGCCGCGCAATGTCAATCATCAGATTAGGCCATCAAGACTGGTTTGACACATCACCCATCACAGTAAGGGAAGAATTTGTCCCCATGTTGAGCAGCCCAGGCTGGGCTGGTCCCGACCAGACAGAGACTTGAACAAAGTCTTTGGATGGACTGCTGGTGAGCAGTGACATGTCCGGTGACGTTCCAGCGATTACAATCTCACCTCAACCAGGTTTTGCGTCTTGTATCCATGATCGCAACTGGAGCACAGCACGGTGAACCCTTCACAAACCAATACACACAACTCAACTACATGTACATGTGTATCTCAGCAGCCGCCCACAAGTGACTAATTTAATATAGAATTGTAATGGGCAGCGCCCAGTCCGAAAGGGTTGTGATGACAAGTAAAGGCTGAGCTGTACCAAGCACACCCCGTTTGAAGTTGTTTTTCATATCGAGGTTCATCCAACAGATACATGTACACCAGGGGACGAAAATTGATACCCGACACCGTGATTGAGTCCTGATAATGTCCACCACCCTAAGGCCATTGGCATGGGGCTTGGTGTGCCAGGCAGAGGTTGAGGGATGGCTGGGGTACTGGTTACACAACGTGACCGCGATGTCTCTGTTTCGTCAACAGCCATTAACGTTGGTCTGGTTGCGCCTCGCAATAAGATCAGCGCTACGTGTAATTCATCTCATTGTCAATGTTGTTTCGAATTTATAAGAGGGACACGTCTTCGAGTCCCGCCTGCTGTTCACACACTGTGTGGCCGGATGTATTCGTGGTTCTGCCCAATTATATGTTTCAGTACTGTACACATCACAATATACATTTGCACATGTGTACATGTAATCACGTTAACAGGTGCCATCATGCCACATGTACGTTCATGATCGATTGGTGACTCTGCTGCTGGTAGATGGCAAATGATAACAAACACGGCGGCGGAAAGGTGCAGGTTTTGTCAAATGTGGCACACCCATTCTCGCATGGAGGATGAAATAGCCAATGATGTTGTTGCCAATGTTGGGTAGTATACGTCATTACCTGGGCCACTTTGTAATTTACACAACGTATTCACTAGCAATACCTTGCAGGTACAGACCACCGCCACCACTACCAGTACCAAGGGGTCTGCTTATCGAGCAGCCGATAACAAGTACAGTCATGTACATGCAATTGGTGTAGTCTCAGTGGGCTACAGCTTGCGATGTATTCGCCTGATCGCAGCAGTGAACTAATTGTGAAAAAAGACCTCGCAATGGACCTTTCATGCTACACGAAGACTTGCATGATTGTAATCAAAAACGTGAACGGTGACGGTGAACGTGAACTAAAATATCCACACCCTCTTGCTTTGATGCTTTGAGCATTAAAATGCTTTTTGGTTCACAAGACTTTATTGTGATCGGATGGGCCAGTGCCTCTGAGATCCGTTGATGAGACCTAACAATGAAGAATCAGCTAGTTGTCCGGAGATTGAACATGCAAATTCTATAAAGCTGCAGACCTTGGATAGAGTTGTCCCACAGGCATTCGAGGTACATGTATATTTTCAAATGGGCACGGGCCAACCGGTTGCCTTGGCTTCCATGCGGTAGCTCGAGCTTGGCTAGTAATGCACAACCAGTGCTGTATGCATAAAATTAATGGGAGAACTTGGGAGACATCCGAAGCCATTGCATACCTCATTTGTCACACAGCTGTCATCAGCTCACCCACATCTGCCAAAATGTATTGCCTTGTGCCAAGTAACGCTAGCATTGGATATGCCTTTGTGCATTTGGGATTTGTAGAAGACCTGCGTCTATATATAGAGGACTTGACGGGAGAAATTGTTTTGCCCAGGTTCAGATTGGTGTTGATCACAGCGGATGAGCGAGGGATAACCAGAATTGGATGAGCACATTGAGGGTACATGTATGTGCACAGAAGACAAGTAGCCGATTCCACTCCCACAAAAGCACAGAAAAGTTAATTAAAGTAACGTTCAAGTCCGACCTGGCATGATGCAGATTCCAGAGTTTAAGGTTTAAACTCTGTAAAATACTCCGAATTGGAACACAATCATGTCGACACCGGAAGGCATCCTCTTTCGTCTAACATTGCATGTACAACTGCCAGGTTATCTATGGGGTAACATCGTTGTGCTGTTACGTTCGACTCCGGCAAGGATCTTTAGACACACTACATGTATATAAACCATGGTTCCATCGCCAGCACATACAATGCCATGTATTGTTATAGAACCCCCACTCCTTGTTGATGACTATAGACGCTTGCGATCATCACGATACATGTACTGCACTATTCCCGAGAGACTGGCCACAAGTGAAATCGAATGCTTACCAGTGTGCGCAACAGAAACGTTACCCTCGACACCGCCTTTTAGTCCAAGTGCAAGCACTCCTAACTGTGTTGGTCTTGTGCGATTGTTTTTCATCTATAGAGTAAACTTGCTCAGACTTGCGATTGCTGGGAAATGCACCTTTTGATAAAGCTCGACATTGTGCAGAGTTATGCCAGTGGTATGCCCCAATAAGTCTAGGATTGTAGAGGGCGTGACGTCAGTTCGCGCGTGAGATCGGACTCCATAAAGCAGCATTCATGCCAATGATCTTTGCAAATGCCCTCCCCCATCGTACGCCGAACAGAACCGCTCAAGTATAAACAGACCCCGGGAAAAGTCCCACATCACAAAGTTTGCAAAGGCATTCTAGAAGAAACATGATACACTGTACTTGAATTATTGAATACTACGGCAGTACGGGGGTACGAGTACTGTATACGAATAAAGCGAATGATAACACACTTGGGCATCGATCGTGTTCCTCTCACCCACACCTTCATTGTTGTGAGACGGAGATTGTTGACAGTGCGACAATGATACTGTTCATGAATGGCGGCTCATAAGAACCCAGGGCCTTACCTCCTACCTTGAAAGAACAAAATGCTTTGTCTACCTCCACTATCATGTGCGTTTATGCGCGTGAAATAGAGTGAATAGGAGTACTGGGTGGTGGTGGTGGTTGGTTTATTTTGATTCGCACGTACTGAACCACGATGTGGATAAATTATGGTTTACGTCGAACACCACCCAACTAATTAATTATTACGATTGAACGGAAGTAGGAGAGAGAGCAGAGTGCACGGATAACTGATGGTTGAGGCCAAACAATGTGGCTGTGCGAGTCGGGACAGACCAAGCTCAGCCGACAAACTCCCCCTAGGGTTCCTTGCCAGATTCACACTGTCTGTGCAACTGGAAGCCTTTCCCTCCCTACCGGAGGGCATTGTGTTGGAGACTGGACGCTAAATATAACCTGCTAATCGAAGTGTACGATACTTACCCCTCGTTACATGTACGAACATTCTAACGTTACTTTGCTTGAAATACTCCCAGACTGCCACAGGAGTACAGGTTTGTAGAGTAATGCGTGAGATACGATGAGGAAAATACAAATCAGCCATCAAGACACGTCCGGAGGGCAGACGAAAACAAACAAGCAAAAAAAGCAGCGGTGTCGGAATGTGGAATCTGCAAGTTTCAGATGTTCGTAATGTTTCAGTTCTTCTTCAAATCCCTCAGCGAATAGCATTCGGGTCTTCAGAGATGTTCTGGGACAATGCAGTGATTACATGATGAGTTTGCCTCGTGAGACGTGCAGTGGGTTGTTCCAGGTTCCCTTTTAGTTTTCAAAGAACGCGGACGCCACTGTGTGTTCGACAGGTGGAACCTGGAACAAATTATTAGGAGCATCGGGAAAGGAAACTGTTTGGCGAGTAACCTTGAATTGTGAATTCACCACTTTGTCTTGATGGTAGCTTTGTTTATGATCAAGTCGTGTGATGGATATGAAAATGAGGCGCTCCTGTCAATGAGCCACTTCTCCAGGCATGTAATGGAGTCGGATAGACTCCGGCCAAACACACTGACACAAAGACTGATCGTAACTGACTCCTGTATGAGCGAACACATGTGTGCAGGTATAGATGTGTGTCTGCATGTATTGGGGCTGGCAAACTAGATCCTGGATGCACCCATCATAGCCAAGCAGAGACAGGACGGTTTGTTGAAAAGGTAGATGACACCACTGCAGACAGTATGGATGTCACCTACGGCCTTACTACTCAGTAGCATGATATGTGTGTGTGTGTGTGTGTGTGTGTGTGCGCCCAGAGAATTATCTCGTGATCGCTGATCGGCCTTGATGTAGCGGTGAAAGTCAGTCTGTCACCATTTTGACATGTATGCACGTTTGCAGTCCCAAGGTGCAAGCCATACAAACTGTATGGCGAACTCCAAGCATACAACATGACAACTAATCACATGATGCTCATGGTCATGTGCATGTACAGTACAGTACATTCTACATTCTATATGATTGTACATGTCCAATGTAAATCGAGCCCAAGCAGTACCAGTACCATCTCCAACAAGACAAACATTCTAGCAGCAGGGTAAACATTTCGCATTTGGTCGCCGTTCACAAACAGCACTCCCAATTGGCTATAGCGTTTTTAGAATCAGAATCGGAACCACAGATAGTATTCTCACATGCACATACATGTACTAGCTACATGTATCTACTCAGGAATGCTTTCGCTCTCATGTAACAACACCTTCAAGACAAATTAGACAGCAAGTTAGCCATGGATGCCGAAGCTTCATAAGGTTCCCAGTATCGACGGGTACTGCTTCATGTCATGGTGCTCGCACAGTATCTGCATTGTCCCGCGAGAACATCGCGTTCCTGATGACATGAATCCAAATAGACTTCGAGTTGGTTATTCTCTTCCGCGCTTCTTATTCTGGTTTTCCTGTGAGGCGGTGGGACCTGCTTTTCCGCATCTTTAGCGCCGGAAATTCTGCACTTGGCCAAAGACATCAGGTGGGGCTCCTGACGGTTGAGGTGTGTGCATTGGTCCCATCCAGCAAATCCAAATCCGAAACCCATTCTCCTCTTCCATAGATACATGTATATCCCTCCCTCTAGACCATTGATTAGCTGGATCAGAAAGCAGTGTGAAGATTCCCAGGGTGGAATTGTTCAGATGCACAGTGTACAGTACTGGTATAACACACCGTTGTGATTGCACACGTGTGGGCCACGTACACGTACATGTACATGTACACGTACACGTACACGTACAACACCGACTCTCAAATGTGTGCGAATCTGTAGATACATGTAGATATTTGCCCTGTTCATGTTCATGTACTCGTACACGCATCGCTCGTCCAAAAACTAAAATTGATAGGATTGTTGACTTGTATAGGAGCATGGTATTTCGCGCAGTAATTTACCGACGCTCGCACATCACGCTCTCTTTCACTTTCTCACTTGATCTCCCTCCCTCCCTAGCTGCATTCCTATCGAAGCCTGGTCGTACGGTATGATTCCGAGACCTCCGGTCGAATGAGACCCTCCAACCACATTGGAAACTCGCCCCATGCTAGATGCTCCCCTTTGTCTTGTTGTCCAGTGTCACTTCCGTTGTCCTCTTAACCTGATTATTAGTAGGGCTGTGTTTGCTAGGAAAAAAAGCGAGCGAGCGGTGGAATGTGATTGTTCCTCACTCCGATGGATGGTGATGTACAATGTACAATGTAGAGCCCAGGAGAAAATGGTTAAGAATAAAATTGCTAAGTAACTTGTGCCGTAAATGTTAGCTGGTTCCAAACCTCAAGTTGTGTAAAACGTACATGTACATGTACTGTAGTTCATGCAGTGCTTATGCAGCCATCAAAAGCACAGAGTATCATAATATAAACAACACCTGATAATGGGCCACTATGTAACGCTGTACTTTGAGTCACTACCCTACTGTTTAAGCACATGTACAAGAATAGCATAAGAGAGCAAATGCACAGTTATTTTTGCTTCTAATGTGTCTATCTTCTAGTAAGCTCAACATGGTACTAAGAAGACTAAGGCATAGTACAGCATGAGCAAAAATAGAAGTAATTTTACTAGTCCAGACTCCTTGATGAGCCTTTGTTTTTCAAGATGCACATGTACATGTACATGACTACTATCAGACATGTATACATACACATAATTATAAATGTACATGTACATGACATGTATAATATGTACGTTTGTTCACTGAGAATGATAAGGTGCGGCCAACACGGTAGAGCATCGCACGATGCCTGGTCCAACCCATTCGAATGAGCCTCATGCGTCATCTCTGCACAACAATGTGTGAAGCTGAAAACGCATAGCAGATGGCAGACACGCTAACAACCGCAGTTTGTCAGTTTTGACATGTACTCCAGGGGTTCGAAGACTTGTTCTACACTCCGAGGCCAAAGGACGCCAACATGCTAGCAATGTCGTTCATTGCTGCTCCCCATGCATTTAATCCCATACGCTATCCCCCTTTCTTTGATCTAACATGTACATGTACATGTACATGTACATGCTTGCGAGATAGTGGTAACGACTGTACAATCAGGCATGTACACGTACACGTACATGTAGGTGAGGAAGCCAGTCTTCAGGAGATAAACCTGGGGGAAGAAGACCTGATAGCCTGAAAGGGCGACAGAATCGGTCAATCTGAATACTTGTAGATCTACAATACAAAATGTAGCTGATGAGTCCACAAAGAACGATACAGTTCTGACCGCAGATTGTGTCAATACAAAATGTATGTCAGTAAACTAACTCCAATTTTACTTCAAGGTACCAGTTTTTTTTACGGGGTAACGGCCTCTTTTACCTGTCTTGCCGTTTTTTGCTGATGCACTCCGTGTGGTGTAGATCAGGTGAGGATTGGTGGTCGATTCACATGGCTTCACAGGTCTGGTTGTGTGGATTGGGCAGTTACATGTACAATGTACATGTACGTTGAAGTACATTGTACATGTACATTGTACAATGTACTTCAACGTACATGTACATTGTACATGTATCTAGCACTAGTCTTGATCTGCCTCTTTCACTTTTTCAGATCGTGTCCGCTATCGTTGCTACATGTACATGTATGAGAAAATCTGCGGGTACACTGTCACATCAAGTGCATTTGCAGATTTGCCTGATTCTCTTGCGACAGGCGTACACATGGTACATGTACATGCACGTTTAATTCATCCGGATTGGCCAAATCGAGAAAAAACAACTGAAATTGTTCAGTTACTTTAGGGAATAGAGATAGTCTCACGCTGCCCAGGACACGGGTATGATTAGGTTGCCTCTTCAAAGTCGTGGAGAGTCCGGCTGAAATGGGCATTGTCTTCAGGTAGGGGCGCGACGTCATGAGCTTCAATGTACATGTACATGGAAGCTCATTCTACATGTTAGTCTTTGAGGAGTCGAGTCTGTTGCGTGAATCTAGTACTAGTGGGTCACAGACAGGTACCTGTACAGGTTTTGTCAGATTGTGCTTCTCACTGCCTGATAAACCTGATAATTCACGTGCCATTCCCATTGTTTACATAAATTGTACAATCATATACATGTACATGTAGCTCATGTGTTTCAAACACCAAGTTTGCGCTTTCAAAAGAGTCAATCAGCAACACCATTAATTAATTTACTAGTACATGTTGTAGGATAAACACCTTTTACTTTAGTAGAACTCCAAACACGTCGTTGAGACATGTACATGTACATGATTGTACATGTATTATCATACTCGTACAATACATACATGTATGTTGGACTCAGTAGAGCGTCCAGCCCCTATATGATGTCCAACCCCTATATAGAGTCCATTGGTCCAAAATCCACTGTACAGAGTCCAAACTTGGAATCAACTGTGAGCTCAAAGTTTCGATGGACATCACTCCCTGTATAGAGTCCAGCCAATTGGCTTCACCCCTATATAGAGTCCATTGGTCCAAAATCAACTGTACGGAGTCCAAACTTTGAAATCAACTATAAAGAGTCTTTATGTGGACAACACCCCCTGTATAAAGTCCAGCCAATTACGCATCCCCTATCGAGTTCGAAAATAGACATAGGATCTGCTGTAAGCAGTGAATATTAACCAGAAAACGGCCTCTCCCTTTAATCCTTTACATCATTCACTTCTCAAGATAAAAAAATATGTATTGAGGCGCCACTGCAGCCACGTCATTACATGGAAAACCCTACAAACACCATCCTGAAATCAAGTGGTCTCTTCGCAGACGCTGCAAATTACAATCATGTAGTGTTGCCAAATTATTGTGCACGCACACACACATGCACACACCCACACAACGCCAAGAAAATACCTAGAAAAAAACCAAGAATCGAAAGAGAATAATGGAGAGCCCAGGATTAATTATTTGTTTTCAAATTATTGTGCGCGCGCGCGCGCGCGCACACACACACACACACACTTATACAACGCCAAGAAAACACCAAGAAAAGAGTAGAGACACAATACACACGCAACTCCAACAGCCATGCAAACGTCCACCCATTTACATGTAAAGTCAAGAGGGATAACAAATAATTATACGAAACGAATGCGTACGGGGACGGGTACACGCACGTTTACATACACGTAGTAGTGTAAGAGAGTAACATAGTGCAGTGGTCAGCATAATACTAGCACATGCTGAGAGTGCAATAGCAAGCTTCACCATTGCTCATGGCCATGCAAATGTTCAGCAGCACTCAGTTCCGCAATCTTCTGAAGATCAGCACACCTGCAACAAATATATAGCACAAGGATGCGCTTATTACCGTAATGATGCATGGGAGCACACAACTACCAAGTTCTCAACGAATGTGATGCTCAATGAAAATCAATCCACTCAAAGACCTGTGAACAGGTGATGGTGGGTACAATAATCTATTAGTAATACGAGGAATAAGATCGTTTGTGCACACTCAAAACGCACAGACACACCAACATATATGTAGTGTACACAGTGTTTCACTTCACTGCAACTAAATTGAAATGAGATGATTTGAACAATCTGTACAGCGTTGCTGTCAGTCAGTCTTCCCCAAGATGGAAATGCAATGATTTGTTGTCACGAGGCAGTTTCACTGACACAATGTCATGTTCGTGACATCAAAACGGTTACTTCAGGGAATACGAGTATTAGCTTAAGAAGCTTTTTCTTGTCATTGGCATACAAGCAATCCTCCTAGTCCTACTACTACTAGTACACTGGCACTGCGTTTGTGGATCCCATTGTATTCGACATCATACTACAGGAAGAGTGTCGTGGAGTTCACATAATTATCACAGGGATAAAAATACATTTCTCATGAAATAAAAATTGATGATAGCTAGACGATCATATACGATTGATGCAAAGTCCTTGCAGTCCTTGAGGACTATTACGAAGTGGTTGATTACTTTTAGGGCATTCATTCAAGCAACATCAAACAAACGCGATACGCTCCTTGAAAATGGAAAAAAATTCAAGCATAACGACAGAACAGCAGACCAATCGAAACGAGTAAAAGCTTCCTTACCTCAGTCATCGTCCTGCCATGTAGTTGGACAGCCTTTTGACACGGTGGTACAGGCAGCTCTTGTCCAGTCAAACAGGGGTATCCTTGTGGCGTCGAACGAAAGAGAGTGTCAGTGTATCTGACTCGTCAGATTGCAACTGTGCTGAACTTTTCTCTTTCTCCGCTTTCTGCTTTCATCCCTCGCTCTGATGAAACCGTTCAAACGTCTTACTGGCAGCAATGGCCAGCCAAACAGGGGATCCTTGTGGCGTCGAACGAAAGAGAGCGTCAGTGTACCTGACTCGTCAGATTTGAACTGTGCTGAACTTTTCTCGTTCTGCAATTTCTGCTTTCATCCCGCGCACTGATGAAACGTCTTCAGAGAACCACAAGACGCTTTCCAGATTTGATTTTGAACGTCTCCTTATCCTCCTTGGTTAGCTCGAGACAGATTACTGTCAGCAACTGCACAGCAGAATTGGCAGCCATGGCTGAAGTGAAGAAAGGAATGCGCTGCCACGAGGCAAGCAAAACTGAAATTTTTTTTAAAATGTGTTCTCTTTCGGGGCACAACACACAGGACGGCGTGACGTGACTGGATAAACTGGACTCCTGGACCGTGAATAGGGGACTTGTAGAAAAAGTGTACTCCTTATAGGGGATTGCGCGGCAGGATGAAGCTGATCAAAACTGAGTGGACTCCTGGACTCTGTATAGTGGATTTTGGACCAATGGACTCTATATAGGGTGCTGGACATCATATAGTGCATGGACTCTATACTGAGTCCTACATGTATACTAGTACCTGTCCAGAAGCCAGACAATCAATCGCAAGGATCGGAGGAGGGAGAAAGAACATTTTAACAATGGACTCAAAGGGCGGTGTCTTGTTGTGTTTTCCTCAGTGAATACGCATCCAGCCAGCACATTTAGCCAGCGCATCCAGGATGATCATCCAACTAGAGACGCCCACGTTTTTGGACTTTTACCTTTTTGTTAACCTTGTTACAAAATGTATTCTGCAAGTATGGATACTAGTAGTGTTGACAAGGTGTGTTCTACTTAGAGTGTTTGACGAATACAGTTTACTAGTACATGTACATGTACCGGGATTCCTGTAATCTGAGCTAGTATAGTATAGTGCGGTGTACACTGCGATCTTAGCTGCTGGCTCATGCATCGTCACAGGCAGATGCGGCTAGATCTACACGTACATGATTGTACATTTAACCCAACACTAGTGCATGATTGTACTTGTATTGGATAAACCGTGTTACTTATACATGTACATGTACCTGTAGTTCAAAGTACAGTACGTATCGCCTATAACTTAGTATAAGGTTGGCGGCTATAGTAATAATATAGTGATCAATTTCTCAAATTCATTTTCATTTACCAAACCTAAGTACACACAGTTATCGCGTATAGTAATAATCGTCTATAGTAATAATTCGCCTATAGTGATCAAATTCTTATTTCAAAAGACCTTTATTACATTATTTTTGCATCGATTATAGTGATTGATGTAAAATCAAGTGGTGTCAGAGGAGAACAGGGTGTTACTTCTTGGTGAAGAACTTGTCCAGTGTTGTATGGTGAGTTCTGCTTGTACAAGTTGCCGAATATGCCTCCATCGTGAGGAAATGCTGATGTTGTGTGACATGAGCTGTAGCCAGCTATGCAGTGCGTATGTGCACGGCGCCCGAGTCGTTTGACAGCATGAAACAAGGTGGAGGACACTGTGTTTAGAAACAGTGACCTTACTACAACTACTGTGAAACCAAGAGTACATGTACATGTACATAAACTGGAGAAAAAATGCATAGTGAATGAAAAACGTAAAATGTTTGGCACCTACAAAATCAGGGGATGGCCCACGCCTGGTAAAGAATCAGATCTAATAATAGTCCTAGAAAAGAAAGAAAGGTGCATGTCGTGCTACGGGAAAGGTGCATGTCGTGCTACGGATGATACGATCCGTACCATATGATGCCATGGCCAATAACAGTCAATGAGAAAGGACGAAAAAGCCAGTTCAATTGCACACTGATCACAAGAGAAGAAGATGAGTCCGTCTATGAGGAAAGCCGAGCGTCAACCACCTCCAGACCAAGATCGTCTGGGTCGAGATGGATGCGTGCCCTAGGACATCTTGAACCGCGCAGGCATACTTGTACATGTACACATGTACATGTACATGTACATATGTACATATGTACATGTACATGTACATATGTACATATGTACATGTACATGTACATATTATGTACATGTACATGTACATATTATGTACATGTACATATTATGTACATGTACATATTATGTACATGTACATATGTACATGTACATGTACATGTACACATGTACATGTACATGTACATGTACATGTACATATGTACATGTACATGTGTGTGTGTGTGTGTTGTGTTTATTTTAATTCGCAAACCAAACGGGCAGATCTGCCCAATGAAAAGGTGGCGAATGCAGATAGAAAGCAGTAATAAATGAAATTGGGGACTGATGTAATTAGGATAGAGGTGGAGAAAAACTAAGCCAGCTGATCATCAAACAGGACGTTTGGTATTCTAGGTACTATTAAAGGCCCGTAAGTGTGTGCGGGATCATGCTGGCGCGGAACTGGCAGAGCGTGGAGATGGCACGTACATCGCTGGGTAATGTGTTCCACAGCTGGGCGCCCCGGAACGCGAGGCAACCCTTGCCGAACCTGGTGGAAACTGGCGGTTGGCGCAGACCCATGGTGGAGTGCAACCTAGTTGGGCCAGCTGACGAAGGAACTAGGAGGGCTTGCAGTTCAGAACTTGCGTGCTCATTCCGAGACCTCCAGACCAGAACGATGAACTTCTGCCTGAATATCTCGGATACTCTGTAGGTGTCCAATTGCAGCAGGAGGGTACGCGCGGAGGTGTGACATATGTACATGATCGGACGGGGCAGCCTGCTCTTCGGGCAGATTGGCTTGCCCGGGGTGTGTGGGAGGATAACAGGGTGGCGTTTTTTGATAATCGCATCATTGATGCCAACGCACCCAGTTACTCCCATTCATCCTGGGAAGCTGCTTCCAACCGCGCTGCTAACGCGAAGAAAAAGAAGTATCGTCAGGCCTCCGAGGACCTCCGTGGGTCGTTCACACCACTGGTTTGTTCCACGGATAGGGTGCTACATCGCGAATACGCCAGCTATCAGAAGCGACTTGCTGGTCGCCTCGCCCTCAAGTGGGACAAGCCATTTTCAATCATCATGGCTTGGGTGCGAGTTCGCAGCCAATTTGCAGTGATCCATGCAGTCGACCTCCGGCTACGCGGGTCTAGAAGGCGCCTGACAGGCCTGTCGACGCAGGATGGTGCTGGGGTAGGCATCGGCCATTGAAAACTGAATTCCGTCTGTTTTACGTGGAATTTTCTTGGAGTTTCCCAATGTATTGTACTTGAATAAAATTCTATTTTAATTTTCATGGTATCTCAATTTTTCACGTCTACATGACTTTATTTTGCCCGTAAAAGAGGCCGTTACCCCGTAAAAAAATGTACAAGTACATTATACTATGTACATGTACATGTACAAGTACATTATACTTTTTTTTTTTTTTACGGGGTAACGGCCTCTTTTACGGGCAAAATAAAGTCATGTAGACGTGAAAAATTGAGATACCATGAAAATTAAAATAGAATTTTATTCAAGTACAAAACATTGGGAAACTCCAAGAAATTCCACGTAAAACGGACGGAATTCAGTTTTCAATGGCCGATGCCTACACCAGCACCATCCTGCGTCGACAGGCCTGTCAGGCGCCTTCTAGACCCGCGTAGCCGGAGGTCGACTGCATGGATCACTGCAAATTGGCTGCGAACTCGCACCCAAGCCATGATGATAGAAAATGGCTTGTCCCACTTGAGGGCGAGGCGACCAGCAAGTCGCTTCTGATAGCTGGCGTATTCGCGATGTAGCACCCCATCCGTGGAACAAACCAGTGGTGTGAACGACCCACGGAGGTCCTCGGAGGCCTGACGATACTTCTTTTTCTTCGCGTTAGCAGCGCGGTTGGAAGTAGCTTCCCAGGATGAATGGGAGTAACTGGGTGCGTTGGCATCAATGATGCGATTATCAAAAAACGCCACCCTGTTATCCTCCCACACACCCCGGGCAAGCCAATCTGCCCGAAGAGCAGGCTGCCCCGTCCGATCACCCTCCGGCACCATGATCGGCTCGACGACAACACCACCGAATGCCATATCAGCTAGCTTTGCATCGCTATCACGCAGATCATTGTGGCCTCGCTTGATAAGTCCACCTTTCGGGCAGTCAAGGCCATGCTGGAGAGAGAAAGGCTTCCCGCAACCATCACAGTACATTATACTGAGTACACTGTACATGTACAATACGTCGTTATACAGGTACACGTGTACATGTATGTATGCAGCAAGGACCAGTTAGTTGGTGAAGCACCGCAAGTCTACTGACAAAGTCAAAAGTACAGTCATGTACAATGTACATGTACATGTACATGTACATGTACATGTACATGTACATCTGCACACAAAGGCAGAAGAGAACGTACAGTGTACTTGAACATGCACAATCATTATTATTATAACCTAAGCCTAGGCTAAGGGGCCTTCCGTAAATACCGATAATTATTTAGAAACGAAAACTAGTCGTTTCTATTCGACCCCTTTCCCCCTCCCTGAGAAACGAACATGTACCAATGGTACATATTATCGATATTTTTGATATTTTTTCTGGACATGCTCACGCATCCAAAATGAGATCGATATTTTTCGAGAAACGAACAGGCGCGCAACCCCCTCCCCCTAAACGACTAGTTTTCGTTTCTAAACGAGAGAGCTTGGAAGCTCAGGGCCCTACGCTATGTTTTATGCTTTTTTGCCTAGCTCATCCTACATGTTATAAGAACTGATGGAATTGTCTTTTTCCGTTGATTGGCCACATCACTGTATTGCAAAAACGTTTCAATCGGTTTGAATATTATGAGTTAGGCAAAAGTATTTGCAGAATTTATTGCGGATTGTTATTTCTCTAAAAATCATCTACTTTTGTTTTGCTCCTTCTTTAATTTTTATCTCCTTATATTGTAAATCAACAAATTTTGGCCGATGAGAAATAGAAACCTCTCGATTAGAGAGGTTAAGATGCACGTTATTTCCGACGTGACGCGCAGTTTCACGTCAAATTTGAAATCGATCGGTATTTTTGCTCTCACATGCATCCATTGCTCAATCATGCATCATTTGCCTATATGACAAACGTTGGCCTGCGATTTACTTTGGCCGGTTGGTACCAAGCGGCGAAATCAGCGAAATTAAATCGCCAGCGAACATTAGTTGATTTTAATACAGGAATCGGATTTTCTGGCCTTTTTGTAGTGATACATGTACATAATCATTGACCTGTTGAGCCAATGACGACGCCGAATGCATGGTTGCCTGTGGAGCACATTACATAACTTTACACTCTCCTAAAATACGTATCCTGTCCGACGGCAAAAGAGGCTGCAGATTTAGTTTTTCTGCGCGTCCACGGGATGTCTGCGACGCGAAAGTTCAGCTCGCGTTATTTGGCTCGCACGTCGAAAAAATCAACGCGAGTGACCTGCTGCTCACGTCGAAATTTGGACATTACATAACTTTACAGTCTCCTATATAAATACGTATCCTGTTCGACGGCAAAAGAGGCTGCAGATTTAGTTTTTCTGCGCGTCGACGGGATGTCTGTCCTGACGTTTACTGGGACCGGCGCTGACTCTGCCGATCACGGGCGTTCTGGACTCGACGGGATGTCTGTCCTGACGTTTCCTGGGACCGGCTTA